>NC_052248.1:7660543-7972020 GCF_013401445.1 Tripterygium wilfordii
TGACCATATGTTCTATGGAAGCTAAACTAGCAAGTTAGACTTCCAAGAACACTAAATAGGGTACAACGGTACACTTGACGCTTTGAAATTGCTCAACTCTCTCCATAGACGAGCGTTGCTTGTTTTTGTACAATTTCAAACAGAACTTAGTCTATTCGCATCGTTACCATAGGAAACGTTGAGCGAAAGCTAAACTAGTAATTCACACTTCTAAGAACACTAAATAGAGTACATTGGCACATATTGATGCTTTGGAATTGCTCAACTCTCACCATAGACAAGCATTTCGTGTTTCTATGCAATTCCAAACGTAACTCGTTCTATTCGCATCTTTACCTGATGAAACGTTCCATTGAAGCTAACTAGCCACTTAGACTTCTAAGAACACTAACTAGAGTACAACGGTACACATTGATGCTTTGGAATTGCTCAACTCTCTCCATAGACTAGCATTGCTTGTTTTTGTGCAATTTCAAACATAACTTGGTCTATTCGCATCGTTACCTTACGAAACATTGAGCGAAAGCTAAACCAGCATGTTGGACTTCTAAGAACGCTAAATAGAGTACAGTGGTACCCAATGATGGTTTGGAATTGCTCAACTCTCTCCTTAGATAAGCATTTCACGTTTCTGTGCAATTCGAAATGTAACTTGTTCTATTCGCATCTTTTCCTGACGATACATTCTATGGAAGCTAAACTAGCAAGTTAGACTTCTAAGAACACTAAATAGAGTACAACGTACACATTGATGCTTTGGAATTGCTCAACTCTCTCCTTAGACAAGCATTTCGTGTTTCCATGCAATTCCAAACGTAACTTGTTCTCTTCGCATATTTACCTGACGAAACATTCTATTGAAGCTAAACTAGTAATTCACACTTCTAAAACACGATATAGAGTACACTGGCACACATTGATGCTTTGGAATTAGTCAACTCTCTCCTTAGACAAGCATTTCGTGTGTCTATGCAATTCCAAACGTAACTTGTTCTATTAGCATCTTTACCTGACGAAACGTTCTATTGAAGCAAAACTAGCAACTTAGACTTCTAAGAACACTAAATAGAGTGCAGCGGTGCACATTGATGCTTTGGAATTGCTTAACCCTCTCTATAGACTAGCGTTGCTTGTTTTGTGCAATTTCAAACATAACTTGGTCTATTCGCATCATTACCTTACGAAACGTTGAGCGAAAGCTAAACTAGTAAGTCAGACTTCTAAGAACACTAAAGAGAGTACATTGGTACACATAGATGCTTTCGAATTGCTCTACCCTCTCCTTAGATAAGCATTTCACGTTTCTGTGCAATTCGAATTGTAACTTGTTCTATTCGTAATTTTACCTGACGATACATTCTACGGAAGCTAAACTGGCAAGTTAGATGTCTAAGAACACTAAATAGAGTACAACGGTACACATTGATGCTTTGGAATTGCTCAACTCCCTCCATGGATGTGCGTTGCTGTTTTTGTGCAATTCCAAACAGAACTTGGTCTATTCGCATCGTTACCATAGAAACGTTGAGCGAAAGCTAAACTAGTAATTAACACTTCTAAGAACACTAAATAGAGTACTCTAGTACATATTGATGCTTTGGAATTACTCAACTCTCTCCTTAGATAAGCATTTCACGTTTTTGTGCAATTTGAAATGTAACTTGTTCTATTCTCAATTTACCTGACGATACGTTCTATGGAAGCTGAACTAGCAAGTTAGACTTCTAAGAACACTAAATAGAGTACAACGGTACATATTGACGCTTTCGAATTGCTCAACTCTCTCCATAGACGAGCGTTGCTTGTTTTTGTGTAATTTCAAACAGAACTTGGTCTATTCGCATCGTTACCTTTCGAAACGTTGAGCGAAAGCTAAACTAATATGTCAGACTTTTAAGAACACTAAATAGAGTACATTGGTACACATTGATGCTTTCGAATTGCTCAACTCTCTCCTTAGATAAGCATTTCACGTTTCTATGCAATTCGAAATGTAACTTGTTCTATTCGCATCTTTACCTGACGATACATTCTATGGAAGCTAAACTAGCAAGTTAGACTTCTAAGAACACTAAATAGGGTACAACGGTACACATTGATGCTTTGGAATTGCTCAACTCTCTCCATAGACGTGCGTTGCTTGTTTTGTGTAATTTCAAACGTAACTTGGTCTATTCGCATTGTTACCTTACGAAACGTTGAGCGAAAGCTAAACTAGTAAGTCAGACTTCTAAGAACACTAAATAGAGTACATTGGTACACATTGATGCTGTGGAATTGCTCAACCCACTCCTTAGATAAGCATTTCACGTTTCTGTGCAATTCGAATTGTAACTTGTTCTGTTCGAATCTTTACCTGATGATACGTTCTATGGAAGCTAAACTAGCAAGTTAGACTTCTAAGAACACTAAATAGAGTACAACGGTACACATTGACGCTTTCGAATTGCTCAACTATCTCCATAGACGTGCGTTGCTTGTTTTGTGTAGTTTCAAACAGAACTTGGCCTATTCGCATCGTTACCTTACGAAACGTTAAGCGAAAGCTAAACTAGTATGTCAGACTTCTAAGAACACTAAATAGAGTACATTGGTACACATTGAGGCTTCCGAATTGCTCAACTCTCTCCATAGACGAGCGTTGCTTGTTTTCGTGTAATTTTGAAACAGAACTTGGCCTATTCGCATCGTTACCTGACGAAACGTTGAGCGAAAGCTAAACTAGTATGTCAGACTTCTAAGAACACTAAATAGAGTACATTGGTACATATTGATGCTCTGAATTGCTCAACTCTCACCTTAGATAAGCATTTCACGTTTCTGTGCAATTCGAAATGTAACTTGTTCTATTCGCATCTTTACCTGACGATACGTTCTATGGAAGCTAAACTAGCAAGTTAGACTTCTAAGAACACTAAATAGAGCACAACGGTACACATTGACGCTTTGGAATTGCTCAACTCTCTCCGTAGACTAGCGTTGCTTGTTTTTGGGCAATTTCAAAATAACTTGGTCTATTCGCTTCATTACCTTACGAAACGTTGAGCGAAAGCTAAACTAGTATGTCATACTTCTAAGAACACTAAATAGCGTACATTGGTACACATTGACGCTTTCGAATTGCTCAACCCTCCTCTTAGATAAGCATTTCACGTTTCTGTGTAAGTTAGACTAGCAAGTTAGACTTCTAAGAACACTAAATAGAGTACAATGGTACACATTGACGCTTTCAAATTTCTCAACTATCCCCATAGACGAGCGTTGCTTGTTTTTGTGCAATTTCAAACAGAACTTGGCCTCTTCGCATCGTTACCTTACGAAACGTTGAACGAAAGCTAAACTAGTAAGTCAGACTTCTAAAAACACTAAATAGAGTACATTGGTACACATCGACGCTTTCGAATTGCTCAACTCTCTCCTTAGATAAGCATTTCATGTTCTGTGCAATTCGAAATGTAACCTGTTCTATTCGCTTCTTTACCTGACGATACGTTGTATGGAAGCTAAACTAGCAAGTTAGACTTCTAAGAACACTAAATAGAGTACAACGGTACACATTGATGCTTTGGAATTGCTCTACCCTCTCCTTAGATAAGCATTTCACGTTTCTGTGCAATTCGAATTGTAACTTGTTCTATTCACGATTTTACCTGACGATACGTTCTACGGAAGCTAAACTGGCAAGTTAGACGTCTAAGAACACTAAATAGAGTACAACGTACACATTGACTCTTTGGAATTGCTCAACTCTCTCCATGGACGTGCGTTGCTTGTTTTTGTGCAATTTCAAACAGGACTTGGTCTATTCGCATCGTTACCATAGGAAACGTTGAGCGAAAGCTAAACTAGTAATTAACACTTCTAAGAACACTAAATGAGTGCTCTGGTACATATTGATGCTTTGGAATTACTCAACTCTCTCTTTAGATAAGCATTTCACGTTTTTGTGCAATTTGAAATGTAACTTGTTCTATTCTCATTTTACCTGACGATACGTTCTATGAAGCTGAACTAGCTAGTTAGACTTCTAAGAACACTAAATAGAATAAAACGGTACACATTGACGCTTTCGAATTGCTCAACTCTCTCCATAGACGAGCGTTGCTTGTTTTTGTGCAATTTCAAACAGAAGTTGGTCTATTCGCATCGTTACCTTACGAAACGTTGAGCGAAAGCTAAACTAGTATGTCAGACTTCTAAGAACACTAAATAGAGTACATTGGTACACATTGATGCTTTCGAATTGCTCAACTCTCTCCTTAGATAAGCATTTCACGTTTCTGTGCAATTCAAAATGTAACTTGTTCTATTCGCATCTTTACCTGACAATACGTTCAATGGAAGCTAAACTAGCAAGTTAGACTTCTAAGAACACTAAATAGAGTACAACGGTACACATTGATGCTTTGGAATTGCTCAACTCTCTCCAGCGTTGCTTGTTTTTGTGCAATTTCAAACAGAACTTGGCCTCTTCGCATCGTTACCTTACGAAACGTTGAACGAAAGCTAAACTAGTAAGTCATGCTTCTAAAACACTAAAAGAGTACATTGGTACACATCGACACTTTTGAATTGCTCAACTCTCTCCTTAGATAAGCATTTCATGTTTCTGTGCAATTCGAAATCTAACCTGTTCTATTCGCATCTTTACCTGACGATACGTTGTATGGAAGCTAAACTAGCAAGTTAGACTTCTAAGAACACTAAATAGAGTACAACGGTACACATTGATGCTGTGGAATTGCTCTACCCTCTCCTTAGATAAGCATTTCACGTTTCTGTGCAATTCGAATTGTAACTTGTTCTATTCACGATTTTACCTGACGATACGTTCTACGGAAGCTAAACTGGCAAGTTAGACGTCTAAGAACACTAAATAGAGTACAACGTACACATTGACTCTTTGGAATTGCTCAACTCTCTCCATGGACGTGCGTTGCTTGTTTTTGTGCAATTTCAAACAGAACTTGGTCTATTCGCATCGTTACCATAGGAAACGTTGAGCGAAAGCTAAACTAGTAATTAACACTTCTAAGAACACTAAATTGAGTGCTCTGGTAGATATTGATGCTTTGGAATTACTCAACTCTCTCTTTAGATAAGCATTTCACGTTTTTGTGCAATTTGAAATGTAACTTGTTCTATTCTCAATTTACCTGACGATACGTTCTATTGAAGCTGAACTAGCTAGTTAGACTTCTAAGAACACTAAATAGAATAAAACGGTACACATTGACGCTTTCGAATTGCTCAACTCTCTCCATAGACGAGCGTTGCTTGTTTTTGTGCAATTTCAAACAGAAGTTGGTCTATTCGCATCGTTACCTTACGAAACGTTGAGCGAAAGCTAAACTAGTATGTCAGACTTCTAAGAACACTAAATAGAGTACATTGGTACACATTGATGCTTTCGAATTGCTCAACTCTCTCCTTAGATAAGCATTTCACGTTTCTGTGCAATTCAAATTGTAACTTGTTCTATTCGCATCTTACCTGACAATACGTTCTATGGAAGCTAAACTAGCAAGTTAGACTTCAAAGAACACTAAATAGAGTACAACGGTACACATTGATGCTTTGGAATTGCTCAACTCTCTCCAGCGTTGCTTGTTTTTGTGTAATTTCAAACATAACTTGGTCTATTCGCATCGTTACCTTACGAAACGTTAAGCGAAAGCTCAACTAGTAAGCCAGACTTCTAAGAACACTAAATAGAGTACATTGGTACACATTGATGCAATGGAATTGCTCACTCCTCTCCTTAGATAAGCATTTCACGTTTCTATGCAATTTGAATTTTAACTTGTTCTATTCACATTTTACCTGACGATACGTTCTATGGAAGCTAAACTAGCAAGTTAGACTTCTAAGAACACTAAATAGAGTACAACGGTACACATTGATGCTTTGGAATTGCTCAACTCTCTCCATAGACTAGCGTTGCTTGTATTTATGTAATTTCAAACTTAACTTGGTCTATTCGCATCGTTACCTTACGAAACGTTCAGCGAAAGCTAAACTAGTAAGTAAGACTTCTAAGAACACTAAATAGAGCACATTGGTACACATTGATGCTTTGGAATTGCTCAATTCTCCCGTTAGATAAGCATTTCACGTTTTTGGGCAATTCAAAATGTAACTTGTCTATTCGCATCTTTACCTGACTATACGTTCTATGAAGCTAAACTAGCAAGTTAGACTTCTAAGTACACTAGATAGAGTACAACGGTACATATTGATGCTTTGGAATTGCTCAACTCTCTCCATAGACTAGCGTTGCTTGTTTTTGTGTAATTTCAAACATAACTTGGTCCTTTCGCATCGTTACCTTACGAAACGTTGAGCGAAAGCTAAACTAGTAACTCAGACTTCTAAGAACACTAAATAGAGTACATTGGCACCCATTGATGCTGTGGAATTGCTCAACCCTCTTCTTAGATAAGCATTTCACGTTTCTGTGCAATTCGAATTGTAACTTGTTCTATTCGCATCTTTACCTGACGATACGTTCTATGGAAGCTAAACTAGCAAGTTATACTTCTAAGAACACTAAATAGAGTACAACGGTACACATTGACGCTTTCGAATTGCTCAACTCTCTCCATAGACGAGCGTTGCTTGTTTTTGTGCAATTTCAAACAAAACTTGGCCTATTCGCATCGTTACCTTACGAAACGTTGAGCGAAAGCTAAAGTAGTATGTCAGACTTCTAAGAACACTAAATAGAGTACATTGGTACACATTGACGCTTTCGAATTGCTCAACTCTCTCCATAGACGAGCGTTGCTTGTTTTTGTGCAATTTCAAACAAAACTTGGCCTATTCGCATCATTACCTTACGAAACATTGAGCGAAAGCTAAACTAGTATGTCAGACTTCTAAGAACACTAAATAGAGTGCATTGGTACACATTGATGCTTCCGAATTGCTCAACTCTCTCCATAGACGAGGGTTGCTTGTTTTTGTGCAATTTCAAACAGAACTTGGCCTATTCACATCGTTACCTTAACGAAACGTTGAGCGAAAGCTAAACTAGTATGTCCAGACTTCTAAGAACACTAAATAGAGTACATTGGTACACATTGACGCTTTCGAATTGCTCAACTATCTCCATAGACGGGCGTTGCTTGTTTTGTGCAATTCAAACAAAACTTGGCCTATTCGCATCGTTACCTTACGACAACGTTGAGCGAAAGCTAAACTAGTATGTCAGACTTCTAAGAACACTAAATAGAGTACATTGGTACTCATTGACGCTTTCGAATTGCTCAACTATCTCCATAGACGAGCGTTGCTTGTTTTTGTGGCAATTTCAAACAAAACTTGGCCTATTCGCATCGTTACCTTACGAACGTTTGAGCGAAAAGCTAAACTAGTATGTCAGACTTCTAAGAACACTAAATAGAGTACATTGGTACACATTGATGCTTCCGAATTGCGCAACCTCTCTCCATAGACGAGCGTTGCTTGTTTTTGTGCAATTTCAGACAAAACTTGGCCTATGCACATCGTTACCTTACGAAACGTTGAGCGAAAGCTAAACTAGTATGTCAGACTTCTAAGAACACTAAATAGAGTACATTGGTACACATCGACGCTTTCGAATTGCTCAACTATCTCCATAGATGGGCGTTGCTTGTTTTTGTGCAATTTCAAACAAAAACTTGTGCCTATTCGCATCGTTACCTTACGAAACATTGAGCGAAGCTAAACTAGTTATGTCAGACTTCTAAGAACACTAAATAGAGTACATTGGTACACATTGACGCTTTCGAATTGCTCAACTCTCTCCATAGACGAGCGTGCTTGTTTTTGTGCAATTTCAAACAAAACTTGGCCTATTCGCATCGTTACCTTACGAAACATTGAGCGAAAGCTAAACTAGTATGTCAGACTTCTAAGAACACTAAATAGAGTGCATTGGTACACATTGATGCTTCCGAATTGCTCAACTCTCTCCATAGACGAGGGTTGCTTGTTTTTGTGGCAATTTCAAATAGAACTTGGCCTATTCACATCGTTACCTTACGAAACGTTGAGCGAAAGCTAAACTAGTATGTCAGACTTCTAAGAACACTAAATAGAGTACATTGGTACACATTGACGCTTTCGAATTGCTCAACTATCTCCATAGACGGGCGTTGCTTGTTTTTGTGCAATTTCAAACAAAACTTGGCCTATTCGCATCGTTACCTTACGAAACGTTGAGCGAAAGCTAAACTAGTATGTCAGACTTCTAAGAACACTAAATAGAGTACATTGGTACTCATTGACGCTTTCGAATTGCTCAACTATCTCCATAGACGAGCGTTGCTTGTTTTTTGTGCAATTTCAAACAAAACTTGGCCTATTCGCATCGTTACCTTACGAAACGTTGAGCGAAAGCTAAACTAGTATGTCAGACTTCTAAGAACACTAAATAGAGTACATTGGTACACATTGATGCTTCCGAATTGCGCAACTCTCTCCATAGACGAGCGTTGCTTGTTTTTGTGCAATTTCAGACAAAACTTGGCCTATGCACATCGTTACCTACGAAACGTTGAGCGAAAGCTAACTAGTATGTCAGACTTCTAAGAACACTAAATAGAGTACATTGGTACACATCGACGCTTTCGAATTGCTCAACTATCTCCGTAGATGGGCGTTGCTTGTTTTTGTGCAATTTCAAACAAAACTTGGCTATTGGCATCGTCACCTTACGAAACGTTGAGTGAAAGCAAAATTAGTATGTCAGACTTCTAAGAACACTAAATAGAGTACATTGGTACACATTGACGCTTTCAAATTTCTCAACTATCCCCATAGACGAGCGTTGCTTGTTTTTGTGCAATTTCAAACAGAACTTGGCCTCTTCGCATCGTTACCTTACGAAACGTTGAGCGAAAGCTAAACTAGTATGTCAGAATTCTAAGACACTAAATAGAGTTTCATTGGTACACATTGATGCTTTCGAATTGCTCAACCCTCCCCTTAGATAAGCATTTCACGTTTCTGTGCAATTCGAATTGTAACTTGTCCTATTCGCATCTTTACCTGAAGATACGTTCTATGGAAGCTAAACTAGCAAGTTAGACTTCTAAGAACACTAAATAGAGTACAACGGTACACATTGACGCTTTCGAATTGCACAACTATCTCCATAGACGAGCGTTGCTTGTTTTTTGTGCAATTTCAAACAAAACTTTGCCTATTCGCATCGTTACCTTACGAAACGTTGAGCGAAAGCTAAACTAGTATGTCAGACTTCTAAGAACACTAAATAGAGTACATTGCTCAATCCTCTCCTTAGATAAGCATTTCACGTTTCTTTGCAATTTGAATTGTAACTTTTTTCTATTCACAATTTTACCTGACGATAGGTTCTATGGAAGCTAAACTAGCAAGTTAGACTTTTAAGAACACTAAATAGAGTACAACGGTACACATTAATGCATTGGAATTGCTCACCTCTCTCCATAGACTAGCGTTGCTTGTTTTTATGTAATTTCAAACCTAACTTGGTCTATTCGCATCGTTACCTAACGAAACGTTCAGCGAAAGCTAAACTAGTAGTCAACTTCTAAGAACACTAAATAGAGCACATTGGTACACATTGATGCTTTGGAATTGCTCAATTCTCCCCTAGATAAGCATTTCACGTTTTTGGGCAATTCAAAATGTAACTTGTTCTATTCGCGTCTTTACCTGACTATACGTTCTATGGAAGCTAAACTAGCAAGTTAGACTTCTAAGAACACTAGATAGAGTACAACGGTACACATTGATGCTTTGGAATTGCTCAACTCTATCCATAGACTAGCGTTGCTTGTTTTTGTGTAATTTCAAACATAACTTGGTCTATTCGCATCGTTACCTTACGAAACGTTGAGCGAAAGCTAAACTAGTAAGTCAACTTCTAAGAACACTAAATAGAGTACATTGGTACCATTGATGCTGTGAATTGCTCAACTCTCCTTAGATAAGCATTTCACGTTTTGTGCAATTCGAATTGTAACTTGTTCTATTCGCATCTTTACCTGACGATACGTTCTATGGAAGCTAAACTAGCATTAGACTTCTAAGAACACTAAATAGAGTACAACGGTACACATTGACGCTTTCGAATTGCTCAACTCTCTCCGTAGACGAGCGTTGCTTGTTTTTGTGCAATTTCAAACAAACTTGGCCTATTCGCATCGTTACCTTACGAAACGTTGAGCGAAAGCTAAACTGTATGTCAGACTTCTAAGAACACTAAATAGAACATTGGTACACATTGATGCTTCCGAATTGCTCAACTCTCTCCATAGACGGGCTTGCTTGTTTTTGTGCAATTTCAAACAGAACTTGGCCTATTCGCATCGTACCTTACGAAACGTTGAGCAAAGCTAAACTAGTATCTCAGACTTCTAAGAACACTAAATAGAGTACATTGGTACACATTGACGCTTTCGAATTGCTCAACTATCTCCATAGACGGGCGTTGCTTGTTTTTGTGCAATTTCAAACAGAACTTGGCCTATTCGCATCGTTACCTTACGAAACGTTGAGCGAAAGCTAAACTAGTATGTCAGACTTCTAACACTAAATAGAGTACATTGGTACACATTGATGCTTCCGAATTGCTCAACTCCTCCATAGACAGGTTGCTTGTTTTTGTGCAATTTCAAACAGAACTTGGCCTCTTCGCATCGTTACCTTACGAAACGTTGAGCGAAAGCTAAACTAGTATGTCAGACTTCTAAGAACACTAAATAGAGTACATTGGTACACATTGATGCTTCGAATTGCTCAACTCTCTCCATAGAGCGAGCGTTGCTTGTTTTTATGCAATTTCAACAACTTGGCCTATTCGCATCGTTACCTTACGAAACGTTAGCGAAAGCTAAACTAGTATGTCAGACTTCTAAGAACACTAAATAGAGTACATCGTACACATTGATGCTTCGAATTGCTCAACTATCTCCATAGACGGCGTTGCTTGTTTTTGTGCAATTTCAAACAAAACTTGGCCTATTCGCATCGTTACCTTACGAAACGTTGAGCGAAAGCTAAACTAGTATGTCAGACTTCTAAGAACACTAAATAGAGTACATTGGTACACATTGACGCTTTCGAATTGCTCAACTATCTCCATAGACGAGCGTTGCTTGTTTTTGCAATTTCAAACAAAACTTGGCCTATTCGCATCGTTACCTTACGAAACGTTGAGCGAAAGCTAAACTAGTATGTCAGACTTCTAAGAACACTAAATAGAGTACATTAGTACACATTGATGCTTCCGAATTGCCCAACTCTCTCCATAGACGAGCGTTGCTTGTTTTTGTGCAATTTCAAACAAACTTGGCCTATTCACATCGTTACCTTACGAAACGTTGAGCGAAAGCTAAACTAGTATGTCAGACTTCTAAGAACACTAAATAGTACATTGGTACACATCGACGCTTTCGAATTGCTCAACTATCTCCATAGATGGGCGTTGCTTGTTTTTGTGCAATTTCAAACAAAACTTGGCCTATTCGCATCGTGACCTTACGAAACGTTGAGCGAAAGCTAAACTAGTATGTCAGACTTCTAAGAACACTAAATAGAGTACATTGGTACACATTGATGGTTCCGAATTGCTCAACTCTCTCCATAGCGAGCGTTGCTTGTTTTTATGCAATTTCAAACAACTTGGCCTATTCGCATCGTTACCTTACGAAACGTTGAGCGAAAGCTAAACTAGTATGTCAGACTTCTAAGAACACTAAATAGAGTACATCGGTACACATCGACGCTGTCGAATTGCTCAACTATCTCCATAGATGGGCATTGCTTGTTTTTGTGCAATTTCAAACAAAACTTGGCCTATTCGCATCGTTACCTTACGAAACGTTGAGCGAAAGCTAAACTAGTATGTCAGACTTCTAAGAACACTAAATAGAGTACATTGGTACACATTGATGCTTCGGATTGCTCAACTCTCTCCATAGCGAGCGTTGCTTGTTTTTGCAATTTGAAACAGAACTTGGCCTATTCGCATCGTTACCTTACGAAACGTTGAGCGAAAGCTAAACTAGTATGTCAGACTTCTAAGAACACTAAATAGAGTACATCGGTACACATTGATGCTCTCGAATTGCTCAACTATCTCCATAGACGGGCGTTGCTTGTTTTTGTGCAATTTCAAACAAAACTTGGCCTATTCGCATCGTTACCTTACGAAACGTTGAGCGAAAGCTAAACTAGTATGTCAGACTTCTAAGAACACTAAATAGAGTACATTACTACACATTGACGCTTTCGAATTGCTCAACTATCTCCATAGACGACGTTGCTTGTTTTTATGCAATTTCAAACAAAACTTGGCCTATTCACATCGTTACCTTACGAAACGTTGAGCGAAAGCTAAACTAGTATGTCAGACTTCTAAGAACACTAAAAGAGTACATTGGTACACATCGACGCTTTCGAATTGCTCAACTATCTCATAGATGGGCGTTGCTTGTTTTTGTGCAATTTCAAACAAAACTTGGCCTATTCGCATCGTTACCATACTAAACGTTGAGCGAAAGCTAAACTAGTATGTCAGACTTCTAAGAACACTAAATAGAGTACATTGGTACACATTGATGCTTCGAATTGCTCAACTCTCTCCATAGACGAGCGTTGCTTGTTTTTATGCAATTTGAAACAAACTTGGCCTATTCGCATCGTTACCTTACGAAACGTTGAGCGAAAGCTAAACTAGTATGTCAGACTTCTAAGAACACTAAATAGAGTACATCGGTACACATTGATGCTCTCGAATTGCTCAACTATCTCCATAGACGGGCGTTGCTTGTTTTTGTGCAATTTCAAACAAAACTTGGCCTATTCGCATCGTTACCTTACGAAACGTTGAGCGAAAGCTAAACTAGTATGTCAGACTTCTAAGAACACTAAATAGAGTACATTGGTACACATTGACGCTTCGAATTGCTCAACTATCTCCATAGACGAGCGTTGCTTGTTTTTATGCAATTTCAAACAAAACTTGGCCTATTCGCATCGTTACCTTACGAAACGTTGAGCGAAAGCTAAACTAGTATGTCAGACTTCTAAGAACACTAAATAGAGTACATTGGTACACATTGATGCTTCCGAATTGCAACTCTCTCCATAGACGAGCGTTGCTTGTTTTTGTGCAATTTCAAACAAAACTTGGCCTATTCACATCGTTACCTTACGAAACGTTGAGCGAAAGCTAAACTAGTATGTCAGACTTCTAAGAACACTAAATAGAGTACATTGGTACACATTGACGCTTTCGAATTGCTCAACTGTCTCCATAGATGGCGTTGCTTGTTTTTGTGCAATTTCAAACAAAACTTGGCCTATTCGCATCGTTACCTTACGAAACGTTGAGCGAAAGCTAAAGTAGTATGTCAGACTTCTAAGAACACTAATAGAGTACATCGGTACACATTGACGCTTTCGAATTGCTCAACTATCTCCATAGACGAGCGTTGCTTGTTTTTGTGCAATTTCAAACAAAACTTGGCCTATTCGCATCGTTACCTTACGAAACGTTGAGCGAAAGCTAAAGTAGTATGTCAGACTTCTAAGAACACTAAATAGAGTACATTGGTACACATTGATGCTTCGAATTGCTCAACTCTCTCCATAGACGAGGTTGCTTGTTTTTGTGCAATTTCAAACAAACTTGGCCTATTCGCATCGTACCTTACGAAACGTTGAGCTAAAGCTAAACTAGTATGTCAGACTTCTAGAACACTAAATAGAGTACATTGGTACACATTGACGCTTTCGAATTGCTCAACTCATCTCCATAGACGAGCGTTGCTTGTTTTTGTGCAATTTCAAACAAAACTTGGCCTATTCGCATCGTTACCTTACGAAACGTTGAGCGAAAGCTAAACTAGTATGTCAGACTTCTAAGAACACTAAATAGAGTACATTGGTACACATTGATGCTTCGAATTGCTCAACTCTCTCCATAGACGAGGTTGCTTGTTTTTGTGCAATTTCAAACAGAACTTGGCCTATTCGCATCGTTACCTTACGAAACGATGAGCGAAAGCTAAAGTAGTATGTCAGACTTCTAAGAACACTAAATAGAGTACATCGGTACACATTGACGCTTTCGAATTGCTCAACTATCTCCATAGACGGGTGTTGCTTGTTTTTGTGCAATTTCAAACAAAACTTGGCCTATTCGCATCGTTACCTTACGAAACGTGAGCGAAAGCTAAAGTAGTATGTCAGACTTCTAAGAACACTAAATAGAGTACATCGGTACACATTGACGCTTTCGAATTGCTCAACTATCTCCATAGACGAGCGTTGCTTGTTTTTGTGCAATTTCAAACAAAACTTGGCCTATTCGCATCGTTACCTTACGAAACGTTGAGCGAAAGCTAAAGTAGTATGTCAGACTTCTAAGAACACTAAATAGAGTACATTGGTACACATTGACGCTTTCGAATTGCTCAACTATCTCCATAGACGAGCGTTGCTTGTTTTTATGCAATTTCAAACAAAACTTGGCCTATTCGCATCGTTACCTTACGAAACGTTGAGCGAAAGCTAAACTAGTATGTCAGACTTCTAAGAACACTAAATAGAGTACATTGGTACACATTGACGCTTCGAATTGCAACTCTCCAGACGAGCGTTGCTTGTTTTTGTGCAATTTCAAACAAAACTTGGCCTATTCGCATCGTTACCTTACGAAACGTTGAGCGAAAGCTAAACTAGTATGTCAGACTTCTAAGAACACTAAATAGAGTACATCGGTACACATTGACGCTTTCGAATTGCTCAACTATCTCCATGACGGGTGTTGCTTGTTTTTGTGCAATTTCAAACAAAACTTGGCCTATTCGCATCGTTACCTTACGAAACGTTGAGCGAAAGCTAAAGTAGTATGTCAGACTTCTAAGAACACTAAATAGAGTACATCGGTACACATTGACGCTTTCGAATTGCTCAACTATCTCCATAGACGGCGTTGCTTGTTTTTGTGCAATTTCAAACAAAACTTGGCCTATTCGCATCGTTACCTTACGAAACGTTGAGCGAAAGCTAAAGTAGTATGTCAGACTTCTAAGAACACTAAATAGAGTACATCGGTACACATTGACGCTTTCGAATTGCTCAACTATCTCCATAGACGAGCGTTGCTTGTTTTTGTGCAATTTCAAACAAAACTTGGCCTATTCGCATCGTTACCTTACGAAACGTTGAGCGAAAGCTAAAGTAGTATGTCAGACTTCTAAGAACACTAAATAGAGTGCATTGGTACACATTGATGCTCCGAATTGCTCAACTCTCTCCATAGACGAGGGTTGCTTGTTTTTGTGCAATTTCAAACAAACTTGGCTATTCGCATCGTTACCTTACGAAACGTTGAGCGAAAGCTAAACTAGTATGTCAGACTTCTAAGAACACTAAATAGAGTACATCGGTACACATTGACGCTTTCGAATTGCTCAACTATCTCCATAGACGGGTGTTTGTTTTTGTGCAATTTCAAACAAAACTTGGCCTATTCGCATCGTTACCTTACGAAACGTTGAGCGAAAGCTAAAGTATGTCAGACTTCTAAGAACACTAAATAGAGTACATCGGTACACATTGACGCTTTCGAATTGCTCAACTATCTCCATAGACGGGTTTGCTTGTTTTTGTGCAATTTCAAACAAAACTTGGTATTCGCATCGTTACCTTACGAAACGTTGAGCGAAAGCTAAAGTAGTATGTCAGACTTCTAAGAACACTAAATAGAGTACATCGGTACACATTGACGCTTTCGAATTGCTCAACTATCTCCATAGACGAGCGTTGCTTGTTTTTGTGCAATTTCAAACAAAACTTGGCCTATTCGCATCGTTACCTTACGAAACGTTGAGCGAAAGCTAAAGTAGTATGTCAGACTTCTAAGAACACTAAATAGAGCATTGGTACACATTGATGCTCGAATTGCTCAACTATCTCCATAGACGAGGTTGCTTGTTTTTGTGCAATTTCAAACAAACTTGGCCTATTCGCATCGTTACCTTACGAAACGTTGAGCGAAAGCTAAACTAGTATGTCAGACTTCTAAGAACACTAAATAGAGTACATTGGTACACATGACGCTTTCGAATTGCTCAACTATCTCCATAGACGGGCGTTGCTTGTTTTTGTGCAATTTCAAACAAAACTTGGCCTATTCGCATCGTTACCTTACGAAACGTTGAGCGAAAGCTAAAGTAGTATGTCAGACTTCTAAGAACACTAAATAGAGTACATCGGTACACATTGACGCTTTCGAATTGCTCAACTATCTCCATAGACGAGCGTTGCTTGTTTTTTGCAATTTCAAACAAAACTTGGCCTTTCGCATCGTTACCTTACGAAACGTTGAGCGAAAGCTAAACTAGTATGTCAGACTTCTAAGAACACTAAATAGAGTACATTGGTACACATTGATGCTTCGAATTGCTCAACTCTCTCCATAGACGCGTTGCTTGTTTTTGTGCAATTTCAAAAAAACTTGGCCTATTCATCGTTACCTTACGAAACGTTGAGCGAAAGCTAAACTAGTATGTCAGACTTCTAAGAACACTAAATAGAGTACATTGGTACACATTGATGCTCGAATTGCTCAACTATCTCCATAGACGGGCGTTGCTTGTTTTTGTGCAATTTCAAACAAAACTTGGCCTATTCGCATCGTTACCTTACGAAACGTTGAGCGAAAGCTAAACTAGTATGTCAGACTTCTAAGAACACTAAATAGAGTACATTGGTACACATTGACGCTTCGAATTGCTCAACTATCTCCATAGACGGCGTTGCTTGTTTTGTGCAATTTCAAACAAAACTTGGCCTATTCGCATCGTTACCTTACGAAACGTTGAGCGAAAGCTAAACTAGTATGTCAGACTTCTAAGAACACTAAATAGAGTACATTGGTACACATTGATCGCTTTCGAATTGCTCAACTATCTCCATAGACGAGCGTTGCTTGTTTTTTGCAATTTCAAACAAAACTTGGCCTATTCGCATCGTTACCTTACGAAACGTTGAGCGAAAGCTAAACTAGTATGTCAGACTTCTAAGAACACTAAATAGAGTACATTGGTACACATTGATGCTTCGAATTGCTCAACTCTCTCCATAGACGAGCGTTGCTTGTTTTTGTGCAATTTCAAACAAAACTTGGCCTATTCGCATCGTTACCTTACGAAACGTTGAGCGAAAGCTAAACTAGTATGTCAGACTTCTAAGAACACTAAATAGAGTACATTGGTACACATGACGCTTTCGAATTGCTCAACTATCTCCATAGATGGGCGTTGCTTGTTTTTGTGCAATTTCAAACAAAACTTGGCCTATTCGCATCGTTACCTTACGAAACGTTGAGCGAAAGCTAAACTAGTATGTCAGACTTCTAAGAACACTAAATAGAGTACATTGGTACACATGACGCTTTCGAATTGCTCAACTATCTCCGATGGGCGTTGCTTGTTTTGTGCAATTTCAAACAAAACTTGGCCTATTCGCATCGTTACCTTACGAAACGTTGAGCGAAAGCTAAACTAGTATGTCAGACTTCTAAGAACACTAAATAGAGTACATTGGTACACATTGACGCTTTCGAATTGCTCAACTATCTCCATAGACGGGCGTTGCTTGTTTTGTGCAATTTCAAACAAAACTTGGCCTATTCGCATCGTTACCTTACGAAACGTTGAGCGAAAGCTAAACTAGTATGTCAGACTTCTAAGAACACTAAATAGAGTACATTGGTACACATTGACGCTTTCGAATTGCTCAACTATCTCCATAGACGAGCGTTGCTTGTTTTTGTGCAATTTCAAACAAAACTTGGCTATTCGCATCGTTACCTTACGAAACGTTGAGCGAAAGCTAAACTAGTATGTCAGACTTCTAAGAACACTAAATAGAGTACATTGGTACACATTGACGCTTTCGAATTGCTCAACTATCTCCATAGACGGCGTTGCTTGTTTTTGTGCAATTTCAAACAAAACTTGGCCTATTCGCATCGTTACCTTACGAAACGTTGAGCGAAAGCTAAAGTAGTATGTCAGACTTCTAAGAACACTAAATAGAGTACATTGGTACACATTGATGCTTCGAATTGCTCAACTCTCTCCATAGACGAGGTTGCTTGTTTTTGTGCAATTTCAAACAACTTGGCCTATTCGCATCGTTACCTTACGAAACGTTGAGCGAAAGCTAAACTAGTATGTCAGACTTCTAAGAACACTAAATAGAGTACATTGGTACACATTGACGCTTTCGAATTGCTCAACTATCTCCATAGACGGGCGTTGC
Source organism: Tripterygium wilfordii (assembly GCF_013401445.1). Taxonomy (NCBI): domain Eukaryota; kingdom Viridiplantae; phylum Streptophyta; class Magnoliopsida; order Celastrales; family Celastraceae; genus Tripterygium; species Tripterygium wilfordii. The sequence continues at coordinate 7,678,859 of NC_052248.1, forward strand.
TTGTTTTTGTGCAATTTCAAACAAAACTTGGCCTATTCGCATCGTTACCTTACGAAACGTTGAGCGAAAGCTAAAGTAGTATGTCAGACTTCTAAGAACACTAAATAGAGTACATTGGTACACATTGACGCTTTCGAATTGCTCAACTATCTCCATAGACGAGCGTTGCTTGTTTTTTGCAATTTCAAACAAAACTTGGCCTATTCGCATCGTTACCTTACGAAACGTTGAGCGAAAGCTAAACTAGTATGTCAGACTTCTAAGAACACTAAATAGAGTACATTGGTACACATTGACGCTTCGAATTGCTCAACTCTCTCCATAGACGAGCGTTGCTTGTTTTTGTGCAATTTCAAACAAAACTTGGCCTATTCACATCGTTACCTTACGAAACGTTGAGCGAAAGCTAAACTAGTATGTCAGACTTCTAAGAACACTAAATAGAGTACATTGGTACACATTGATGCTTCGAATTGCTCAACTATCTCCATAGACGGCGTTGCTTGTTTTTGTGCAATTTCAAACAAAACTTGGCCTATTCGCATCGTTACCTTACGAAACGTTGAGCGAAAGCTAAACTAGTATGTCAGACTTCTAAGAACACTAAATAGAGTACATTGGTACACATTGACGCTTCGAATTGCTCAACTATCTCCATAGACGGCGTTGCTTGTTTTTGTGCAATTTCAAACAAAACTTGGCCTATTCGCATCGTTACCTTACGAAACGTTGAGCGAAAGCTAAACTAGTATGTCAGACTTCTAAGAACACTAAATAGAGTACATTGGTACACATTGACGCTTTCGAATTGCTCAACTATCTCCATAGACGAGCGTTGCTTGTTTTTTGCAATTTCAAACAAAACTTGGCCTATTCGCATCGTTACCTTACGAAACGTTGAGCGAAAGCTAAACTAGTATGTCAGACTTCTAAGAACACTAAATAGAGTACATTGGTACACATTGACGCTTCGAATTGCTCAACTCTCCATAGACGAGCGTTGCTTGTTTTTGTGCAATTTCAAAAAAACTTGGCCTATTCGCACATCGTTACCTACGAAACGTTGAGCGAAAGCTAAACTAGTATGTCAGACTTCTAAGAACACTAAATAGAGTACATTGGTACACATTGACGCTTTCGAATTGCTCAACTATCTCCATAGACGGGCGTTGCTTGTTTTTGTGCAATTTCAAACAAAACTTGGCCTATTCGCATTTACCTTACGAAACGTTGAGCGAAAGCTAAACTAGTATGTCAGACTTCTAAGAACACTAAATAGAGTACATTGGTACACATTGACGCTTTCGAATTGCTCAACTATCTCCATAGACGGGCGTTGCTTGTTTTTGTGCAATTTCAAACAAAACTTGGCCTATTCGCATCGTTACCTTACGAAACGTTGAGCGAAAGCTAAACTAGTATGTCAGACTTCTAAGAACACTAAATAGAGTACATTGGTACACATTGACGCTTTCGAATTGCTCAACTATCTCCATAGACGGGCGTTGCTTGTTTTGTGCAATTTCAAACAAAACTTGGCCTATTCGCATCGTTATCGAAACGTTGAGCGAAAGCTAAACTAGTATGTCAGACTTCTAAGAACACTAAATAGAGTACATTGGTACACATTGACGCTTTCGAATTGCTCAACTATCTCCATAGACGAGCGTTGCTTGTTTTTTGCAATTTCAAACAAAACTTGGCTATTCGCATCGTTACCTTACGAAACGTTGAGCGAAAGCTAAACTAGTATGTCAGACTTCTAAGAACACTAAATAGAGTACATTGGTACACATTGACGCTTTCGAATTGCTCAACTATCTCCATAGACGAGCGTTGCTTGTTTTTGTGCAATTTCAAACAAAACTTGGCCTATTCGCATCGTTACCTTACGAAACGTTGAGCGAAAGCTAAACTAGTATGTCAGACTTCTAAGAACACTAAATAGAGTACATTGGTACACATTGACGCTTTCGAATTGCTCAACTATCTCCATAGACGAGCGTTGCTTGTTTTTGTGCAATTTCAAACAAAACTTGGCCTATTCGCATCGTTACCTTACGAAACGTTGAGCGAAAGCTAAACTAGTATGTCAGACTTCTAAGAACACTAAATAGAGTACATTGGTACACATTGACGCTTCGAATTGCTCAACACTCCATAACGAGCGTTGCTTGTTTTGTGCAATTTCAAACAAACTTGGCCTATTCGCATCGTTACCTTACGAAACGTTGAGCGAAAGCTAAACTAGTATGTCAGACTTCTAAGAACACTAAATAGAGTACATCGTACACATTGACGCTTCGAATTGCTCAACTATCTCCATAGACGAGCGTTGCTTGTTTTGTGCAATTTCAAACAAAACTTGGCCTATTCGCATCGTTACCTTACGAAACGTTGAGCGAAAGCTAAACTAGTATGTCAGACTTCTAAGAACACTAAATAGAGTACATTGGTACACATTGACGCTTTCGAATTGCTCAACTATCTCCATACGAGCGTTGCTTGTTTTTGCAATTTCAAACAAAACTTGGCCTATTCGCATCGTTACCTTACGAAACGTTGAGCGAAAGCTAAACTAGTATGTCAGACTTCTAAGAACACTAAATAGAGTACATTGGTACACATTGATGCTTCGAATTGCTCAACTATCTCCATAGACGAGCGTTGCTTGTTTTTGTGCAATTTCAAAAAAACTTGGCCTATTCGCATCGTTACCTTACGAAACGTTGAGCGAAAGCTAAACTAGTATGTCAGACTTCTAAGAACACTAAATAGAGTACATTGGTACACATTGACGCTTTCGAATTGCTCAACTATCTCCATAGATGGGCGTTGCTTGTTTTTGTGCAATTTCAAACAAAACTTGGCCTATTCGCATCGTTACCTTACGAAACGTTGAGCGAAAGCTAAACTAGTATGTCAGACTTCTAAGAACACTAAATAGAGTACATTGGTACACATTGACGCTTTCGAATTGCTCAACTATCTCCATAGACGGGCGTTGCTTGTTTTTGTGCAATTTCAAACAAAACTTGGCCTATTCGCATCGTTACCTTACGAAACGTTGAGCGAAAGCTAAACTAGTATGTCAGACTTCTAAGAACACTAAATAGAGTACATTGGTACCATCGACGCTTTCGAATTGCTCAACTATCTCCATAGACGGGCGTTGCTTGTTTTTGTGCAATTTCAAACAAACTTGGCCTATTCGCATCGTTACCTTACGAAACGTTGAGCGAAAGCTAAACTAGTATGTCAGACTTCTAAGAACACTAAATAGAGTACATTGGTACACATTGACGCTTCGAATTGCTCAACTATCTCCATAGACGGGCGTTGCTTGTTTTTGTGCAATTTCAAACAAAACTTGGCCTATTCGCATCGTTACCTTACGAAACGTTGAGCGAAAGCTAAACTAGTATGTCAGACTTCTAAGAACACTAAATAGAGTACATTGGTACACATTGACGCTTTCAATTGCTCAACTATCTCCATAGACGGGCGTTGCTTGTTTTTGTGCAATTTCAAACAAAACTTGGCCTATTCGCATCGTTACCTTACGAAACGTTGAGCGAAAGCTAAACTAGTATGTCAGACTTCTAAGAACACTAAATAGAGTACATTGGTACACATTGACGCTTTGAATTGCTCAACTATCTCCATAGATGGGTTGCTTGTTTTTGTGCAATTTCAAACAAAACTTGGCCTATTCGCATTTACCTTACGAAACGTTGAGCGAAAGCTAAACTAGTATGTCAGACTTCTAAGAACACTAAATAGAGTACATTGGTACACATTGACGCTTTCGAATTGCTCAACTATCTCCATAGACGGGCGTTGCTTGTTTTTGTGCAATTTCAAACAAAACTTGGCCTATTCGCATCGTTACCTTACGAAACGTTGAGCGAAAGCTAAACTAGTATGTCAGACTTCTAAGAACACTAAATAGAGTACATCGGTACACATTGACGCTTTCGAATTGCTCAACTATCTCCATAGACGAGCGTTGCTTGTTTTTGTGCAATTTCAAACAAAACTTGGCCTATTCGCATCGTTACCTTACGAAACGTTGAGCGAAAGCTAAACTAGTATGTCAGACTTCTAAGAACACTAAATAGAGTACATTGTACACATTGATGCTTCGAATTGCTCAACTATCTCCATAGACGAGCGTTGCTTGTTTTTTGCAATTTCAAACAAAACTTGGCCTATTCGCATCGTTACCTTACGAAACGTTGAGCGAAAGCTAAACTAGTATGTCAGACTTCTAAGAACACTAAATAGAGTACATTGGTACACATTGATGCTTTCGAATTGCTCAACTATCTCCATAGACGGCGTTGCTTGTTTTTGTGCAATTTCAAACAAAACTTGGCCTATTCGCATCGTTACCTTACGAAACGTTGAGCGAAAGCTAAACTAGTATGTCAGACTTCTAAGAACACTAAATAGAGTACATTGGTACACATTGACGCTTTCGAATTGCTCAACTATCTCCATAGACGAGCGTTGCTTGTTTTTGCAATTTCAAACAAAACTTGGCCTATTCGCATCGTTACCTTACGAAACGTTGAGCGAAAGCTAAACTAGTATGTCAGACTTCTAAGAACACTAAATAGAGTACATCGGTACACATTGACGCTTCGAATTGCTCAACTATCTCCATAGACGAGCGTTGCTTGTTTTTGTGCAATTTCAAACAAAACTTGGCCTATTCGCATCGTTACCTTACGAAACGTTGAGCGAAAGCTAAACTAGTATGTCAGACTTCTAAGAACACTAAATAGAGTACATTGGTACACATTGATGCTTCGAATTGCTCAACTCTCCATAGACGAGCGTTGCTTGTTTTTTGCAATTTCAAACAAACTTGGCCTATTCGCATCGTTACCTTACGAAACGTTGAGCGAAAGCTAAACTAGTATGTCAGACTTCTAAGAACACTAAATAGAGTACATTGGTACACATTGATGCTTCGAATTGCTCAACTATCTCCATAGACGAGCGTTGCTTGTTTTTGTGCAATTTCAAACAAAACTTGGCCTATTCGCATCGTTACCTTACGAAACGTTGAGCGAAAGCTAAACTAGTATGTCAGACTTCTAAGAACACTAAATAGAGTACATTGGTACACATTGACGCTTTCGAATTGCTCAACTATCTCCATAGACGAGCGTTGCTTGTTTTTTGCAATTTCAAACAAAACTTGGCCTATTCGCATCGTTACCTTACGAAACGTTGAGCGAAAGCTAAACTAGTATGTCAGACTTCTAAGAACACTAAATAGAGTACATTGGTACACATTGACGCTTTCGAATTGCTCAACTATCTCCATAGACGAGCGTTGCTTGTTTTTGTGCAATTTCAAACAAAACTTGGCCTATTCGCATCGTTACCTTACGAAACGTTGAGCGAAAGCTAAACTAGTATGTCAGACTTCTAAGAACACTAAATAGAGTACATTGGTACACATTGACGCTTCGAATTGCTCAACTCTCTCCATAGACGAGGTTGCTTGTTTTTGTGCAATTTCAAACAAACTTGGCCTATTCGCATCGTTACCTTACGAAACGTTGAGCGAAAGCTAAACTAGTATGTCAGACTTCTAAGAACACTAAATAGAGTACATTGGTACACATTGACGCTTTCGAATTGCTCAACTATCTCCATAGACGGCGTTGCTTGTTTTTGTGCAATTTCAAACAAAACTTGGCCTATTCGCATCGTTACCTTACGAAACGTTGAGCGAAAGCTAAACTAGTATGTCAGACTTCAAGAACACTAAATAGAGTACATTGGTACACATTGACGCTTCGAATTGCTCAACTCTCTCCATAGACGAGCGTTGCTTGTTTTTTGCAATTTCAAACAAAACTTGGCCTATTCGCATCGTTACCTTACGAAACGTTGAGCGAAAGCTAAACTAGTATGTCAGACTTCTAAGAACACTAAATAGAGTACATTGGTACACATTGACGCTTCGAATTGCTCAACTCTCTCCATAGACGAGCGTTGCTTGTTTTTGTGCAATTTCAAACAAAACTTGGCCTATTCGCATCGTTACCTTACGAAACGTTGAGCGAAAGCTAAACTAGTATGTCAGACTTCTAAGAACACTAAATAGAGTACATTGGTACACATTGACGCTTCGAATTGCTCAACTATCTCCATAGACGAGCGTTGCTTGTTTTTGTGCAATTTCAAACAAAACTTGGCCTATTCGCATCGTTACCTTACGAAACGTTGAGCGAAAGCTAAACTAGTATGTCAGACTTCTAAGAACACTAAATAGAGTACATTGGTACACATTGACGCTTCGAATTGCTCAACTATCTCCATAGACGAGCGTTGCTTGTTTTTGCAATTTCAAACAAAACTTGGCCTATTCGCATCGTTACCTTACGAAACGTTGAGCGAAAGCTAAACTAGTATGTCAGACTTCTAAGAACACTAAATAGAGTACATTGGTACACATTGATGCTTCGAATTGCTCAACTCTCCATAGACGAGCGTTGCTTGTTTTTTGCAATTTCAAACAAAACTTGGCCTATTCGCATCGTTACCTTACGAAACGTTGAGCGAAAGCTAAACTAGTATGTCAGACTTCTAAGAACACTAAATAGAGTACATCGGTACACATTGATGCTTCGAATTGCTCAACTATCTCCATAGACGAGCGTTGCTTGTTTTTGCAATTTCAAACAAAACTTGGCCTATTCGCATCGTTACCTTACGAAACGTTGAGCGAAAGCTAAACTAGTATGTCAGACTTCTAAGAACACTAAATAGAGTACATTGGTACACATTGACGCTTCGAATTGCTCAACTATCTCCATAGACGGCGTTGCTTGTTTTTGTGCAATTTCAAACAAAACTTGGCCTATTCGCATCGTTACCTTACGAAACGTTGAGCGAAAGCTAAACTAGTATGTCAGACTTCTAAGAACACTAAATAGAGTACATTGGTACACATTGACGCTTTCGAATTGCTCAACTATCTCCATAGACGAGCGTTGCTTGTTTTTGTGCAATTTCAAACAAAACTTGGCCTATTCGCATCGTTACCTTACGAAACGTTGAGCGAAAGCTAAACTAGTATGTCAGACTTCTAAGAACACTAAATAGAGTACATTGGTACACATTGACGCTTTCGAATTGCTCAACTATCTCCATAGACGGCGTTGCTTGTTTTTGTGCAATTTCAAACAAAACTTGGCCTATTCGCATCGTTACCTTACGAAACGTTGAGCGAAAGCTAAAGTAGTATGTCAGACTTCTAAGAACACTAAATAGAGTACATCGGTACACATTGACGCTTTCGAATTGCTCAACTATCTCCATAGACGAGCGTTGCTTGTTTTTGTGCAATTTCAAACAAAACTTGGCCTATTCGCATCGTTACCTTACGAAACGTTGAGCGAAAGCTAAACTAGTATGTCAGACTTCTAAGAACACTAAATAGAGTACATTGGTACACATTGAGCTTCGAATTGCTCAACTCTCTCCATAACGAGCGTTGCTTGTTTTTGCAATTTCAAACAAACTTGGCCTATTCGCATCGTTACCTTACGAAACGTTGAGCGAAAGCTAAACTAGTATGTCAGACTTCTAAGAACACTAAATAGAGTACATTGGTACACATTGATGCTTTCGAATTGCTCAACTATCTCCATAGACGAGCGTTGCTTGTTTTTGCAATTTCAAACAAACTTGGCCTATTCGCATCGTTACCTTACGAAACGTTGAGCGAAAGCTAAACTAGTATGTCAGACTTCTAAGAACACTAAATAGAGTACATCGGTACACATTGACGCTTTCGAATTGCTCAACTATCTCCATAGACGGCGTTGCTTGTTTTTGTGCAATTTCAAACAAAACTTGGCCTATTCGCATCGTTACCTTACGAAACGTTGAGCGAAAGCTAAACTAGTATGTCAGACTTCTAAGAACACTAAATAGAGTACATTGGTACACATTGACGCTTTCGAATTGCTCAACTATCTCCATAGAGGCGTTGCTTGTTTTTGTGCAATTTCAAACAAAACTTGGCCTATTCGCATCGTTACCTTACGAAACGTTGAGCGAAAGCTAAACTAGTATGTCAGACTTCTAAGAACACTAAATAGAGTACATTGGTACACATTGACGCTTCGAATTGCTCAACTATCTCCATAGACGAGCGTTGCTTGTTTTTTGCAATTTCAAACAAAACTTGGCCTATTCGCATCGTTACCTTACGAAACGTTGAGCGAAAGCTAAACTAGTATGTCAGACTTCTAAGAACACTAAATAGAGTACATTGGTACACATTGATGCTTCGAATTGCTCAACTATCTCCATAGACGAGGCGTTGCTTGTTTTTGTGCAATTTCAAACAAAACTTGGCCTATTCGCATCGTTACCTTACGAAACGTTGAGCGAAAGCTAAACTAGTATGTCAGACTTCTAAGAACACTAAATAGAGTACATTGGTACACATTGACGCTTTCGAATTGCTCAACTATCTCCATAGACGAGCGTTGCTTGTTTTTTGCAATTTCAAACAAAACTTGGCCTATTCGCATCGTTACCTTACGAAACGTTGAGCGAAAGCTAAACTAGTATGTCAGACTTCTAAGAACACTAAATAGAGTACATTGGTACACATTGACGCTTTCGAATTGCTCAACTATCTCCATAGACGAGCGTTGCTTGTTTTTGCAATTTCAAACAAACTTGGCCTATTCGCATCGTTACCTTACGAAACGTTGAGCGAAAGCTAAACTAGTATGTCAGACTTCTAAGAACACTAAATAGAGTACATTGGTACACATTGACGCTTCGAATTGCTCAACTATCTCCATAGACGAGGTTTGCTTGTTTTTGTGCAATTTCAAACAAACTTGGCCTATTCGCATCGTTACCTTACGAAACGTTGAGCGAAAGCTAAACTAGTATGTCAGACTTCTAAGAACACTAAATAGAGTACATTGGTACACATTGACGCTTTCGAATTGCTCAACTATCTCCATAGACGAGCGTTGCTTGTTTTTGTGCAATTTCAAACAAAACTTGGCCTATTCGCATCGTTACCTTACGAAACGTTGAGCGAAAGCTAAACTAGTATGTCAGACTTCTAAGAACACTAAATAGAGTACATCGGTACACATTGACGCTTTCGAATTGCTCAACTATCTCCATAGACGAGCGTTGCTTGTTTTTGTGCAATTTCAAACAAACTTGGCCTATTCGCATCGTTACCTTACGAAACGTTGAGCGAAAGCTAAACTAGTATGTCAGACTTCTAAGAACACTAAATAGAGTACATTGGTACACATTGACGCTTCGAATTGCTCAACTATCTCCATAGACGAGCGTTGCTTGTTTTTTGCAATTTCAAACAAACTTGGCCTATTCGCATCGTTACCTTACGAAACGTTGAGCGAAAGCTAAACTAGTATGTCAGACTTCTAAGAACACTAAATAGAGTACATTGGTACACATTGACGCTTTCGAATTGCTCAACTATCTCCATAGACGGCGTTGCTTGTTTTTGTGCAATTTCAAACAAAACTTGGCCTATTCGCATCGTTACCTTACGAAACGTTGAGCGAAAGCTAAACTAGTATGTCAGACTTCTAAGAACACTAAATAGAGTACATCGGTACACATTGACGCTTTCGAATTGCTCAACTATCTCCATAGACGAGCGTTGCTTGTTTTTGTGCAATTTCAAACAAAACTTGGCCTATTCGCATCGTTACCTTACGAAACGTTGAGCGAAAGCTAAACTAGTATGTCAGACTTCTAAGAACACTAAATAGAGTACATTGGTACACATTGACGCTTTCGAATTGCTCAACTATCTCCATAGACGGGCGTTGCTTGTTTTTGTGCAATTTCAAACAAAACTTGGCCTATTCGCATCGTTACCTTACGAAACGTTGAGCGAAAGCTAAACTAGTATGTCAGACTTCTAAGAACACTAAATAGAGTACATTGGTACACATTGATGCTTCGAATTGCTCAACTATCTCCATAGACGAGCGTTGCTTGTTTTTTGCAATTTCAAACAAACTTGGCCTATTCGCATCGTTACCTTACGAAACGTTGAGCGAAAGCTAAACTAGTATGTCAGACTTCTAAGAACACTAAATAGAGTACATCGGTACACATTGACGCTTCGAATTGCTCAACTATCTCCATAGACGAGCGTTGCTTGTTTTTGTGCAATTTCAAACAAAACTTGGCCTATTCGCATCGTTACCTTACGAAACGTTGAGCGAAAGCTAAACTAGTATGTCAGACTTCTAAGAACACTAAATAGAGTACATTGGTACACATTGACGCTTTCGAATTGCTCAACTATCTCCATAGACGAGCGTTGCTTGTTTTTTGCAATTTCAAACAAAACTTGGCCTATTCGCATCGTTACCTTACGAAACGTTGAGCGAAAGCTAAACTAGTATGTCAGACTTCTAAGAACACTAAATAGAGTACATTGGTACACATTGACGCTTTCGAATTGCTCAACTATCTCCATAGACGAGCGTTGCTTGTTTTTTGCAATTTCAAACAAAACTTGGCCTATTCGCATCGTTACCTTACGAAACGTTGAGCGAAAGCTAAACTAGTATGTCAGACTTCTAAGAACACTAAATAGAGTACATTGGTACACATTGACGCTTCGAATTGCTCAACTATCTCCATAGACGAGGTTGCTTGTTTTGTGCAATTTCAAACAAAACTTGGCCTATTCGCATCGTTACCTTACGAAACGTTGAGCGAAAGCTAAACTAGTATGTCAGACTTCTAAGAACACTAAATAGAGTACATTGGTACACATTGACGCTTTCGAATTGCTCAACTATCTCCATAGACGGCGTTGCTTGTTTTTGTGCAATTTCAAACAAAACTTGGCCTATTCGCATCGTTACCTTACGAAACGTTGAGCGAAAGCTAAACTAGTATGTCAGACTTCTAAGAACACTAAATAGAGTACATGGTACACATTGACGCTTCGAATTGCTCAACTATCTCCATAGACGAGCGTTGCTTGTTTTTGTGCAATTTCAAACAAAACTTGGCCTATTCGCATCGTTACCTTACGAAACGTTGAGCGAAAGCTAAACTAGTATGTCAGACTTCTAAGAACACTAAATAGAGTACATTGGTACACATTGACGCTTCGAATTGCTCAACTCTCCATAGACGAGCGTTGCTTGTTTTTGCAATTTCAAACAAAACTTGGCCTATTCGCATCGTTACCTTACGAAACGTTGAGCGAAAGCTAAACTAGTATGTCAGACTTCTAAGAACACTAAATAGAGTACATTGGTACACATTGACGCTTCGAATTGCTCAACTATCTCCATAGACAGCGTTGCTTGTTTTTGTGCAATTTCAAACAAAACTTGGCCTATTCGCATCGTTACCTTACGAAACGTTGAGCGAAAGCTAAACTAGTATGTCAGACTTCTAAGAACACTAAATAGAGTACATTGGTACACATTGACGCTTCGAATTGCTCAACTATCTCCATAGACGAGCGTTGCTTGTTTTTGCAATTTCAAACAAAACTTGGCCTATTCGCATCGTTACCTTACGAAACGTTGAGCGAAAGCTAAACTAGTATGTCAGACTTCTAAGAACACTAAATAGAGTACATTGGTACACATTGACGCTTCGAATTGCTCAACTCTCTCCAGACGAGCGTTGCTTGTTTTTTGCAATTTCAAACAAAACTTGGCCTATTCGCATCGTTACCTTACGAAACGTTGAGCGAAAGCTAAACTAGTATGTCAGACTTCTAAGAACACTAAATAGAGTACATTGGTACACATTGATGCTTCGAATTGCTCAACTCTCTCCATAAGCGAGCGTTGCTTGTTTTTTGCAATTTCAAACAAACTTGGCCTATTCGCATCGTTACCTTACGAAACGTTGAGCGAAAGCTAAACTAGTATGTCAGACTTCTAAGAACACTAAATAGAGTACATTGGTACACATTGATGCTTTCGAATTGCTCAACTATCTCCATAGACGGCGTTGCTTGTTTTTGTGCAATTTCAAACAAAACTTGGCCTATTCGCATCGTTACCTTACGAAACGTTGAGCGAAAGCTAAACTAGTATGTCAGACTTCTAAGAACACTAAATAGAGTACATTGGTACACATTGACGCTTTCGAATTGCTCAACTATCTCCATAGACGAGCGTTGCTTGTTTTTTGCAATTTCAAACAAAACTTGGCCTATTCGCATCGTTACCTTACGAAACGTTGAGCGAAAGCTAAACTAGTATGTCAGACTTCTAAGAACACTAAATAGAGTACATTGGTACACATTGACGCTTTCGAATTGCTCAACTATCTCCATAGACGGCGTTGCTTGTTTTTGTGCAATTTCAAACAAAACTTGGCCTATTCGCATCGTTACCTTACGAAACGTTGAGCGAAAGCTAAAGTATGTCAGACTTCTAAGAACACTAAATAGAGTACATTGGTACACATTGACGCTTTCGAATTGCTCAACTATCTCCATAGACGAGCGTTGCTTGTTTTTGTGCAATTTCAAACAAAACTTGGCCTATTCGCATCGTTACCTTACGAAACGTTGAGCGAAAGCTAAACTAGTATGTCAGACTTCTAAGAACACTAAATAGAGTACATTGGTACACATTGATGCTTCGAATTGCTCAACTCTCTCCATAGACGAGCGTTGCTTGTTTTTTGCAATTTCAAACAAACTTGGCCTATTCGCATCGTTACCTTACGAAACGTTGAGCGAAAGCTAAACTAGTATGTCAGACTTCTAAGAACACTAAATAGAGTACATTGGTACACATTGATGCTTCGAATTGCTCAACTCTCTCCATAGACGCGTTGCTTGTTTTGCAATTTCAAACAAACTTGGCCTATTCGCATCGTTACCTTACGAAACGTTGAGCGAAAGCTAAACTAGTATGTCAGACTTCTAAGAACACTAAATAGAGTACATTGGTACACATGACGCTTTCGAATTGCTCAACTATCTCCATAGACGGCGTTGCTTGTTTTTGTGCAATTTCAAACAAAACTTGGCCTATTCGCATCGTTACCTTACGAAACGTTGAGCGAAAGCTAAACTAGTATGTCAGACTTCTAAGAACACTAAATAGAGTACATTGGTACACATCGACGCTTTCGAATTGCTCAACTATCTCCATAGATGGGCGTTGCTTGTTTTTGTGCAATTTCAAACAAAACTTGGCCTATTCGCATCGTTACCTTACGAAACGTTGAGCGAAAGCTAAACTAGTATGTCAGACTTCTAAGAACACTAAATAGAGTACATTGGTACACATGACGCTTTCGAATTGCTCAACTATCTCCATAGATGGGCGTTGCTTGTTTTGTGCAATTTCAAACAAAACTTGGCCTATTCGCATCGTTACCTTACGAAACGTTGAGCGAAAGCTAAACTAGTATGTCAGACTTCTAAGAACACTAAATAGAGTACATCGGTACACATTGATGCTCTCGAATTGCTCAACTATCTCCATAGACGGCGTTGCTTGTTTTTGTGCAATTTCAAACAAAACTTGGCCTATTCGCATCGTTACCTTACGAAACGTTGAGCGAAAGCTAAACTAGTATGTCAGGTACACATTGACGCTTTCGAATTGCTCAACTATCTCCATAGACGAGCGTTGCTTGTTTTTATGCAATTTCAAACAAAACTTGGCCTATTCGCATCGTTACCTTACGAAACGTTGAGCGAAAGCTAAACTAGTATGTCAGACTTCTAAGAACACTAAATAGAGTACATCGGTACACATTGACGCTTTCGAATTGCTCAACTATCTCCATAGACGAGCGTTGCTTTTTTTGTGCAATTTCAAACAAAACTTGGCCTATTCGCATCGTTACCTTACGAAACGTTGAGCGAAAGCTAAACTAGTATGTCAGACTTCTAAGAACACTAAATAGAGTACATTGGTACACATTGACTTCGAATTGCTCAACTCTCTCCATAGACGAGCGTTGCTTGTTTTTCTGCAATTTCAAACAAAACTTGGCCTATTCGCATCGTTACCTTACGAAACGTTGAGCGAAAGCTAAACTAGTATGTCAGACTTCTAAGAACACTAAATAGAGTACATTGGTACACATTGACGCTTCGAATTGCTCAACTATCTCCATAGACGGGCGTTGCTTGTTTTGTGCAATTTCAAACAAAACTTGGCCTATTCGCATCGTTACCTTACGAAACGTTGAGCGAAAGCTAAACTAGTATGTCAGACTTCTAAGAACACTAAATAGAGTACATTGGTACACATTGACGCTTTCGAATTGCTCAACTATCTCCATAGACGAGCGTTGCTTGTTTTTTGCAATTTCAAACAAAACTTGGCCTATTCGCATCGTTACCTTACGAAACGTTGAGCGAAAGCTAAACTAGTATGTCAGACTTCTAAGAACACTAAATAGAGTACATTGGTACACATTGACGCTTCGAATTGCTCAACTATCTCCATAGACGAGCGTTGCTTGTTTTTATGCAATTTCAAACAAAACTTGGCCTATTCGCATCGTTACCTTACGAAACGTTGAGCGAAAGCTAAACTAGTATGTCAGACTTCTAAGAACACTAAATAGAGTACATTGGTACACATTGACTTCGAATTGCTCAACTTCTCCATAGACGAGGTTGCTTGTTTTTGTGCAATTTCAAACAAAACTTGGCCTATTCGCATCGTTACCTTACGAAACGTTGAGCGAAAGCTAAACTAGTATGTCAGACTTCTAAGAACACTAAATAGAGTACATTGGTACACATTGACGCTTTCGAATTGCTCAACTATCTCCATAGACGGGTTGCTTTTTTTGTGCAATTTCAAACAAAACTTGGCCTATTCGCATCGTTACCTTACGAAACGTTGAGCGAAAGCTAAACTAGTATGTCAGACTTCTAAGAACACTAAATAGAGTACATTGGTACACATTGACGCTTCGAATTGCTCAACTATCTCCATAGACGAGCGTTGCTTGTTTTTGTGCAATTTCAAACAAAACTTGGCCTATTCGCATCGTTACCTTACGAAACGTTGAGCGAAAGCTAAACTAGTATGTCAGACTTCTAAGAACACTAAATAGAGTACATTGGTACACATTGACGCTTCGAATTGCTCAACTCTCTCCATAGACGAGCGTTGCTTGTTTTTGCAATTTCAAACAAACTTGGCCTATTCGCATCGTTACCTTACGAAACGTTGAGCGAAAGCTAAACTAGTATGTCAGACTTCTAAGAACACTAAATAGAGTACATCGGTACACATTGACGCTCTCGAATTGCTCAACTCTCCATAGACGAGCGTTGCTTGTTTTTGTGCAATTTCAAACAAACTTGGCCTATTCGCATCGTTACCTTACGAAACGTTGAGCGAAAGCTAAACTAGTATGTCAGACTTCTAAGAACACTAAATAGAGTACATTGGTACACATTGACGCTTTCGAATTGCTCAACTATCTCCATAGACGAGCGTTGCTTGTTTTTATGCAATTTCAAACAAAACTTGGCCTATTCGCATCGTTACCTTACGAAACGTTGAGCGAAAGCTAAACTAGTATGTCAGACTTCTAAGAACACTAAATAGAGTACATTGGTACACATTGATGCTTCCGAATTGCTCAACTCTCTCCATAGACGTTGCTTGTTTTTCAATTTCAAACAAAACTTGGCCTATTCACATCGTTACCTTACGAAACGTTGAGCGAAAGCTAAACTAGTATGTCAGACTTCTAAGAACACTAAATAGAGTACATTGGTACACATTGATGCTTCGAATTGCTCAACTCTCTCCATAGACGAGCGTTGCTTGTTTTTGCAATTTCAAACAAACTTGGCCTATTCGCATCGTTACCTTACGAAACGTTGAGCGAAAGCTAAACTAGTATGTCAGACTTCTAAGAACACTAAATAGAGTACATTGGTACACATTGATGCTTCGAATTGCTCAACTCTCTCCATAGACGAGCGTTGCTTGTTTTTGTGCAATTTCAAACAAAACTTGGCCTATTCGCATCGTTACCTTAAAAAACGTTGAGCGAAAGCTAAACTAGTATGTCAGACTTCTAAGAACACTAAATAGAGTACATTGGTACACATTGACTTTCGAATTGCTCAACTCTCCATAGACGAGCGTTGCTTGTTTTTGTGCAATTTCAAACAAAACTTGGCCTATTCGCATCGTTACCTTACGAAACGTTGAGCGAAAGCTAAACAGTATGTCAGACTTCTAAGAACACTAAATAGAGTACATTGGTACACATTGATGCTTCGAATTGCGCAACTCTCTCCATAGACGAGCGTTGCTTGTTTTTGTGCAATTTCAAACAAAACTTGGCCTATTCACATCGTTACCTTACGAAACGTTGAGCGAAAGCTAAACTAGTATGTCAGACTTCTAAGAACACTAAATAGAGTACATTGGTACACATTGACGCTTTCGAATGCTCAACTATCTCCATAGATGGCGTTGCTTGTTTTTGTGCAATTTCAAACAAAACTTGGCCTATTCGCATCGTTACCTTACGAAACGTTGAGCGAAAGCTAAACTAGTATGTCAGACTTCTAAGAACACTAAATAGAGTACATTGGTACACATTGATGCTTCGAATTGCGCAACTCTCTCCATAGACAGCGTTGCTTGTTTTTTGCAATTTCAAACAAAACTTGGCCTATTCACATCGTTACCTTACGAAACGTTGAGCGAAAGCTAAACTAGTATGTCAGACTTCTAAGAACACTAAATAGAGTACATTGGTACACATTGATGCTTCCGAATTGCTCAACTCTCTCCATAGACGAGCGTTGCTTGTTTTTATGCAATTTCAAACAAAACTTGGCCTATTCGATCGTTACCTTACGAAACGTTGAGCGAAAGCTAAACTAGTATGTCAGACTTCTAAGAACACTAAATAGAGTACATTGGTACACATTGATGCTCTCGAATTGCTCAACTATCTCCATAGACGGCGTTGCTTGTTTTTTGTGCAATTTCAAACAAAACTTGGCCTATTCGCATCGTTACCTTACGAAACGTTGAGCGAAAGCTAAACTAGTATGTCAGACTTCTAAGAACACTAAATAGAGTACATTGGTACACATTGACGTTTGAATTGCTCAACTATCTCCATAGACGAGCGTTGCTTGTTTTTATGCAATTTCAAACAAAACTTGGCCTATTCGCATCGTTACCTTACGAAACGTTGAGCGAAAGCTAAACTAGTATGTCAGACTTCTAAGAACACTAAATAGAGTACATGGTACACATTGATGCTTCGAATTGCTCAACTCTCTCCATAGACGAGCGTTGCTTGTTTTTGTGCAATTTCAAAAAAACTTGGCCTATTCACATCGTTACTTACGAAACGTTGAGCGAAAGCTAAACTAGTATGTCAGACTTCTAAGAACACTAAATAGAGTACATTGGTACACAGATCGACGCTTTCGAATTGCTCAACTATCTCCATAGATGGCGTTGCTTGTTTTTGTGCAATTTCAAACAAAACTTGGCCTATTGCATCGTTACCTTACGAAACGTTGAGTGAAAGCTAAACTAGTATGTCAGACTTCTAAGAACACTAAATAGAGTACATTGGTATACATTGACGCTTTCGAATTTCTCAACTATCCCCATAGACGAGCGTTGCTTGTTTTTGTGCAATTTCAAACAGAACTTGGCCTATTCGCATCGTTACCTTACGAAACGTTGAGCGAAAGCTAAACTAGTATGTCAGACTTCTAAGAACACTAAATAGAGTACATTGGTACACATTGATGCTTTCGAATTGCTCCACTCCCTAGATAGCATTTCACGTTTTTGTGCAATTCAAGTAACTTGTCCTATTCGCATCTTTACCTGACGATACGTTCTATGGAAGCTAAACTAGCAAGTTAGACTAAGAACACTAAATAGAGTACAACGGTACACATTGACGCTTTCGAATTGCTCAACTATCTCCATAGACGAGTGTTGCTTGTTTTGTGCAATTTCAAACAAACTTTCCTATTCGCATCGTTACCTTACGAAACGTTGAGCGAAAGCTAAACTAGTTGTCAGACTTCTAAGAACACTAAATAGAGTACATTGGTACACATTGATGCTTTCGAATTGCTCAACTCTCTCCTAGATAAGCATTTCACGTTTCTGTGCAATTTCAAAATGTAACTTGTTCTATTCGCATCTTTACCTGACGATACGTTCTATGGAAGCTAAACTAGCAAGTTGACTTCTAAGAACACTAAATAGAGTACAACGGTACACATTGATGCTTTGGAATTGCTCAACTCTCTCCATAGACTAGCGTTGCTTGTTTTTGTGTAATTTCAAACATAACTTGGTCTATTCGCATCGTTACCTTACGAAACGTTGAGCGAAAGCTAAACTAGTAAGTCAGACTTCTAAGAACACTAAGAGTACATTGGTACACATTGATGCTGGAATTGCTCAATCTCTCCTAGATAAGCATTTCACGTTTCTGCAATTTGAATTGTAACTTTTTATTCGCATTTACCTGACGATACGTTCTATGGAAGCTAAACTAGCAAGTTAGACTTTAAGAACACTAAATAGAGTACAACGGTACACATTATGCTTTGGAATTGCTCAACTCTCTCCATAGACTAGCGTTGCTTGTTTTTTATGTAATTTCAAACATAACTTGGTCTATTCGCATCGTTACCTGACGAAACGTTCAGCGAAAGCTAAACTAGTAAGTCAGACTTCTAAGAACACTAAATAGAGCACATTGGTACACATTGATGCTTTGAATTGCTCAATCTCCCATAGATAAGCATTT
The DNA here is from genome assembly GCF_013401445.1 of Tripterygium wilfordii. Lineage (NCBI taxonomy): Eukaryota > Viridiplantae > Streptophyta > Magnoliopsida > Celastrales > Celastraceae > Tripterygium > Tripterygium wilfordii. The sequence continues at coordinate 7,697,684 of NC_052248.1, forward strand.
CACGTTTTTGGCAATTCAAAATGTAACTTGTGCTATTCGCATCTTTACCTGACGATACGTTCTATGGAAGCTAAACTAGCAAGTTAGACTTCTAAGAACACTAATAGAGTACAACGGTACACATTGATGCTTTGGAATTGCTCAACTCTCTCCATAGACTAGCGTTGCTTGTTTTTGTGTAATTTAAACATAACTTGGTCTATTCGCATCGTTACCTTACGACACGTTGAGCGAAAGCTAAACTAGTAAGTCAGACTTCTAAGAACACTAAATAGAGTACATTGGTACCATTGATGCTGTAGAATTGCTCAAACTCTCCTAGATAAGCATTTCACATTTCTGTGCAATTCAATTGTAACTTGTTCTATTCGCATCTTTGCCTGACGATACGTTCTATGGAAGCTAAACTAGCAAGTTAGACTTCTAAGAACACTAAATAGAGTACAACGGTACACATTGACGCTTTCGAATTGCTCAACTCTCTCCGTAGACGAGCGTTGCTTGTTTTTGTGCAATTTCAAACAAACTTGGCCTATTCACATCGTTACCTTACGAAACGTTGAGCAAAGCTAAACTAGTATGTCAGACTTCTAAGAACACTAAATAGAGTACATTGGTACACATCGACGCTTTGAATTGCTCAACTATCTCCATAGATGGGCGTTGCTTGTTTTGTGCAATTTCAAACAAAACTTGGCCTATTGCATCGTTACCTTACGAAACGTTGAGTGAAAGCTAAACTAGTATGTCAGACTTCTAAGAACACTAAATAGAGTACATTGGTACACATTGACGCTTTCAATTTCTCAACTATCCCATAGACGAGCGTTGCTTGTTTTTGTGCAATTTCAAACAAACTTGGCTCTTCGCATCGTTACCTTACGAAACGTTGAGCGAAAGCTAAACTAGTATGTCAGACTTCTAGAACACTAAATAGAGTTCATTGGTACACATTGATGCTTTCGAATTGCTCAACCCTCCCCTTAGATAAGCATTTCACGTTTCTGTGCAATTCGAATTGTAACTTGTCCTATTCGCATCTTTACCTGAAGATACGTTCTATGGAAGCTAAACTAGCAAGTTAGACTTCTAAGAACACTAAATAGAGTACAACGGTACACATTGACGCTTTCGACTTGCACAACTATCTCCATAGACGAGCGTTGCTTGTTTTTATTCAATTTCAAACAAACTTTGCCTATTCGCATCGTTACCTTACGAAACGTTGAGCGACAGCTAAACTAGTATGTCAGACTTCTAAGAACACTAAATAGATACACATTGGTACACATTGATGCTTTGGAATTGCTCAATTCTCCCCATAGATAAGCATTTCACGTTTTTGGCAATTCAAATGTAACTTGTTCTATTCGCATCTTTACCTGACTATACGTTCTATGGAAGCTAAACTAGCAAGTTAGACTTCTAAGAACACTAATAGAGTACAACGGTACACATTGATGCTTTGGAATTGCTCAACTCTCTCCATAGACTAGCGTTGCTTGTTTTTGTGTCATTTCAAACATAACTTGGTCTATTCGCATCGTTACCTTACGAAACGTTGAGCGAAAGCTAAACTAGTAAGTCAGACTTCTAAGAACACTAAATAGAGTACATTGGTATCCATTGATTCTGTGGAATTGCTCAACCTCTCCTTAGATAGCATTTCACGTTTTGTGCAATTCGAATTGTAACTTGTTCTATTCGCATCGTTACCTGACGAAACGTTCAGCGAAGCTAAACTAGTAAGTCAGACTTCTAAGAACACTAAATAGAGCACATTGGTACACATTGATGCTTTGGAATTGCTCAATTCTCCCATAGATAAGCATTTCACGTTTTTGGGCAATTCAAAATGTAACTTGTGCTATTCGCATCTTTACCTGACTATACGTTCTATGGAAAGCTAAACTAGCAAGTTAGACTTCTAAGAACACTAATATAGTACAACGGTACACATTGATGCTTTGGAATTGCTCAACTCTCCTAGACTAGCGTTGCTTGTTTTTGTGTAATTTAAAACATAACTTGGTCTATTCGCATCGTTACCTTACGACACGTTGAGCGAAAGCTAAACTAGTATGTCAGACTTCTAAGAACACAAATAGAGTACATTGGTACACATTGACGCTTTGAATTGCTCAACTATCTCCATAGATGCGTTGCTTGTTTTTGTGCAATTTCAAACAAAACTTGGCCTATTGCATCGTTACCTTACGAAACGTTGAGTGAAGCTAAACTAGTATGTCAGACTTCTAAGAACACTAAATAGAGTACATTGGTACACATTGACGCTTTCAATTTCTCAACTATCCCATAGACGAGCGTTGCTTGTTTTTGTGCAATTTCAAACAGAACTTGGCCTCTTCGCATCGTTACCTTACGAAACGTTGAGCGAAAGCTAAACTAGTATGTCAGAATTCTAAGAACACTAAATAGAGTTCATTGGTACACATTGATGCTTTCGAATTGCTCAACTCCCCTTAGATAAGCATTTCACGTTTCTGTGCAATTCGAATTGTAACTTGTCCTATTCGCATCTTTACCTGACGATACGTTCTATGGAAGCTAAACTAGCAAGTTAGACTTCTAAGAACACTAAATAGAGTACAACGGTACACATTGACGCTTTCGACTTGCTCAACTATCTCCATAGACGAGCGTTGCTTGTTTTTGTATTCAATTTCAAACAAACTTTGCCTATTCGCATCGTTACCTTACGAAACGTTGAGCGACAGCTAAACTAGTATGTCAGACTTCTAAGAACACTAAATAGAGCACATTGGTACACATTGATGCTTTGGAATTGCTCAATTCTCCCCATAGATAAGCATTTCACGTTTTTGGGCAATTCAAAATGTAACTTGTTCTATTCGCATCTTACCTGACTATACGTTCTATGGAAGCTAAACTAGCAAGTTAGACTTCTAAGAACACTAGATATAGTACAACGGTACACATTGATGCTTTGGAATTGCTCAACTCTCTCCATAGACTAGCGTTGCTTGTTTTTGTGTCATTTCAAACATAACTTGGTCTATTCGCATCGTTACCTTACGAAACGTTGAGCGAAAGCTAAACTAGTAAGTCAGACTTCTAAGAAACTAAATAGAGTACATTGGTATCCATTGATTCTGTGGAATTGCTCAACCCTCTCCTTAGATAAGCATTTCACGTTTCTGTGCAATTCGAATTGTAACTTGTTCTATTCGCATCGTTACCTGACGAAACGTTCAGCGAAAGCTAAACTAGTAAGTCAGACTTCTAAGAACACTAAATAGAGCACATTGGTACACATTGATGCTTTGGAATTGCTCAATTCTCCCCATAGATAAGCATTTCACGTTTTTGGCAATTCAAAATGTAACTTGTGCTATTCGCATCTTTACCTGACGATACGTTCTATGGAAAGCTAAACTAGCAAGTTAGACTTCTAAGAACACTAATAGAGTACAACGGTACACATTGATGCTTGGAATTGCTCAACTCTCTCCATAGACTAGCGTTGCTTGTTTTTGTGTAATTTAAACATAACTTGGTCTATTCGCATCGTTACCTTACGACACGTTGAGCGAAAGCTAAACTAGTAAGTCAGACTCTAAGAACACTAAATAGAGTACATTGGTATCCATTGATGCTGTAGAATTGCTCAACCCTCTCCTTAGATAAGCATTTCACGTTTCTGTGCAATTCGAATTGTAACTTGTTCTATTCGCATCTTTGCCTGACGATACGTTCTATGGAAGCTAAACTAGCAAGTTAGACTTCTAAGAACACTAAATAGAGTACAACGGTACACATTGACGCTTTCGAATTGCTCAACTCTCTCCGTAGACGAGCGTTGCTTGTTTTTGTGCAATTTCAAACAAAACTTGGCCTATTCACATCGTTACCTTACGAAACGTTGAGCAAAGCTAAACTAGTATGTCATACTTCTAAGAACACTAAATAGAGTACATTGGTACACATCGACGCTTTTGAATTGCTCAACTATCTCCATAGATGGGCGTTGCTTGTTTTTGTGCAATTTCAAACAAAACTTGGCCTATTGCATCGTTACCTTACGAAACGTTGAGTGAAAGCTAAACTAGTATGTCAGACTTCTAAGAACACTAAATAGAGTACATTGGTACACATTGACGCTTTCAAACTTCTCAACTATCCCCATAGACGAGCGTTGCTTGTTTTTGTGCAATTTCAAACAGAACTTGGCCTCTTCGCATCGTTACCTTACGAAACGTTGAGCGAAAGCTAAACTAGTATGTCAGAATTCTAAGAACACTAAATAGAGTTCATTGGTACACATTGATGCTTTCGAATTGCTCAACCCTCCCCTTAGATAAGCATTTCACGTTTCTGTGCAATTCGAATTGTAACTTGTCCTATTCGCATCTTTACCTGAAGATACGTTCTATGGAAGCTAAACTAGCAAGTTAGACTTCTAAGAACACTAAATAGAGTACAACGGTACACATTGACGCTTTCGACTTGCACAACTATCTCCATAGACGCGTTGCTTGTTTTTATGCAATTTCAAACAAAACTTTGCCTATTCGCATCGTTACCTTACGAAACGTTGAGCGACAGCTAAACTAGTATGTCAGACTTCTAAGAACACTAAATAGAGCACATTGGTACACATTGATGCTTTGGAATTGCTCAATTCTCCCCATAGATAAGCATTTCACGTTTTTGGGCAATTCAAATGTAACTTGTTCTATTCGCATCTTTACCTGACTATACGTTCTATGGAAGCTAAACTAGCAAGTTAGACTTCTAAGAACACTAGATAGAGTACAACGGTACACATTGATGCTTTGGAATTGCTCAACTCTCTCCATAGACTAGCGTTGCTTGTTTTTGTGTCATTTCAAACATAACTTGGTCTATTCGCATCGTTACCTTACGAAACGTTAAGCGAAAGCTAAACTAGTAAGTCAGACTTCTAAGAACACTAAATAGAGTACATTGGTATCCATTGATGCTGTGGAATTGCTCAACCCTCTCCTTAGATAAGCATTTCACGTTTCTGTGCAATTCGAATTGTAACTTGTTCTATTCGCATCGTTACCTGACGAAACGTTCAGCGAAAGCTAAACTAGTAAGTCAGACTTCTAAGAACACTAAATAGAGCACATTGGTACACATTGATGCTTTGGAATTGCTCAATTCTCCCATAGATAAGCATTTCACGTTTTTGGGCAATTCAAATGTAACTTGTGCTATTCGCATCTTTACCTGACTATACGTTCTATGGAAGCTAAACTAGCAAGTTAGACTTCTAAGAACACTAGATAGAGTACAACGGTGCACATTGATGCTTTGGAATTGCTCAACTCTCTCCATAGACTAGCGTTGCTTGTTTTTGTGTAATTTAAAACATAACTTGGTCTATTCGCATCGTTACCTTACGACACGTTGAGCGAAAGCTAAACTAGTAAGTCAGACTCCTAAGAACACTAAATAGAGTACATTGGTATCCATTGATGCTGTAGAATTGCTCAACCTCTCCTTAGATAAGCATTTCACGTTTCTGTGCAATTCGAATTGTAACTTGTTCTATTCGCATCTTTGCCTGACGATACGTTCTATGGAAGCTAAACTAGCAAGTTAGACTTCTAAGAACACTAAATAGAGTACAACGGTACACATTGACGCTTTCGAATTGCTCAACTCTCTCCGTAGACGAGCGTTGCTTGTTTTTGTGCAATTTCAAACAAAACTTGGCCTATTCACATCGTTACCTTACGAAACGTTGAGCAAAGCTAAACTAGTATGTCATACTTCTAAGAACACTAAATAGAGTACATTGGTACACATCGACGCTTTTGAATTGCTCAACTATCTCCATAGATGGGCGTTGCTTGTTTTTGTGCAATTTCAAACAAACTTGGCCTATTGCATCGTTACCTTACGAAACGTTGAGTGAAAGCTAAACTAGTATGTCAGACTTCTAAGAACACTAAATAGAGTACATTGGTACACATTGACGCTTTCAAACTTCTCAACTATCCCCATAGACGAGCGTTGCTTGTTTTTGTGCAATTTCAAACAGAACTTGGCCTCTTCGCATCGTTACCTTACGAAACGTTGAGCGAAAGCTAAACTAGTATGTCAGAATTCTAAGAACACTAAATAGAGTTCATTGGTACACATTGATGCTTTCGAATTGCTCAACCCTCCCCTTAGATAAGCATTTCACGTTTCTGTGCAATTCGAATTGTAACTTGTCCTATTCGCATCTTTACCTGAAGATACGTTCTATGGAAGCTAAACTAGCAAGTTAGACTTCTAAGAACACTAAATAGAGTACAACGGTACACATTGACGCTTTCGACTTGCACAACTATCTCCATAGACGAGCGTTGCTTGTTTTTATGCAATTTCAAACAAACTTTGCCTATTCGCATCGTTACCTTACGAAACGATGAGCGACAGCTAAACTAGTATGTCAGACTTCTAAGAACACTAAATAGAGCACATTGGTACACATTGATGCTTTGGAATTGCTCAATTCTCCCCATAGATAAGCATTTCACGTTTTTGGGCAATTCAAAATGTAACTTGTTCTATTCGCATCTTTACCTGACTATACGTTCTATGGAAGCTAAACTAGCAAGTTAGACTTCTAAGAACACTAGATAGAGTACAACGGTACACATTGATGCTTTGGAATTGCTCAACTCTCTCCATAGACTAGCGTTGCTTGTTTTTGTGTCATTTCAAACATAACTTGGTCTATTCGCATCGTTACCTTACGAAACGTTAAGCGAAAGCTAAACTAGTAAGTCAGACTTCTAAGAACACTAAATAGAGTACATTGGTATCCATTGATGCTGTGGAATTGCTCAACCCTCTCCTTAGATAAGCATTTCACGTTTCTGTGCAATTCGAATTGTAACTTGTTCTATTCGCATCTTTACCTGACGATACGTTCTATGGAAGCTAAACTAGCAAGTTAGACTTCTAAGAACACTAAATAGAGTACAACGGTACACATTGACGCTTTCGAATTGCTCAACTCTCTCCGTAGACAAGCGTTGCTTGTTTTTGTGCAATTTCAAACAAAACTTGGCCTATTCGCATCGTTACCTTACGAAACGTTGAGCGAAAGCTAAACTAGTATGTCAGACTTCTAAGAACATTAAATAGAGTGCATTGGTACACATTGACGCTTCCGAATTGCTCAACTATCTCCATAGACGAGGGTTGCTTGTTTTTGTGCAATTTCAAACAGAACTTGGCCTATTCGCATCGCTACCTTACGAAACGTTGAGCGAAAGCTAAACTAGTATGTCAGACTTCTAAGAACACTAAATAGAGTACATTGGTACACATTGACGCTTTCGAATTGCTCAACTATCTCCATAGACGGGCGTTGCTTGTTTTTGTGCAATTTCAAACAGAACTTGGCCTATTCGCATCGCTACCTTACGAAACGTTGAGCGAAAGCTAAACTAGTATGTCAGACTTCTAAGAACACTAAATAGAGTACATTGGTACACATTGACGCTTTCGAATTGCTCAACTATCTCCATACGGGCGTTGCTTGTTTTTGTGCAATTTCAAACAAAACTTGGCCTATTCGCATCGTTACCTTACGAAACATTGAGCGAAAGCTAAAGTAGTATGTCAGACTTCTAAGAACACTAACCTGAGTACATCGGTACACATTGACGCTTTCGAATTGATCAACTATCTCCATAGACGAGCGTTGCTTGTTTTTGTGGAATTTCAAACAAAACTTGGCCTATTCGCATCGTTACCTTACGAAACGTTGAGCGAAAGCTAAACTAGTATGTCAGACTTCCAAGAACACTAAATAGAGTTCATTGGTACACATTGATGCTTTCGAATTGCTCAACCCTCCCCTTAGATAAGCATTTCACGTTTCTGTGCAATTCGAATTGTAACTTGTCCTATTTGCATCTTTACCTGAAGATACGTTCTATGGAAGCTAATCTAGCAAGTTAGACTTCTAAGAACACTAAATAGAGCACAACGGTACACATTGATGCTTTCGAATTGCACAACTGTCTCCATAGACGAGCGTTGCTTGTTTTTGTGCAATTTCAAACAAAACTTGGCCTATTCGCATCGTTACCTTACAAAACGTTGAGCGAAAGCTAAACTAGTATGTCAGACTTCTAAGAACACTAAATAGAGTGCATTGGTACACATTGATGCTTCCGAATTGCTCAACTCTCTCCATAGACGAGGGTTGCTTGTTTTTGTGCAATTTCAAACAGCACTTTGCCTATTCGCATCGCTACCTTACGAAACGTTGAGCGAAAGCTAAACTAGTATGTCAGACTTCTAAGAACACTAAATAGAGTACATTGGTACACATCGACGCTTTCGAATTGCTCAACTATCTCCATTGATGAGCGTTGCTTGTTTTTGTGCAATTTCAAACAAAACTTGGCCTATTCGCATGGTTACCTTACGAAACGTTGAGCGAAAGCTAAACTAGTATGTCAGACTTCCAAGAACACTAAATAGAGTTCATTGGTACACATTGATGCTTTCGAATTGCTCAACCCTCCCCTTAGATAAGCATTTCACGTTTCTGTGCAATTCGAATTGTAACTTGTCCTATTTGCATCTTTACCTGAAGATACGTTCTATGGAAGCTAATCTAGCAAGTTAGACTTCTAAGAACACTAAATAGAGCACAACGGTACACATTGACGCTTTCGAATTGCACAACTGTCTCCATAGACGAGCGTTGCTTGTTTTTGTGCAATTTCAAACAAACTTGGCCTATTCGCATCGTTACCTTACAAAACGTTGAGCGAAAGCTAAACTAGTATGTCAGACTTCTAAGAACATTAAATAGAGTGCATTGGTACACATTGACGCTTCCGAATTGCTCAACTATCTCCATAGACGAGGGTTGCTTGTTTTTGTGCAATTTCAAACAGAACTTGGCCTATTCGCATCGCTACCTTACGAAACGTTGAGCGAAAGCTAAACTAGTATGTCAGACTTCTAAGAACACTAAATAGAGTACATTGGTACACATTGACGCTTTCGAATTGCTCAACTATCTCCATAGACGGGCGTTGCTTGTTTTTGTGCAATTTCAAACAGAACTTGGCCTATTCGCATCGCTACCTTACGAAACGTTGAGCGAAAGCTAAACTAGTATGTCAGACTTCTAAGAACACTAAATAGAGTACATTGGTACACATTGACGCTTTCGAATTGCTCAACTATCTCCATAGACGGGCGTTGCTTGTTTTTGTGCAATTTCAAACAAAACTTGGCCTATTCGCATCGTTACCTTACGAAACATTGAGCGAAAGCTAAAGTAGTATGTCAGACTTCTAAGAACACTAACCTGAGTACATCGGTACACATTGACGCTTTCGAATTGATCAACTATCTCCATAGACGAGCGTTGCTTGTTTTTGTGGAATTTCAAACAAAACTTGGCCTATTCGCATCGTTACCTTACGAAACGTTGAGCGAAACCTAAACTAGTATGTCAGACTTCCAAGAACACTAAATAGAGTTCATTGGTACACATTGATGCTTTCGAATTGCTCAACCTCCCTTAGATAAGCATTTCACGTTTCTGTGCAATTCGAATTGTAACTTGTCCTATTTGCATCTTTACCTGAAGATACGTTCTATGGAAGCTAATCTAGCAAGTTAGACTTCTAAGAACACTAAATAGAGCACAACGGTACACATTGATGCTTTCGAATTGCACAACTGTCTCCATAGACGAGCGTTGCTTGTTTTTGTGCAATTTCAAACAAAACTTGGCCTATTCGCATCGTTACCTTACAAAACGTTGAGCGAAGCTAAACTAGTATGTCAGACTTCTAAGAACACTAAATAGAGTGCATTGGTACACATTGATGCTTCCGAATTGCTCAACTCTCTCCATAGACGAGGGTTGCTTGTTTTTGTGCAATTTCAAACAGCACTTTGCCTATTCGCATCGCTACCTTACGAAACGTTGAGCGAAAGCTAAACTAGTATGTCAGACTTCTAAGAACACTAAATAGAGTACATTGGTACACATCGACGCTTTCGAATTGCTCAACTATCTCCATTGATGAGCGTTGCTTGTTTTTGTGCAATTTCAAACAAAACTTGGCCTATTCGCATGGTTACCTTACGAAACGTTGAGCGAAAGCTAAACTAGTATGTCAGACTTCCAAGAACACTAAATAGAGTTCATTGGTACACATTGATGCTTTCGAATTGCTCAACCTCCCCTTAGATAAGCATTTCACGTTTCTGTGCAATTCGAATTGTAACTTGTCCTATTTGCATCTTTACCTGAAGATACGTTCTATGGAAGCTAATCTAGCAAGTTAGACTTCTAAGAACACTAAATAGAGCACAACGGTACACATTGACGCTTTCGAATTGCACAACTGTCTCCATAGACGAGCGTTGCTTGTTTTTGTGCAATTTCAAACAAAACTTGGCCTATTCGCATCGTTACCTTACAAAACGTTGAGCGAAAGCTAAACTAGTATGTCGGACTTCTAAGAACACTAAATAGAGTGCATTGGTACACATTGATGCTTCCGAATTGCTCAACTCTCTCCATAGACGAGGGTTGCTTGTTTTTGTGCAATTTCAAACAAAACTTGGCCTATTCGCATCGTTACCTTACGAAACGTTGAGCGAAAGCTAAACTAGTATGTCAGACTTCTAAGAACACTAAATAGAGTACATTGGTACACATTGACGGTTTCGAATTGCTCAACTATCTCCATAGACGAGCGTTGCTTGTTTTTGTGCAATTCAAACAAAACTTGGCCTATTCGCATCGTTACCTTACGAAACGTTGAGCGAAAGCTAAACTAGTATGTCAGACTTCTAAGAACACTAGATAGAGTACATTGGTACACATTGATGCTTCCGAATTACGCAACTCTCTCTATAGACGAGCGTTGCTTGTTTTTGTGAAATTTCAAACAAAACTTGGCCTATTCACATCGTTACCTTACGAAACGTTGAGCGAAAGCTAAAGTAGTATGTCAGACTTCTAAGAACACTAAATAGAGTACATTGGTACACATCGACGCTTTCGAATTGCTCAACTATCTCCATAGATGAGTGTTGATTGCTTTTGTGCAATTTCAAACAAAACTTGGCCTATTCGCATCGTTACCTTACGAAACATTGAGTGAAAGCTAAACTAGTATGTCAGACTTCTAAGAACACTAAATAGAGTACATTGGTACACATTGATCAACTCTCTCCAGCGTTGCTTGTTTTTGTGTAATTTCAAATATAACTTGGTCTATTCGCATCGTTACCTTACGAAACGTTGAGCGAAACCTAAACTAGTATGTCAGACTTCTAAGAACAGTAAATAGAGTACATTGGTACACATTGATGCTTCCGAATTGCGCAACTCTCTCCATGGACGAGCGTTGCTTGTTTTTGTGCAATTTCAAAAAAACTTGGCCTATTCACATCGTTACCTTACGAAACGTTGAGCGAAAGCTAAACTAGTATGTCAGACTTCTAAGAACACTAAATAGAGGACATTGGTACACATCGACGCTTTCGAATTGCTCAACTATCTCCATAGATGGGCGTTGCTTGTTTTTGTGCAATTTCAAACAAAACTTGGCCTATTGGCATCGTTACCTTACGAAACGTTGAGTGAAAGCTAAACTAGTATGTCAGACTTCTAAGAACACTAAATAGAGTACATTGGTACACATTGACGCTTTCAAAATTTTCAACTATCCCCATAGACGAGCGTTGCTTGTTTTTGTGCAATTTCAAATAGAACTTGGCCTCTTCGCATCGTTACCTTACGAAACGTTGAGCAAAAGCTAAACTAGTATGTCAGAATTCTAAGAACACCAAATAGAGTTTATTGGTACACATTGATGCTTTCGAATTGCTCAACCCTCCCCTTAGATAAGCATTTCACGTTTCTGTGCAATTCGAATTGTAACTTGTCCTATTCGCATCTTTACCTGAAGATACGTTCTATGGAAGCTAAATTAGCAAGTTAGACTTCTAAGAACACTAAATAGAGTACAACGGTACACATTGACGCTTTCGACTTGCACAACTATCTCCATAGACGAGCGTTGCTTGTTTTTGTGCAATTTCAAATAGAACTTGGCCTCTTCGCATCGTTACCTTACGAAACGTTGAGCAAAAGCTAAACTAGTATGTCAGAATTCTAAGAACACCAAATAGAGTTTATTGGTACACATTGATGCTTTCGAATTGCTCAACCCTCCCCTTAGATAAGCATTTCACGTTTCTGTGCAATTCGAATTGTAACTTGTCCTATTCGCATCTTTACCTGAAGATACGTTCTATGGAAGCTAAATTAGCAAGTTAGACTTCTAAGAACACTAAATAGAGTACAACGGTACACATTGACGCTTTCGACTTGCACAACTATCTCCATAGACGAGCGTTGCTTGTTTTTGTGCAATTTCAAACAAAACTTTGCCTATTCGCATCGTTACCTTACGAAACGTTGAGCGAAAGCTAAACTAGTATGTCAGACTTCTAAGAACACTAAATAGAGCACATTGGTACACATTGATGCTTTGGAATTGCTCAATTCTCCCCATAGATAAGCATTTCACGTTTTTGGGCAATTCAAAATGTAACTTGTTCTATTCGCATCTTTACCTGACTATACGTTCTATGGAAGCTAAACTAGTAAGTTAGACTTCTAAGAACACTAGATAGAGTACAACGGTACACATTGATGCTTTGGAATTGCTCAACTCTCTCCGTAGACTAGCGTTGCTTGTTTTTGTGTAATTTCAAACATAACTTGGTCTATTCGCATTGTTACCTTACGAAACGTTGAGCGAAAGCTAAACTAGTAAGTCAGACTTCCAAGAACACTAAATAGAGTACATTGGTATCCATTGATGCTGTGGAATTGCTCAACCCTCTCCTTAGATAAGCATTTCACGTTTCTGTGCAATTCGAATTGTAACTTGTTCTATTCGCATCTTTACCAGACGATACGTTCTATGGAAGCTAAACTAGCTAGTTAGACTTCGAAGAACACTAAATAGAGTACAACGGTACACATTGACGCTTTCGAATTGCTCAACTCTCTCCGTAGACGAGCGTTGCTTGTTTTTGTCCAATTTCAAACAAACTTGGCCTATTCGCATCGTTACCTTACGAAACGTTGAGCGAAAGCTAAACTAGTATGTCAGACTTCTAAGAACACTAAATAGAGTGCATTGGTACACATTGACGCTTCCGAATTGCTCAACTATCTCCATAGACGAGGGTTGCTTGTTTTTGTGCAATTTCAAACAGAACTTGGCCTATTCGCATCGCTACCTTACGAAACGTTGAGCGAAAGCTAAACTAGTATGTCAGACTTCTAAGAACACTAAATAGAGTACATTGGTACACATTGACGCTTTCGAATTGCTCAACTATCTCCATAGACGGGCGTTGCTTGTTTTTGTGCAATTTCAAACAGAACTTGGCCTATTCGCATCGCTACCTTACGAAACGTTGAGCGAAAGCTAAACTAGTATGTCAGACTTCTAAGAACACTAAAGAGTACATCGGTACACATTGACGCTTTCGAATTGCTCAACTATCTCCATAGACGGGCGTTGCTTGTTTTTGTGCAATTTCAAACAAAACTTGGCCTATTCGCATCGTTACCTTACGAAAACGTTGAGCGAAAGCTAAAGTAGTATGTCAGACTTCTAAGAACACTAAATAGAGTACATCGGTACACATTGACGCTTTTGAATTGATCAACTATCTCCATAGACGAGCGTTGCTTGTTTTTGTGCAATTTCAAACAAAACTTGGCCTATTCGCATCGTTACCTTACGAAACGTTGAGCGAAAGCTAAACTAGTATGTCAGACTTCCAATAACACTAAATAGAGTTCATTGGTACACATTGACGCTTTCGAATTGCTCAACTGTCTCCATAGACAGGCGTTGCTTGTTTTTGTGGAATTTCAAACAAAACTTGGCCTATTCGCATCGTTACCTTACGAAACGTTGAGCGAAAGCTAAACTAGTATGTCAAACTTCTAAGAACACTAAATAGAGTATATTGGTACACATTGACGCTTTCGAATTGCTCAACTGTCTCCATAGACGGGCGTTGCTTGTTTTTGTGCAATTTCAAACAAAATTTGGCCTATTCGCATCGTTACCTTACGAAACGTTGAGCGAAAGCTAAAGTAGTATGTCAGACTTCTAAGAACACTAAATAGAGTACATCGGTACACATTGACGCTTTCGAATTGATCAACTATCTCCATAGACGAGCGTTGCTTGTTTTTTGTGCAATTTCAAACAAAACTTGGCCTATTCGCATCGTTACCTTACGAAACGTTGAGCGAAACCTAAACTAGTATGTCAGACTTCCAAGAACACTAAATAGAGTTCATTGGTACACATTGATGCTTTCGAATTGCTCAACCCTCCCCTTAGATAAGCATTTCACGTTTCTGTGTAATTCAAATTGTAACTTGTCCTATTCGCATCTTTACCTGAAGATACGTTCTATGGAAGCTAATCTAGCAAGTTAGACTTCTAAGAACACTAAATAGAGCACAACGGTACACAGTGACGCTTTCGAATTGCACAACTGTCTCCATAGACGAGCGTTGCTTGTTTTTGTGCAATTTCAAACAAAACTTGCCTATTCGCATCGTTACCTTACGAAACGTTGAGCGAAAGCTAAACTAGTATGTCAGACTTCTCAGAACACTAAATAGAGTGCATTGGTACACATTGATGCTTCCGAATTGCTCAACTCTCTCCATAGACGAGGGTTGCTTGTTTTTGTGCAATTTCAAACAGAACTTTGCCTATTCGCATCGCTACCTTACGAAACGTTGAGCGAAAGCTAAACTAGTATGTCAGACTTCTAAGAACACTAAATAGAGTACAATGGTACACATCGACGCTTTCGAATTGCTCAACTATCTCCATAGATGAGCGTTGCTTGTTTTTGTGCAATTTCAAACAAACTTGGCCTATTCGCATCGTTTCCTTACGAAACGTTGAGTGAAAGCTAAACTAGTATGTCAGACTTCTAAGAACAGTAAATAGAGTACATTGGTACACATTGATGCTTTGGAATTGCTCAACTCTCTCCAGCGTTGCTTGTTTTTGTGTAATTTCAAACATAACTTGGTCTATTCGCATCGTTACCTTACGAAAAGTTGAGCGAAAGCTAAACTAGTATGTCAGACTTCTAAGAACACTAAATAGAGTACATTGGTACACATTGATGCTTCCGAATTGCGCAACTCTCTCCATAGACGAGCGTTGCTTGTTTTTGTGCAATTTCAAACAAACTTGGCCTATTCACATCGTTACCTTACGAAACGTTGAGCGAAAGCGAAACTAGTATGTCAGACTTCTAAGAACACTAAATAGAGTACATTGGTACACATCGATGCTT
Organism: Tripterygium wilfordii; assembly: GCF_013401445.1. NCBI lineage: Eukaryota > Viridiplantae > Streptophyta > Magnoliopsida > Celastrales > Celastraceae > Tripterygium > Tripterygium wilfordii. Next base: position 7,713,101 of record NC_052248.1, read on the forward strand.
TCGAATTGCTCAACTATCTCCATAGATGAGCGTTGCTTGTTTTTGTGCAATTTCAAACAAAACTTGGCCTATTCGCATCGTTACCTTACGAAACGTTGAGCGAAAGCTAACTAGTATGTCAGACTTCTAAGAACACTAAATAGAGTACATTGATACACATTGACACTTTCGAATTCCTCAACTATCTCCATAGACGGGCGTTGCTTGTTTTTGTGCAATTTCAAACAAAACTTGGCCTATTCGCATCGTTACCTTACGAAACGTTGAGCGAAAGCTAAAGTAGTATGTCAGACTTCTAAGAACACTAAATAGAGTACATCGGTACACATTGACGCTTTCGAATTGATAAACTATCTCCATAGATGAGCGTTGCTTGTTTTTGTGCAATTTCAAACAAAACTTGGCCTATTCGCATCGTTACCTTACGAAACGTTGAGCGAAAGCTAAACTAGTATGTCAGACTTCTAAGAACACTAAATTGAGTACATTGGTACACATTTATGCTTCCGAATTGCTCAACTCTCTCCATAGACGAGCGTTGCTTGTTTTTATGCAATTTGAAACAGAACTTGGCCTATTCGCATCGTTACCTTACGAAACGTTGAGTGAAAGCTAAACTAGTATGTCAGACTTCTAAGAACACTAAATAGAGTACATTGGTACACATTGATGCTTTGGAATTGCTCAACTCTCTCCAGCGTTGCTTGTTTTTGTGCAATTTCAAACAAAACTTGGCCTATTCACATCGTTACCTTACGAAACGTTGAGCGAAAGCTAAACTAGTATGTCAGACTTCAAAGAACACTAAATAGAGTGCATTGGTACACATCGACGCTTTCGAATTGCTCACTATCTCCATAGATGAGCGTTGCTTGTTTTTGTGCAATTTCAAACAAAACTTGGCCTATTCGCATCGTTACCTTATGAAACGTTGAGCTAAAGCTAAACTAGCATGTCAGACTTCTAAGAAAACTAAATAGAGTACATTGGTACACATTGACACTTTCGAATTGCTCAACTATCTCCATAGACGGGCGTTGCTTGTTTTTGTGAAATTTCAAACAAAACTTGGCCTATTCGCATCGTTACCTTACGAAACGTTGAGCGAAAGCTAAAGTAGTATGTCAGACTTCTAAGAACACTAAATAGAGTACATCGGTACACATTGACGCTTTCGAATTGATCAACTATCTCCATAGATGAGCGTTGCTTGTTTTTGTGCAATTTCAAACAAAACTTGGCCTATTCGCATCGTTACCTTACGAAACGTTGAGCGAAAGCTAAACTAGTATGTCAGACTTCTAAGAACACTAAATAGAGTACATTGGTACACATTGATGCTTCCGAATTGCTCAACTCTCTCCATAGACGAGCGTTGCTTGTTTTTATGCAATTTGAAACAAAACTTGGCCTATTCGCATCGTTACCTTACGAAACGTTGAGCGAAAACTAAACTAGTATGTCAGACTTCTAAGAACACTAAATAGAGTACATTGGTACACATTGACGCTCTCGAATTGCTCAACTATCTCCATAGACGGGCGATGCTTGTTTTTGTGCAATTTCAAACAAAACTTGGCCTATTCGCATCGTTACCTTACGAAACGTTGAGCGAAAGCTAAACTAGTATGTCAGACTTCTAAGAACACTAAATAGAGTACATTGGTACACATTGACACTTCCGAATTGCTCAACTATCTTCATAGACGAGCGTTGCTTGTTTTTGTGCAATTCAAACAAAACTTGGCCTATTCGCATCGTTACCTTACGAAACGTTGAGCGAAAGCTAAACTAGTATGTCAGACTTCTAAGAACACTAGATAGAGTACATTGGTACACATTGATGCTTCCGAATTACGCAACTCTCTCCATAGACGAGCGTTGCTTGTTTTTGTGCATTTTCAAACAAAACTTGGCCTATTCACATCGTTACCTTACGAAACGTTGAGCAAAAGCTAAACTAGTATGTCAGACTTCTAAGAACACTAAATAGTACATTGGTACACATCGACGCTTTTGAATTGCTCAACTCTCTCCAGCGTTGCTTGTTTTTGTGTAATTTCAAACATAACTTGGTCTATTCGCATCGTTGCCTACGAAACGTTGAGCGAAAGCTAAACTAGTATGTCAGACTTCTAAGAACACTAAATAGAGTACATTGGTATCCATTGATGCTGTGGAATTGCTCAACCCTCTCCTTAGATAAGCATTTCACGTTTCTGTGCAATTCGAATTGTAACTTGTTCTATTCGCATCTTTACCTGACGATACGTTCTATGGAAGCTAAACTAGCAAGTTAGACTTCTAAGAACACTAAATAGAGTACAACGGTACACATTGACTCTTTCGAATTGCTCAACTCTCTCCGTAGACGAGCGTTGCTTGTTTTTGTGCAATTTCAAACAAAACTTGGCCTATTCGCATCGTTACCTTATGAAACGTTGAGCGAAAGCTAAACTAGTATGTCAGACTTCTAAGAACACTAAATAGAGTGCATTGGTACACATTGATGCTTCCGAATTGCTCAACTCTCTCCATAGACGAGGGTTGCTTGTTTTTGTGCAATTTCAAACAGAACTTGGCCTATTCGCATCGCTACCTTACGAAACGTTGAGCGAAAGCTAAACTAGTATGTCAGACTTCTAAGAACACTAAATAGAGTACATTGGTACACATCGACGCTTTTGAATTGCTCAACTCTCTCCAGCGTTGCTTGTTTTTGTGTAATTTCAAACATAACTTGGTCTATTCGCATCGTTGCCTTACGAAACGTTGAGCGAAAGCTAAACTAGTATGTCAGACTTCTAAGAACACTAAATAGAGTACATTGGTATCCATTGATGCTGTGGAATTGCTCAACCCTCTCCTTAGATAAGCATTTCACGTTTCTGTGCAATTCGAATTGTAACTTGTTCTATTCGCATCTTTACCTGACGATACGTTCTATGGAAGCTAAACTAGCAAGTTAGACTTCTAAGAACAGTAAATAGAGTACAACGGTACACATTGACTCTTTCGAATTGCTCAACTCTCTCCGTAGACGAGCGTTGCTTGTTTTTGTGCAATTTCAAACAAAACTTGGCCTATTCGCATCGTTACCTTATGAAACGTTGAGCGAAAGCTAAACTAGTATGTCAGACTTCTAAGAACACTAAATAGAGTGCATTGGTAAACATTGATGCTTCCGAATTGCTCAACTCTCTCCATAGACGAGGGTTGCTTGTTTTTGTGCAATTTCAAACAGAACTTGGCCTATTCGCATCGCTACCTTACGAAACGTTGAGCGAAAGCTAAACTAGTATGTCAGACTTCTAAGAACACTAAATAGAGTACATTGGTACACATCGACGCTTTTGAATTGCTCAACTCTCTCCAGCGTTGCTTGTTTTTGTGTAATTTCAAACATAACTTGGTCTATTCGCATCGTTGCCTTACGAAACGTTGAGCGAAAGCTAAACTAGTATGTCAGACTTCTAAGAACACTAAATAGAGTACATTGGTATCCATTGATGCTGTGGAATTGCTCAACCCTCTCCTTAGATAAGCATTTCACGTTTCTGTGCAATTCGAATTGTAACTTGTTCTATTCGCATCTTTACCTGACGATACGTTCTATGGAAGCTAAACTAGCAAGTTAGACTTCTAAGAACAGTAAATAGAGTACAACGTACACATTGACTCTTTCGAATTGCTCAACTCTCTCCGTAGACGAGCGTTGCTTGTTTTTGTGCAATTTCAAACAAAACTTGGCCTATTCGCATCGTTACCTTATGAAACGTTGAGCGAAAGCTAAACTAGTATGTCAGACTTCTAAGAACACTAAATAGAGTGCATTGGTAAACATTGATGCTTCCGAATTGCTCAACTCTCTCCATAGACGAGGGTTGCTTGTTTTTGTGCAATTTCAAACAGAACTTGGCCTATTCGCATCGCTACCTTACGAAACGTTGAGCGAAAGCTAAACTAGTATGTCAGACTTCTAAGAACACTAAATAGAGTACATTGGTACACATCGACGCTTTCGAATTGCTCAACTATCTCCATAGATGAGCGTTGCTTGTTTTTGTGCAATTTCAAACAAAACTTGGCCTATTCGCATCGTTACCTTACGAAACATTGAGTGAAAACTAAACTAGCAAGTAGACTTCTAAGAACACTAAATAGAGTACAACGGTACACATTGACGCTTTTGAATTGCTCAACTCTCTCCGTAGATGAGCATTGCTTGTTTTTGTGCAATTTCAAACAAAACTTGGCCTATTCGCATCGTTACCTTACGAAACGTTGAGCGAAAGCTAAACTAGTATGTCAGACTTCTAAGAACACTAAATAGAGTGCATTGGTATACATTGATGCTTCCGAATTGCTCAACTCTCTCCATAGACGAGGGTTGCTTGTTTTGGTGCAAGTTCAAAATGAACTTGGCCTATTCGCATCGCTACCCTACGAAACGTTGAGCGAAAGCTAAACTACTATGTCACACTTCTAAGAACACTAAATAGAGTACATTGGTACACATTGATGCTTTCGAATTGCTCAACTATCTCCATAGACGGGCGTTGCTTGTTTTTGTGCAATTTCAAACAGAACTTGGCCTATTCGCATCGCTACCTTACGAAACGTTGAGCGAAAGCTAAACTACTATGTCACACTTCTAAGAACACTAAATAGAGTACATTGGTACACATTGACGCTTTCGAATTGCTCAACTGTCTCCATAGACGGGCCTTGCTTGTTTTTGTGCAATTTGAAACAAAACTTGGCCTATTCGCATCGTTACCTTACGAAACATTGAGTGAAAGCTAAACTAGTATGTCAGACTTCTAAGAACACTAAATAGAGTACATTGGTACACATTGATGCTTTGGAATTGCTCAACTCTCTCCAGCGTTGCTTGTTTTTGTGTAATTTCAAACATAACTTGGTCTATTCGCATCGTTACCTTACGAAACGTTGAGCGAAAGCTAAACTAGTATGTCAGACTTCTAAGAACACTAAATAGAGTACATTGGTATCCATTGATGCTGTGGAATTGCTCAACCCTCTCCTTAGATAAGCATTTCACGTTTCTGTGCAATTCGAATTGTAACTTGTTCTATTCGCATCTTTACCTGACGATACGTCTATGGAAGCTAAACTAGCAAGTTAGACTTCTTAAGAACACTAAAAGAGTACACGGATTAACACATTGATCGCTCTTTCGAATTGCTCCAACTCTCTCCATTAGACGAGGTTGCGGTTTTTGTGGCACATTTCACCAACAAAACTGGCTATTCGCATGGTTACCCTTACGAAACGAGTGTGAGCGAAAGCTAAACTAGTAGTCAGACTTCATAGAACACTAATAGAGTACATTAGGTACACATGACGCTTTTGAATTGCTCACTCTCTCCATAGACGCAGTTGCTTGTTTTGTGTGCAATTTCAAAAACAGAACTTGGCCTATTCGCACGACTGACCTACGAAACGTTTGACGACACGAAAGATTAAACCTAGTATGTCAGACATCTAAGAACACTAAATAGAGTACATTGCTAAACATCGATGCTTTCGAATTGCTCAACTCTCTCCATAGATGAGCGTTGCTTGTTTTTGTGCAATTTCAAACAAACTTGGCTATTCGCATCGTTACCTACGAAACATTGAGTGAAAGCTAAACTAGCAAGTTAGACTTCTAAGAACACTAAATAGAGTACAACGGTACACATTGACGCTTTTGAATTGCTCAACTCTCTCCGTAGACGAGCATTGCTTGTTTTTGTGCAATTTCAAACAAAACTTGGCCTATTCGGCATCGTTACCTTACGAAACGTTGAGCGAAAGCTAAACTAGTATGTCAGACTTCTAAGAACACTAAATAGAGTACATTGGTACACTTGATGCTTCCGATTACGCAACTCTCTCCATAGACGGCGTTGCTTGTTTTTGTGCAATTTCAAACAAAACTTGGCCTTCACATCGTTACCTTACGAAACGTTGAGCGAAAGCTAAACTAGTATGTCAGACTTCTAAGAACACTAAATAGAGTACATTGGTACACATCGACGCTTTCGAATTGCTCAACTCTCTCCAGCGTTGCTGTTTTTGTGTAATTTCAACATAATTTGGTCTATTCGCATCGTTGCCTTACGAAACGTTGAGCGGAAAGCTAAACTAGTATGTCAGACTTCTAAGAACACTAAATAGAGTACATTGGTATCCATTGATGCTGTGGAATTGCTCAACCCTTCCTTAGATAAGCATTTCACGTTTCTGTGCAATTCGAATTGTAACTTGTTCTATTCGCATATTTACCTGACGATACGTTTGGAAGCTAAACTAGCAAGTTAGACTTCTAAGAACACTAAATAGAGTACAACGGTACACATTGACGCTTTCGAATTGCTCAACTCTCCGTAGACGAGCGTTGCTTGTTTTGTGCAATTTCAAACAAAACTTGGCCTATTCGCATCGTTACCTTACGAAACGTTGAGCGAAAGCTAAACTAGTATGTCAGACTTCTAAGAACACTAAATAGAGTGCATTGGTACACATTGATGCTTTCCGAATTGCTCAACTCTCTCCATAGACGAGGGTTGCTTGTTTTTGTGCAATTTCAAACATAACTTGGCCTATTCGCATCGCTACCTTACGAAACGTTGAGCGAAAGCTAAACTAGTATGTCAGACTTCTAAGAACACTAAATAGAGTACATTGGTACACATCGACGCTTCGAATTGCTCAACTATCTCCATAGATGAGCGTTGCTTGTTTTTGTGCAATTTCAAACAAAACTTGGCCTATTCGCATCGTTACCTTACGAAACATTGAGTGAAAGCTAAACTAGCAAGTAGACTTCTAAGAACACTAAATAGAGTACAACGGTACACATTGACGCTTTGAATTGCTCAACTCTCTCCATAGACGAGCATTGCTTGTTTTTGTGCAATTTCAAACAAAACTTGGCCTATTCGCATCGTTACCTTACGAAACGTTGAGCGAAAGCTAAACTAGTATGTCAGACTTCTAAGAACACTAAATAGAGTGCATTGGATACATTGATGCTTCCGAATTGCTCAACTCTCTCCATAGACGAGGGTTGCTTGTTTGTGCAATTTCAAAAAAACTTGGCCTATTCGCATCGTTACCTTACGAAACGTTTGAGCGAAAGCTAAACTAGTATGTCAGACTTCTAAGAACACTAAATAGAGTACATTGGTACACATTGACGCTTTCGAATTGCTCAACTATCTCCATAGACGGGCGTTGCTTGTTTTTGTGCAATTTCAAACAAACTTGGCCTATTCGCATCGTACCTTACGAAACGTTGAGCGAAAGCTAAACTAGTATGTCAGACTTCTAAGAACACTAAATAGAGTACATGGTACACATTGACGCTTTCGAATTGCTCAACTGTCCTCCATAGACGGCGTTGCTTGTTTTTGTGCAATTTCAAACAAAACTTGGCCTATTCGCATCGTTACCTTACGAAACGTTGAGCGAAAGCTAAACTAGTATGTCAGACTTCTAAGAACACTAAATAGAGTACATTGGTACACATTGATGCTTTCGAATTGCTCAACTCTCTCCAGCGTTGCTTGTTTTTGTGCAATTTCAAACAACTTGGCCTATTCGCATCGTTACCTTACGAAACGTTGAGCGAAAGCTAAACTAGTATGTCAGACTTCTAAGAACACTAAATAGAGTACATTGGTATCCATTGATGCTCTGGAATTGCTCAACCCTCTCCTTAGATAAGCATTTGCGTTTGTGCAATTCAAAACTTGGTCTATTCGCATCTTACCTACGAACGTTCTTGGCAAGCTAAACTAGATGTCAGACTTCTAAGAACACTAAATAGAGTACATTGGTACACATTGACGCTTTCGAATTGCTCAACTCTCCATAGACGAGCGTTGCTTGTTTTTGTGCAATTTCAAACAAAACTTGGCCTATTCGCATCGTTACCTTACGAAACGTTGAGCGAAAGCTAAACTAGTATGTCAGACTTCTAAGAACACTAAATAGAGTGCATTGGTACACATGATGCTTCGAATTGCTCAACTCTCTCCATAGACGAGGGTTGCTTGTTTTGTGCAATTTCAAACAGAACTTGGCCTATTCGCATCGTTACCTTACGAAACGTTGAGCGAAAGCTAAACTAGTATGTCAGACTTCTAAGAACACTAAATAGAGTACATTGGTACACATCGACGCTTTCGAATTGCTCAACTATCTCCATAGATGAGCGTTGCTTGTTTTTGTGCAATTTCAAAAAAACTTGGCCTATTCGCATCGTTACCTTACGAAACGTTGAGCGAAAGCTAAACTAGCAAGTTAGACTTCTAAGAACACTAAATAGAGTACAACGGTACACATTGACGCTTTCGAATTGCTCAACTCTCTCCATAGACGAGCATTGCTTGTTTTTGTGCAATTTCAAACAAAACTTGGCCTATTCGCATCGTTACCTTACGAAACGTTGAGCGAAAGCTAAACTAGTATGTTCAGACTTCTAAGAACACTAAATAGAGTACATTGGTATACATTGATGCTTCCGAATTGCTCAACTCTCTCCATAGACGAGGGTTGCTTGTTTTTGTGCAATTTCAAAATGACTTGGCCTATTCGCATCGTACCTTACGAAACGTTGAGCGAAAGCTAAACTAGTATGTCAGACTTCTAAGAACACTAAATAGAGTACATGGTACACATTGACGCTTTCAAATTGCTCAACTATCTCCATAGACGGGCGTTGCTTGTTTTTGTGCAATTTCAAACAAACTTGGCCTATTCGCATCTACCTTACGAAACGTTGAGCGAAAGCTAAACTAGTATGTCAGACTTCTAAGAACACTAAATAGAGTACATGGTACACATTGACGCTTTCGAATTGCTCAACTATCTCCATAGACGGGCGTTGCTTGTTTTTGTGCAATTTCAAACAAAACTTGGCCTATTCGCATCGTTACCTTACGAAACGTTGAGCGAAAGCTAAACTAGTATGTCAGACTTCTAAGAACACTAAATAGAGTACATTGGTACACATTGACGCTTTCGAATTGCTCAACTGTCTCCATAGACGGGCGTTGCTTTTTTTGTGCAATTTTGAAACAAAACTTGGCCTATTCGCATCGTTACCTTACGAAACGTTGAGCGAAAGCTAAACTAGTATGTCAGACTTCTAAGAACACTAAATAGAGTACATGGTACACATTGATGCTTCGAATTGTTCAACTCTCTCCAGCGTTGCTTGTTTTTGTGCAATTTCAAACAAACTTGGCCTATTCGCATCGTTACCTTACGAAACGTTGAGCGAAAGCTAAACTAGTATGTCAGACTTCTAAGAACACTAAATAGAGTACATTGGTACACATTGATGCTTCGAATTGCTCAACTCCTAGATAGCACACGTTTGCTGTGCAATTCAAAACTTGTTCTATTCGCATCGTTACCTACGAAACGTTAGCGAAGCTAAACTAGCAAGTAGTCAGACTTCTAAGAACACTAAATAGAGTACACGGTACACATTGACGCTTTCGAATTGCTCAACTCTCTCCATAGACGAGCGTTGCTTGTTTTTGTGCAATTTCAAACAAAACTTGGCCTATTCGCATCGTTACCTTACGAAACGTTGAGCGAAAGCTAAACTAGTATGTCAGACTTCTAAGAACACTAAATAGAGTACATTGGTACACATTGATGCTTTCCGAATTGCTCAACTCTCCATAGACGAGGGTTGCTTGTTTTTGTGCAATTTCAAACAAACTTGGCCTATTCGCATCGTTACCTTACGAAACGTTGAGCGAAAGCTAAACTAGTATGTCAGACTTCTAAGAACACTAAATAGAGTACATTGGTACACATGACGCTTTCGAATTGCTCAACTATCTCCATAGATGAGCGTTGCTTGTTTTTGTGCAATTTCAAACAAAACTTGGCCTATTCGCATCGTTACCTTACGAAACGTTGAGCGAAAGCTAAACTAGTATTAGACTTCTAAGAACACTAAATAGAGTACAACGGTACACATTGACGCTTTTGAATTGCTCAACTCTCTCCATAGACGAGCATTGCTTGTTTTTGTGCAATTTCAAACAAAACTTGGCCTATTCGCATCGTTACCTTACGAAACGTTGAGCGAAAGCTAAACTAGTATGTCAGACTTCTAAGAACACTAAATAGAGTGCATTGGTACACATTGATGCTTCCGAATTGCTCAACTATCTCCATAGACGAGGGTTGCTTGTTTTTGTGCAATTTCAAAATGAACTTGGCCTATTCGCATCGCTACCTTACGAAACGTTGAGCGAAAGCTAACTAGTATGTCAGACTTCTAAGAACACTAAATAGAGTACATTGGTACACATTGACGCTTTCGAATTGCTCAACTATCTCCATAGAGGGCGTTGCTTGTTTTTGTGCAATTTCAAACAAACTTGGCCTATTCGCATCGCTACCTTATGAAACGTTGAGCGAAAGCTAAACTAGTATGTCAGACTTCTAAGAACACTAAATAGAGTACATTGGTACACATTGACGCTTTCGAATTGCTCAACTGTCTCCATAGACGGGCGTTGCTTGTTTTTGTGCAATTGCAAACAAAACTTGGCCTATTCGCATCGTTACCTTACGAAACGTTGAGCGAAAGCTAAAGTAGTATGTCAGACTTCTAAGAACACTAAATAGAGTACATCGGTACACATTGACGCTTTCGAATTGATCAACTATCTCCATAGACGAGCGTTGCTTGTTTTTGTGCAATTTCAAACAAAACTTGGCGTATTCGCATCGTTACCTTACGAAACGTTGAGCGAAAGCTAAACTAGTATGTCAGACTTCCAAGAACACTAAATAGAGTTCATTGGTACACATTGATGCTTTCGAATTGCTCAACCCTCCCTTAGATAAGCATTTCACGTTTCTGTGCAATTCGAATTGTAACTGTGTCCTATTCGCATCTTTACCTGAAGATACGTTCTATGGAAGCTAATCTAGCAAGTTAGACTTCTAAGAACACTAAATAGAGCACAACGGTACACATTGACGCTTTCGAATTGATCAACTATCTCCATAGACGAGCGTTGCTTGTTTTTGTGTAATTCAGACATAACTTGGTCTATTCGCATCGTTACCTTACGAAACGTTGAGCGAAAGCTAAACTAGTATGTCAGACTTCTAAGAACACTAAATAGAGTACATTGGTACACATTGATGCTTCCGAATTGCGCAACTCTCTCCATAGACGAGCGTTGCTTGTTTTTGTGTAATTTCAAACAAAACTTGGCCTATTCACATCGTTACCTTACGAAACGATGAGCGAAAGCTAAACTAGTATGTCAGACTTCTAAGAACACTAAATAGAGTACATTGGTAACATCGACGCTTTCAAATTGCTCAACTATCTCCATAGACGGGCGTTGCTTGTTTTTGTGCAATTTCAAACAAAACTTGTTCTATTCGCATCGTTACCTTACGAAACGTTGAGCGAAAACTAAAGTAGTATGTCAGACTTCTAAGAACACTAAATAGAGTACATCGGTACATACATTGCGCTTTCGAATTGATCACACTACTCCCTCATAGATGACGTGCTTGCTTGTTTTTGTGCAATTTCAACAAAACTTGGCCCTATTCGCATCGTTACCTTACGAAACGTTGAGCGAAAGCTAAACTAGTATGTCAGACTTCTAAGAACACTAAATAGAGTACATTGGTACACATTGATGCTTCCGAATTGCTCAACTCTCTCCATAGACGAGCGTTGCTTGTTTTTATGCAATTTGAAACAGAACTTGGCCTATTCGCATCGTTACCTTACGAAACGTTGAGCGAAAGCTAAACTAGTATGTCAGACTTCTAAGAACACTAAATAGAGTACATTGGTACACATTGACGCTCTCGAATTGCTCAACTATCTCCATAGACGAGCGTTGCTTGTTTTTGTGCAATTCAAACAAAACTTGGCCTATTCGCATCGTTACCTTACGAAACGTTGAGCGAAGCTAAACTAGTATGTCAGACTTCTAAGAACACTAGATAGAGTACATTGGTACACATTGATCCTTCCGAATTACGCAACTCTCTCCATAGACGAGCGTTGCTTGTTTTGTGCAATTTCAAACAAAACTTGGCCTATTCACATCGTTACCTTACGAAACGTTGAGCGAAAGCTAAACTAGTATGTCAGACTTCTAAGAACACTACATAGAGTACATTGGTACACATCGACGCTTTCGAATTGCTCAACTATCTCCATAGATGAGCGTTGCTTGTTTTTGTGCAATTTCCAAAAAAACTTGGCCTATTCGCATCGTTACCTTACGAAACATTGAGTGAAAGCTAAACTAGTATGTCAGACTTCTAAGAACACTAAATAGAGTACATTGGTACACATTGATGTTTTGGAATTGCTCAACTCTGAGCGTTGCTTGTTTTTGTGTAATTTCAAACATAACTTGGTCTATTCGCATCGTTACCTTACGAAACGTTGAGCGAAAGCTAAACTAGTATGTCAGACTTCTAAGAACACTAAATAGAGTACATTGGTATCCATTGATGCTGTGGAATTGCTCAACCCTCTCCTTAGATAAGCATTTCACGTTTCTGTGCAATTCGAATTGTAACTTGTTCTATTCGCATCTTTACCTGACGATACGTTCTATGGAAGCTAAACTAGCAAGTTAGACTTCTAAGAACACTAAATAGAGTACAACGGTACACATTGACGCTTTTGAATTGCTCAACTCTCTCCGTAGACGAGCATTGCTTGTTTTTGTGCAATTTCAAACAAAACTTGGCCTATTCGCATCGTTACCTTACGAAACGTTGAGCGAAAGCTAAACTAGTATGTCAGACTTCTAAGAACACTAAATAGAGTGCATTGGTATACATTGATGCTTCCGAATTGCTCAACTCTCTCCATAGACGAGGGTTGCTTGTTTTTGTACAATTTCAAAATGAACTTGGCCTATTCGCATCACTACCTTATGAAACGTTGAGCGAAAGCTAAACTAGTATGTCAGACTTCTAAGAACACTAAATAGAGTACATTGGTACACATTGACGCTTTCGAATTGCTCAACTATCTCCATAGACGGGCGTTGCTTGTTTTTGTGCAATTTCAAACAAAACTTGGCCTATTCGCATCGTTACCTTACGAAACGTTGAGCGAAAGCTAAAGTAGTATGTCAGACTTCTAAGAACACTAAATAGAGTACATCGGTACACATTGACGCTTTCGAATTGATCAACTATCTCCATAGACGAGCGTTGCTTGTTTTTGTACAATTTCAAACAAAACTTGGCCTATTCGCATCGTTACCTTATGAAACGTTGAGCGAAAGCTAAAATAGTATGTCAGACTTCCAAGAACACTAAATAGATTTCATGGGTACACATTGATGCTTTCGAATTGCTCAACCCTCCCCTTAGATAAGCATTTCACGTTTCTGTGCAATTCGAATTGTAACTTGTCCTATTCGCTTCTTTACCTGAAGATACCTTCTATGGAAGCTAATCTAGCAAGTTAGACTTCTAAGAACACTAAATAGAGCACAACGGTACACATTGACGCTTTCGAATTGCACAACTGTCTCCATAGACGAGCGTTGCTTGTCTTTGTGCAATTTCAAAAAAAACTTGGCCTATTCGCATTGTTACCTTACGAAACGTTGAGCGAAAGCTAAACTAGTACGTCAGACTTCTAAGAAAACTAAATAGAGTGCATTGGTACACATTGATGCTTCCAAATTGCTCAACTCTCTCCATAGACGAGGGTTGCTTGTTTTTGTGCAATTTCAACAGAACTTTGCCTATTCGCATCGCTACCTTACGAAACGTTGAGCGAAAGCTAAACTAGTATGTCAGACTTCTAAGAACACTAAATAGAGTACATTGGAACACATCGACGCTTTCGAATTGCTCAACTATCTCCATAGATGAGTGTTGCTTGTTTTTGGGCAATTTCAAACAAAACTTGGCCTATTCGCATCGTTACCTTACGAAACATTGAGTGAAAGCTAAACTAGTATGTCAGACTTCTAAGAACACTAAATAGAGTACATTAGTACACATTGATGTTTTGGAATTGCTCAACTCTCTCCAGCGTTGCTTGTTTTGTGTAATTTCAAACGTAACTTGGTCTATTCGCATCGTTACCTTACGAAAACGTTGAGCGAAAGCTAAACTAGTATGTCAGACTTCTAAGAACACTAAATAGAGTACATTGGTATCCATTGATGCTGTGGAATTGCTCAACCCTCTCCTTAGATAAGCATTTCACGTTTCTGTGCAATTTGAATTGTAACTTGTTCTATTCGCATTTACCTGACGATACGTTCAATGGAAGCTAAACTAGCAAGTTAGACTTCTAAGAACACTAAATAGAGTACAACGGTACACATTGACGCTTTCGAATTGCTCAACTCTCTCCGTAGACGAGCGTTGCTTGTTTTTGTGCAATTTCAAACAAAACTTGGCCTATTCGCATCGTTACCTTACGAAACGTTGAGCGAAAGCTAAACTAGTATGTCAGACTTCTAAGAACACTAAATAGAGTGCATTGGTACACATTGATGCTTCCGAATTGCTCAACTCTCTCCATAGACGAGGGTTGCTTGTTTTTGTGCAATTTCAAACAGAACTTGGCCTATTCGCATCGCTACCTTACGAAACGTTGAGCGAAAGCTAAACTAGTATGTCAGACTTCTAAGAACACTAAGTAGAGTACATTGGTACACATTGACGCTTTCGAATTGCTCAACTATCTCCATAGACGGGCGTTGCTTGTTTTTGTGCAATTTCAAACAGAACTTGGCCTATTCGCATCGTTACCTTTCGAAACGTTGAGCGAAAGCTAAACTAGTATGTCAGACTTCTAAGAAGACTAAATAGAGTACATTGGTACACATTGACGCTTTCGAATTGCTCAACTGTCTCCATAGACGGGCGTTGCTTGTTTTTGTGCAATTTCAAACAAAACTTGGCCTATTCGCATCACTACCTTATGAAACGTTGAGCGAAAGCTAAACTAGTATGTCAGACTTCCAAGAACACTAAATAGAGTACATTGGTACACATTGACGCTTTCGAATTGCTCACTATCTCCATAGACGGGCGTTGCTTTTTTTTGTGCAATTTCAAACAAACTTGGCCTATTCGCATCGTTACCTTACGAAACGTTTGAGCGAAAGCTAAAGTAGTATGTCAGACTTCTAAGAACACTAAATAGAGTACATCGGTACACATTGACGCTTTCGAATTGATCAACTATCTCCATAGACGAGCGTTGCTTGTTTTTGTACAATTTCAAACAAAACTTGGCCTATTCGCATCGTTACCTTACGAAACGTTGAGCGAAAGCTAAAATAGTATGTCAGACTTCCAAGAACACTAAATAGATTTCATGGGTACACATTGATGCTTTCGAATTGCTCAACCCTCCCCTTAGATAAGCATTTCACGTTTCTGTGCAATTCGAATTGTAACTTGTCCTATTCGCTTCTTTACCTGAAGATACGTTCTATGGAAGCTAATCTAGCAAGTTAGACTTCTAAGAACACTAAATAGAGCACAACGGTACACATTGACGCTTTCGAATTGCACAACTGTCTCCATAGACGAGCGTTGCTTGTCTTTGTGCAATTTCAAAAAAACTTGGCCTATTCGCATTGTTACCTTACGAAACGTTGAGCGAAAGCTAAACTAGTACGTCAGACTTCTAAGAAAACTAAATAGAGTGCATTGGTACACATTGATGCTTCCAAATTGCTCAACTCTCTCCATAGACGAGGGTTGCTTGTTTTTGTGCAATTTCAAACAGAACTTTGCCTATTCGCATCGCTACCTTACGAAACGTTGAGCGAAAGCTAAACTAGTATGTCAGACTTCTAAGAACACTAAATAGAGTACATTGGTACACATCGACGCTTTCGAATTGCTCAACTATCTCCATAGATGAGTGTTGCTTGTTTTTTGGGCAATTTCAAACAAAACTTGGCCTATTCGCATCGTTACCTTACGAAACATTGAGTGAAAGCTAAACTAGTATGTCAGACTTCTAAGAACACTAAATAGAGTACATTAGTACACATTGATGTTTTGGAATTGCTCAACTCTCTCCAGCGTTGCTTGTTTTTGTGTAATTTCAAACGTAACTTGGTCTATTCGCATCGTTACCTTACGAAACGTTGAGCGAAAGCTAAACTAGTATGTCAGACTTCTAAGAACACTAAATAGAGTACATTGGTATCCATTGATGCTGTGGAATTGCTCAACCCTCTCCTTAGATAAGCATTTCACGTTTCTGTGCAATTCGAATTGTAACTTGTTCTATTCGCATCTTTACCTGACGATACGTTCAATGGAAGCTAAACTAGCAAGTTAGACTTCTAAGAACACTAAATAGAGTACAACGGTACACATTGACGCTTTCGAATTGCTCAACTCTCTCCGTAGACGAGCGTTGCTTGTTTTGTGCAATTTCAAACAAAACTTGGCCTATTCGCATCGTTACCTTACGAAACGTTGAGCGAAAGCTAAACTAGTATGTCAGACTTCTAAGAACACTAAATAGAGTGCATTGGTACACATTGATGCTTCCGAATTGCTCAACTCTCTCCATAGACGAGGGTTGCTTGTTTTTTGTGCAATTTCAAACAGAACTTGGCCTATTCGCATCGCTACCTTACGAAACGTTGAGCAAAAGCTAAACTAGTATGTCAGACTTCTAAGAACACTAAGTAGAGTACATTGGTACACATTGACGCTTTCGAATTGCTCAACTATCTCCATAGACGGGCGTTGCTTGTTTTTGTGCAATTTCAAACAGAACTTGGCCTATTCGCATCGTTACCTTTCGAAACGTTGAGCGAAAGCTAAACTAGTATGTCAGACTTCTAAGAACACTAAATAGAGTACATTGGTACACATTGACGCTTTCGAATTGCTCAACTGTCTCCATAGACGGGCGTTGCTTGTTTTTGTGCAATTTCAAACAAAACTTGGCCTATTCGCATCATTACCTTACGAAACGTTGAGCGAAAGCTAAAGTAGTATGTCAGACTTCTAAGAACACTAAATAGAGTACATCGGTACACATTGACGCTTTCGAATTGATCAACTATCTCCATAGACGAGCGTTGCTTGTTTTTTGTGCAATTTCAAACAAAACTTGGCCTATTCGCATCGTTACCTTACGAAACGTTGAGCGAATTGCTAAACTAGTATGTCAGACTTCCAAGAACACTAAATAGAGTTCATTGGTACACATTGATGCTTTCGAATTGCTCAACCCTCCCCTTAGATAAGCATTTCACGTTTCTGTGCAATTCGAATTGTAACTTGTCCTATTCGCATCTTTTTCTGAAGATACGTTCTATGGAAGCTAATCTAGCAAGTTAGACTTCTAAGAACACTAAATAGAGCACAACGGTACACATTGACGCTTTCGAATTGCACAACTGTCTCCATAGACGAGCGTTGCTTGTTTTTGTGCAATTTCAAAAAAAACTTGGCCTATTCGCATCGTTACCTTACGAAACGTTGAGCGAAAGCTAAACTAGTATGTCAGACTTCTAAGAACACTAAATAGAGTGCATTGGTACACATTGATGCTTCCGAATTGCTCAACTCTCTCCATAGACGAGGGTTGGTTGTTTTTGTGCAATTTCAAACAGAACTTTGCCTATTCGCATCGCTACCTTACGAAACGTTGAGCGAAAGCTACACTAGTATGTCAGACTTCTAAGAACACTAATAGAGTACATTGGTACACATCGACGCTTTTGAATTGCTCAACTATCTCCATAGATGAGCGTTGCTTGTTTTTGTGCAATTTCAAACAAAACTTGGCCTATTCGCATCGTTACCTTACGAAACGTTGAGCGAAAGCTAAACTAGTATGTCAGACTTCTAAGAACACTAAATAGAGTACATTGGTACACATTGATGCTTCCGAATTGCGCATCTCTCTCCATAGACGAGCGTTGCTTGTTTTTGTGCAATTTCAAAGAAAACTTGGCCTATTCACATCGTTACCTTACGAAACGTTGAGCGAAAGCTAAACTAGTATGTCAGACTTCTAAGAACACTAAATAGAGTACATTGGTACACATTGATGCTTCCGAATTGCGCAAGTCTCTCCATAGACGGGCGTTGCTTGTTTTTGTGCAATTTCAAACAAAACTTGGCCTATTCGCATCGTTACCTTACGAAATGTTGAGCGAAAGCTAAACTAGTATGTCAGACTTCTAAGAACACTAAATATAGTACATTGGTACACATTTACGCTTCCGAATTGCTCAACTATCTCCATAGACGGGCGTTGCTTGTTTTTGTGCAATTTCAAACAAAACTTGGCCTATTCGCATCGTTACCTTACGAAACGTTGAGCGAAAGCTAAAGTAGTATGTCAGACTTCTAAGAACACTAAATAGAGTACATCGGTACACATTGACGCTTTCCAATTGATCAACTATCTCCATAGACGAGCGTTGCTTGTTTTTGTGCAATTTCAAACAAACTTGGCCTATTCGCATCGTTACCTTACGAAACGTTGAGCGAAAGCTAAACTAGTATGTCAGACTTCCAAGAACACTAAATAGAGTTCATTGGTACACATTGATGCTTTCGAATTGCCTCACCCTCCCCTTAGATAAGCATTTCACGTTTCTGTGCAATTCGAATTGTAACTTGTCCTATTCGCATCTTTACCTGAAGATACGTTCTATGGAAGCTAATCTAGCAAGTTAGACTTCTAAGAACACTAAATAGAGCACAACGGTACACATTGACGCTTTCGAATTGCACAACTGTCTCCATAGACGAGCGTTGCTTGTTTTTGTGCAATTTCAAAAAAAACTTGGCCTATTCGCATCGTTACCTTACGAAACGTTGAGCGAAAGCTAAAGTAGTATGTCAGACTTCTAAGAACACTAAATAGAGTACATCGGTACACATTGATGCTTCCGAATTGCTCAACTATCTCCATAGACGGCGTTGCTTGTTTTTGTGCAATTCAAACAAAACTTGGCCTATTCGCATCGTTACCTTACGAAACGTTGAGCGAAAGCTAAACTAGTATGTCAGACTTCTAAGAACACTAAATAGAGTACATTGGTACACATTGACGCTTCCGAATTGCTCAACTATCTCCATAGACGAGCGTTGCTTGTTTTTGTGCAATTCAAACAAAACTTGGCCTATTCGCATCGTTACCTTACGAAACGTTCAGCGAAAGCTAAACTAGTATGTCAGACTTCTAAGAACACTGGATAGAGTACATTGGTACACATTGATGCTTCCGAATTACGCAACTCTCTCCATAGACGAGCGTTGCTTGTTTTTGTGCAATTTCAAACAAAACTTGGCCTATTCACATCGTTACCTTACGAAACGTTGAGCGAAAGCTAAACTAGTATGTCAGACTTCTAAGAACACTAAATAGAGTACATTGGTACACATCGACGCTTTCGAATTGCTCAACTATCTCCATAGATGAGCGTTGCTTGTTTTTGTGCAATTTCAAACAAAACTTGGCCTATTCGCATCGTTACCTTACGAAACATTGAGTGAAAGCTAAACTAGTATGTCAGACTTCTAAGAACACTACATAGAGTACATTGGTACACATCGACACTTTCGAATTGCTCAACTATCTCCATAGATGAGCGTTGCTTGTTTTTGTGCAATTTCAAACAAAACTTGGCCTATTCGCATCGTTACCTTACGAAACGTTGAGCGAAAGCTAAACTAGTATGTCAGACTTCTAAGAACACTAAATAGAGTACATTGGTACACATTGATGCTTTCGAATTGCTCAACTCTCTTCTTAGATAAGCATTTCACGTTTCCGTGCAATTCAAAATGTAACTTGTTCTATTCGCATCTTTACCTGACAATACGTTCTATGGAAGCTAAACTAGAAAGTTAGACTTCTAAGAACACTAAATAGAGTACAACGGTAACATTGATGCTTTGGAATTGCTCAACTCTCTCCAGCGTTGCTTGTTTTTGTGTAATTTCAAACATAACTTGGTCTATTCGCATCGTTACCTTACGAAACGTTGAGCGAAAGCTCAACTAGTAAGCCAGACTTCTCAATCCTCTCCTTAGTAAGCATTTCACGTTTCTATGCAATTTGAATTGTAACTTGTTCTATTCACAATTTAACTGACGATACGTTCTATGGAAGCTAAACTAGCGAGTTAGACTTCAAGAACACTAAATAGAGTACACGGTACACATTGATGCTTTGGAATTGCTCAACTCTCTCCATAGACTAGCGTTGCTTGTTTTTATGTAATTTCAAACATAACTTGGTCTATTCGCATCGTTAGCTTACGAAACGTTGAGCGAAAGCTAAACTAGTAAGTCAGACTCCTAAGAACACTAAATAGAGTACATTGGTACCCATTGATGCTGTGGAATTGCTCAACCTCTCCTTAGATAAGCATTTCACGTTTTTCCGTGCAATTCGAATTGTAACTTGTTCTATTCGCATCTTTACCTTACGACGTTCTATGGAAGCTCAACTAGCAAGTTAGACTTCTAAGAACACAAATAGAGTACACGGTACACATTGACGCTTTGAATTGATCAACTATCTCCATAGACCGGCGTCGCTTGTTTTTGTGCAATTTCAAACAAAACTTGGCCTATTCGCATCGTTACCTTACGAAACGTTGAGCGAAAGCTAAAGTAGTATGTCAGACTTCTAAGAACACTAAATAGAGTACATCGGTACACATTGACGCTTTCGAATTGCTCAACTATCTCCATAGACGAGCGTTGCTTGTTTTTGTGCATTTCAAACAAAACTTGGGCCTATTCGCATCGTTACCTTACGAAACGTTGAGCGAAAGCTAAATAGTATGTCAGACTTCTAAGAACACTAAATAGAGTACATTGGTACACATTGATGCTTCCGAATTGCTCAACTCTCTCCATAGCGAGCGTTGCTTGTTTTTATGCAATTTGAAACAGAACTTGGCCTATTCGCATGTTACCTACGAAACGTTGAGCGAAAGCTAAACTAGTATGTCAGACTTCTAAGAACACTAAATAGAGTACATTGGTACACATTGACGCTCGAATTGCTCAACTATCTCCATAGACGGGCGTTGCTTGTTTTTGTGCAATTTCAAACAAACTTGGCCTATTCGCATCGTTACCTTACGAAACGTTGAGCGAAAGCTAAACTAGTATGTCAGACTTCTAAGAACACTAAATAGAGTACATTGGTACACATTGACGCTTTCGAATTGCTCAACTATCTCCATAGACGAGCGTTGCTTGTTTTTGTGCAATTTCAAACAAAACTTGGCCTATTCGCATCGTTACCTTACGAAACGTTGAGCGAAAGCTAAACTAGTATGTCAGACTTCTAAGAACACTAAATAGAGTACATTGGTACACATTGATGCTTCGAATTGCGCAACTCTCTCCATAGACGAGCGTTGCTTGTTTTTGTGCAATTTCAAACAAAACTTGGCCTATTCGCATCGTTACCTTACGAAACGTTGAGCGAAAGTTAAACTAGTATGTCAGACTTCTAAGAACACTAAATAGAGTACATTGGTACACATTGACGCTTTCGAATGCTCAACTATCTCCATAACGGCGTTGCTTGTTTTTGTGCAATTTCAAACAAAACTTGGCCTATTCGCATCGTTACCTTACGAAACGTTGAGCGAAAGCTAAACTAGTATGTCAGACTTCTAAGAACACTAAATAGAGTACATCGGTACACATTGACGCTTTCGAATTGCTCAACTCTCTCCATAGACGAGCGTTGCTTGTTTTTGTGCAATTTCAAACAAAACTTGGCCTATTCGCATCGTTACCTTACGAAACGTTGAGCGAAAGCTAAACTAGTATGTCAGACTTCTAAGAACACTAAATAGAGTACATTGGTACACATTGATGCTTCCGAATTGCTCAACTCTCTCCATAGACGAGCGTTGCTTGTTTTGTGCAATTTCAAACAAAACTTGGCCTATTCGCATCGTTACCTTACGAAACGTTGAGCGAAAGCTAAACTAGTATGTCAGACTTCTAAGAACACTAAATAGAGTACATTGGTACACATTGACGCTTTCGAATGTTCAACTATCTCCATAGACGGGCGTTGCTTGTTTTTGTGCAATTTCAAACAAAACTTGGCCTATTCGCATCGTTACCTTACGAAACGTTGAGCGAAAGCTAAAGTAGTATGTCAGACTTCTAAGAACACTAAATAGAGTACATCGGTACACATTGACGCTTTCGAATTGCTCAACTCTCTCCATAGACGGGCGTTGCTTGTTTTTGTGCAATTCAAACAAAACTTGGCCTATTCGCATCGTTACCTTACGAAACGTTGAGCGAAAGCTAAACTAGTATGTCAGACTTCTAAGAACACTAAATAGAGTACATTGGTACACATGACGCTTTCGAATTGCTCAACTATCTCCATAGATGAGCGTTGCTTGTTTTTGTGCAATTTCAAACAAAACTTGGCCTATTCGCATCGTTACCTTACGAAACGTTGAGCGAAAGCTAAACTAGTAGTCAGACTTCTAAGAACACTAAATAGAGTACATTGGTACACATTGATGCTGGAATTCTCAATCCTCTCCTTAGATAAGCATTTCACGTTTCTATGCAATTTGAATTGTAACTTGCCTATTCACATTTACTGACGAACGTTCTATGGAAGCTAAACTAGTAGTTAGACTTCAAGAACACTAAATAGAGTACAACGGTACACATTGATGCTTTGGAATTGCTCAACTCTCTCCATAGACTAGCGTTGCTTGCTTTTATGTAATTTCAAACATAACTTGGTCTATTCGCATCGTTACCTTACGAAACGTTGAGCGAAAGCTAAACTAGTAAGTCAGACTTCTAAGAACACTAAATAGAGTACATTGGTACCATTGATGCTGTGGAATTGCTCAACCTCTCCTTAGATAAGCATTTCACGTTTGTGCAATTCGAATTGTAACTTGTTCTATTCGCATCTTTACCTACGATACGTTCTATGGAAGCTAAACTAGCAAGTTAGAATTCTAAGAACACCAAATAGAGTACACGGTACACATTGACGCTTTGAATTGCTCAACTATCTCCATAGACGGCGTCGCTTGTTTTTGTGCAATTTCAAACAAAACTTGGCCTATTCGCATCGTTACCTTACGAAACGTTGAGCGAAAGCTAAAGTAGTATGTCAGACTTCTAAGAACACTAAATAGAGTACATCGGTACACATTGACGCTTTCGAATTGCTCAACTATCTCCATAGACGAGCGTTGCTTGTTTTTGTGCATTTCAAACAAAACTTGGAGTATTCGCATCGTTTCCTTACGAAACGTTGAGCGAAAGCTAAATTAGTATGTCAGACTTCTAAGAACACTAAATAGAGTACATTGGTACACATTGATGCTTCCGAATTGCTCAACTCTCTCCATAAGCGAGCGTTGCTTGTTTTTATGCAATTTGAAACAGAACTTGGCCTATTCGCATCGTTACCTTACGAAACGTTGAGCGAAAGCTAAACTAGTATGTCAGACTTCTAAGAACACTAAATAGAGTACATTGGTACACATTGACGCTCTCGAATTGCACAACTATCTCCATAGACGGGCGTTGCTTGTTTTTGTGCAATTTCAAACAAAACTTGGCCTATTCGCATCGTTACCTTACGAAACGTTGAGCGAAAGCTAAACTAGTATGTCAGACTTCTAAGAACACTGGATAGAGTACATTGGTACACATTGATGCTTCCGAATTACGCAACTCTCTCCATAGACGAGCGTTGCTTGTTTTTGTGTAATTTCAAACAAAACTTGGCCTATTCACATCGTTACCTTACGAAACGTTGAGCGAAAGCTAAACTAGTATGTCAGACTTCTAAGAACACTAAATAGAGTACATTGGTACACATCGACGCTTTCGAATTGCTCAACTATCTCCATAGATGAGCGTTGCTTGTTTTTGTGCAATTTCAAACAAAACTTGGCCTATTCGCATCGTTACCTTACGAAACGTTGAGCGAAAGCTCAACTAGTAAGCCAGACTTCTAAGAACACTAAATAGAGTACATTGGTACACATTGATGCAATGGAATTTCTCAATCCTCTCCTTAGATAAGCATTTCACGTTTCTATGCAATTTGAATTGTAACTTGTTCTATTCACAATTTTAACTGACGATACGTTCTATGGAAGCTAAACTAGCGAGTTAGACTTCCAAGAACACTAAATAGAGTACAACGGTACACATTGATGCTTTGGAATTGCTCAACTCTCTCCATAGACTAGCGTTGCTTGTTTTTATGTAATTTCAAACATAACTTGGTCTATTCGCATCGTTAGCTTACGAAACGTTGAGCGAAAGCTAAACTAGTAAGTCAGACTCCTAAGAACACTAAATAGAGTACATTGGTACATTGATGCTGTGGAATTGCTCAACCCTCTCCTTAGATAAGCATTTCACGTTTCCGTGCAATTCGAATTGTAACTTGTTCTATTCGCATCTTTACCTGACGATACGTTCTATGGAAGCTAAACTAGCAAGTTAGACTTCTAAGAACACCAAATAGAGTACAACGGTACACATTGACGCTTTTGAATTGATCAACTATCTCCATAGACCGGCGTCGCTTGTTTTTGTGCAATTTCAAACAAAACTTGGCCTATTCGCATCGTTACCTTACGAAACGTTGAGCGAAAGCTAAAGTAGTATGTCAGACTTCTAAGAACACTAAATAGAGTACATCGGTACACATTGACGCTTTCGAATTGCTCAACTATCTCCATAGACGAGCGTTGCTTTTTTGTGCAGTTTCAAACAAAACTTGGAGTATTCGCATCGTTTCCTTACGAAACGTTGAGCGAAAGCTAAATTAGTATGTCAGACTTCTAAGAACACTAAATAGAGTACATTGGTACACATTGATGCTTCCGAATTGCTCAACTCTCTCCATAAGCGAGCGTTGCTTGTTTTTATGCAATTTGAAACAGAACTTGGCCTATTCGCATCGTTACCTTACGAAACGTTGAGCGAAAGCTAAACTAGTATGTCAGACTTCTAAGAACACTAAATAGAGTACATTGGTACACATTAACGCTCTCGAATTGCACAACTATCTCCATAGACGGGCGTTGCTTGTTTTTGTGCAATTTCAAACAAAACTTGGCCTATTCGCATCGTTACCTTACGAAACGTTGAGCGAAAGCTGAACTAGTATGTCAGACTTCTAAGAACACTAAATAGAGTACATTGGTACACATCGACGCTTTCGAATTGCTCAACTATCTCCATAGATGAGCGTTGCTTGTTTTTGTGCAATTTCAAACAAAACTTGGCCTATTCGCATCGTTACCTTACGAAACATTGAGTGAAAGCTAAACTAGTATGTCAGACTTCTAAGAACACTACATAGAGTACATTGGTACACATCGACGCTTTCGAATTGCTCAACTATCTCCATAGATGAGCGTTGCTAGTTTTTGTGCAATTTCAAACAAAACTTGGCCTATTCGCATCGTTACCTTACGAAACGTTGAGCGAAAGCTAAACTAGTATGTCAGACTTCTAAGAACACTAAATAGAGTACATTGGTACACATTGATGCTTTCGAATTGCTCAACTCTCTTCTTAGATAAGCATTTCACGTTTCCGTGCAATTCAAAATGTAACTTCTTCTATTCGCATCTTTACCTGACAATACGTTCTATGGAAGCTAAACTAGAAAGTTAGACTTCTAAGAACACTAAATAGAGTACAACGGTAAACATTGATGCTTTGGAATTGCTCTACTCTCTCCAGCGTTGCTTGTTTTTGTGTAATTTCAAACATAACTTGGTCTATTCGCATCGTTACCTTACGAAACGTTGAGCGAAAGCTCAACTAGTAAGCCAGACTTCTAAGAACACTAAATAGAGTACATTGATACAAATTGATGCAATGGAATTTCTCAATCCTCTCCTTAGATAAGCATTTCACGTTTCTATGCAATTTGAATTGTAACTTGTTCTATTCACAATTTTAAGTGACGATACGTTCTATGGAAGCTAAACTAGCGAGTTAGACTTCCAAGAACACTAAATAGAGTACAACGGTACACATTGATGCTTTGGAATTGCTCAACTCTCTCCATAGACTAGCGTTGCTTGTTTTTATGTAATTTCAAACATAACTTGGTCTATTCGCATCGTTAGCTTACGAAACGTTCAGTGAAAGCTAAACTAGTAAGTCAGACTTCTAAGAACACCAAATAGAGCACATTGGTACACATTGATGCTTTGGAATTGCTCAATTCTCCCTTTAGATAAGCATTTCACGTTTTTGGGCAATTCAAAATGTAACTTGTTCTATTCGCATCTTTACCTGACTATACGTTCTATGGAAGCTAAACTAGCAAGTTAGACTTCTAAGAACACTAGATAGAGTACAACGGTACACATTGATGCTTTGGAATTGCTCAACTCTCTCCATAGACTAGCGTTGCTTGTTTTTGTGTAATTTCAAACATAACTTGGTCTATTCACATCGTTACCTTACGAAACGTTGAGCGAAAGCTAAACTAGTAAGTCAGACTTCTAAGAACACTAAATAGAGTACATTGGTACCCATTGATGCTGTGGAATTGCTCAACCCTCTCCTTAGATAAGCATTTCACGTTTCCGTGCAATTCGAATTGTAACTTGTTCTATTCGCATCTTTACCTGACGATACGTTCTATGGAAGCTAAACTAGCAAGTTAGACTTCTAAGAACACCAAATAGAGTACAACGGTACACATTGACGCTTTTGAATTGATCAACTATCTCCATAGACCGGCGTCGCTTGTGTTTGTGCAATTTCAAACAAAACTTGGCCTATTCGCATCGTTACCTTACGAAACGTTGAGCGAAAGCTAAAGTAGTATGTCAGACTTCTAAGAACACTAAATAGAGTACATCGGTACACATTGACGCTTTCGAATTGCTCACCTATCTCCATAGACGAGCGTTGCTTGTTTTTGTGCAGTTTCAAACAAAACTTGGAGTATTCACATCGTTTCCTTACGAAACGTTGAGCGAAAGCTAAATTAGTATGTCAGACTTCTAAGAACACTAAATAGAGTACATTAGTACACATTGATGCTTCCGAATTGCTCAACTCTCTCCATAAGCGAGCGTTGCTTGTTTTTATGCAATTTGAAACAGAACTTGGCCTATTCACATCGTTACCTTACGAAACGTTGAGCGAAAGCTAAACTAGTATGTCAGACTTCTAAGAACACTAAATAGAGTACATTGGTACACATTGACGCTCTCGAATTGCTCAACTATCTCCATAAACGGGCGTTGCTTGTTTTTGTGCAATTTCAAACAAAACTTGGCCTATTCGCATCGTTACCTTACGAAACGTTGAGCGAAAGCTAAACTAGTATGCCAGACTTCTAAGAACACTAAATAGAGTACATTGGTACACATTGACGCTTTCGAATTGCTCAACTATCTCCATAGACGAGCGTTGCTTGTTTTTGTGCAATTTCAAACAGAACTTGGCCTATTCGCATCGTTACCTTACGAAACGTTGAGCGAAAGCTAAACTAGTATGTCAGACTTCTAAGAACACTAAATAGAGTACATTGGTACACATTGACGCTTTCGAATGGCTCAACTATCTCCATAGACGGGCGTTGCTTGTTTTTGTGCAATTTCAAACAAAACTTGGCCTATTCGCATCGTTACCTTACGAAACGTTGAGCGAAAGCTAAACTAGTATGTCAGACTTCTAAGAACACTAAATAGAGTACATTGGTACACATTGATGCTTCCGAATTGCTCAACTCTCTCCATAAGCGAGCGTTGCTTGTTTTTATGCAATTTGAAACAGAACTTGGCCTATTCGCATCGTTACCTTACGAAACGTTGAGCGAAAGCTAAACTAGTATGTCAGACTTCTAAGAACACTAAATAGAGTACATTGGTACACATTGACGCTCTCGAATTGCACAACTATCTCCATAGACGAGCGTTGCTTGTTTTTGTGCAATTCAAACAAAACTTGGCCTATTCGCATCGTTACCTTACGAAACGTTGAGCGAAAGCTAAACTAGTATGTCAGACTTCTAAGAACACTGGATAGAGTACATTGGTACACATTGATGCTTCCGAATTACGCAACTCTCTCCATAGACGAGCGTTGCTTGTTTTTGTGTAATTTCAAACAAAACTTGGCCTATTCACATCGTTACCTTACGAAACGTTGAGCGAAAGCTAAACTAGTATGTTAGACTTCTAAGAACACTAAATAGAGTACATTGGTACACATCGACGCTTTCGAATTGCTCAACTATCTCCATAGATGAGCGTTGCTTGTTTTTGTGCAATTTCAAACAAAACTTGGCCTATTCGCATCGTTACCTTACGAAACGTTGAGCGAAAGCTCAACTAGTAAGCCAGACTTCTAAGAACACTAAATAGAGTACATTGGTACACATTGATGCAATGGAATTTCTCAATCCTCTCCTTAGATAAGCATTTCACGTTTCTATGCAATTTGAATTGTAACTTGTTCTATTCACAATTTTAACTGACGATACGTTCTATGGAAGCTAAACTAGCGAGTTAGACTTCCAAGAACACTAAATAGAGTACAACGGTACACATTGATGCTTTGGAATTGCTCAACTCTCTCCATAGACTAGCGTTGCTTGTTTTTATGTAATTTCAAACATAACTTGGTCTCTTCGCATCGTTAGCTTACGAAACGTTGAGCGAAAGCTAAACTAGTAAGTCAGACTCCTAAGAACACTAAATAGAGTACATTGGTACCCATTGATGCTGTGGAATTGCTCAACCCTCTCCTTAGATAAGCATTTCACGTTTCCGTGCAATTCGAATTGTAACTTGTTCTATTCGCATCTTTACCTGGCGATACGTTCTATGGAAGCTAAACTAGCAAGTTAGACTTCTAAGAACACCAAATAGAGTACAACGGTACACATTGACGCTTTTGAATTGATCAACTATCTCCATAGACCGGCGTCGCTTGTTTTTGTGCAATTTCAAACAAAACTTGGCCTATTCGCATCGTTACCTTACGAAACATTGAGCGAAAGCTAAAGTAGTATGTCAGACTTCTAAGAACACTAAATAGAGTACATCGGTACACATTGACGCTTTCGAATTGCTCAACTATCTCCATAGACGAGCGTTGCTTGTTTTTGTGCAGTTTCAAACAAAACTTGGAGTATTCGCATCGTTTCCTTACGAAACGTTGAGCGAAAGCTAAATTAGTATGTCAGACTTCTAAGAACACTAGATAGAGTACATTGGTACACATTGATGCTTCCGAATTGCTCAACTCT
This sequence comes from Tripterygium wilfordii, assembly GCF_013401445.1. Lineage (NCBI taxonomy): Eukaryota > Viridiplantae > Streptophyta > Magnoliopsida > Celastrales > Celastraceae > Tripterygium > Tripterygium wilfordii. The sequence continues at coordinate 7,742,427 of NC_052248.1, forward strand.
CTCCATAAGCGAGCGTTGCTTGTTTTTATGCAATTTGAAACAAAACTTGGCCTATTCGCATCGTTACCTTACGAAACATTGAGTGAAAGCTAAACTAGTATGTCAGACTTCTAAGAACACTACATAGAGTACATTGGTACACATCGACGCTTTCGAATTGCTCAACTATCTCCATAGATGAGCGTTGCTTGTTTTTGTGCAATTTCAAACAAAACTTGGCCTATTCGCATCGTTACCTTACGAAACGTTGAGCGAAAGCTAAACTAGTATGTCAGACTTCTAAGAACACTAAATAGAGTACATTGGTACACATTGATGCTTTCGAATTGCTCAACTCTCTTCTTAGATAAGCATTTCACGTTTCCGTGCAATTCAAAATGTAACTTCTTCTATTCGCATCTTTACCTGACAATACGTTTTATGGAAGCTAAACTAGAAAGTTAGACTTCTAAGAACACTAAATAGAGTACAACGGTAAACATTGATGCTTTGGAATTGTTCAACTCTCTCCAGCATTGCTTGTTTTTGTGTAATTTCAAACATAACTTGGTCTATTCGCATCGTTACCTTACGAAACGTTGAGCGAAAGCTCAACTAGTAAGCCAGACTTCTAAGAACACTAAATAGAGTACATTGATACACATTGATGCAATGGAATTTCTCAATCCTCTCCTTAGATAAGCATTTCACGTTTCTATGCAATTTGAATTGTAACTTGTTCTATTCACAATTTTAACTGACGATACGTTCTATGGAAGCTAAACTAGCGAGTTAGACTTCCAAGAACACTAAATAGAGTACAACGGTACACATTGATGCTTTGGAATTGCTCAACTCTCTCCATAGACTAGCGTTGCTTGTTTTTATGTAATTTCAAACATAACTTGGTCTATTCGCATCGTTAGCTTACGAAACGTTCAGTGAAAGCTAAACTAGTAAGTCAGACTTCTAAGAACACCAAATAGAGCACATTGGTACACATTGATGCTTTGGAATTGCTCAATTCTCCCTTTAGATAAGCATTTCACGTTTTTGGGCAATTCAAAATGTAACTTGTTCTATTCGCATCTTTGCCTGACTATGGAAGCTAAACTAGCAAGTTAGACTTCTAAGAACACTAGATAGAGTACAACGGTACACATTGATGCTTTGGAATTGCTCAACTCTCTCCATAGACTAGCGTTGCTTGTTTTTGTGTAATTTCAAACATAACTTGGTCTATTCACATCGTTACCTTACGAAACGTTGAGCGAAAGCTAAACTAGTAAGTCAGACTTCTAAGAACACTAAATAGAGTACATTGGTACCCATTGATGCTGTGGAATTGCTCAACCCTCTCCTTAGATAAGCATTTCACGTTTCCGTGCAATTCGAATTGTAACTTGTTCTATTCGCATCTTTACCTGACGATACGTTCTATGGAAGCTAAACTAGCAAGTTAGACTTCTAAGAACACCAAATAGAGTACAACGGTACACATTGACGCTTTTGAATTGATCAACTATCTCCATAGACCGGCGTCGCTTGTTTTTGTGCAATTTCAAACAAAACTTGGCCTATTCGCATCGTTACCTTACGAAACGTTGAGCGAAAGCTAAAGTAGTATGTCAGACTTCTAAGAACACTAAATAGAGTACATCGGTACACATTGACGCTTTCGAATTGCTCAACTATCTCCATAGACGAGCGTTGCTTGTTTTTGTGCAGTTTCAAACAAAACTTGGAGTATTCACATCGTTTCCTTACGAAACGTTGAGCGAAAGCTAAATTAGTATGTCAGACTTCTAAGAACACTAAATAGAGTACATTGGTACACATTGACGCTTTCGAATGGCTCAACTATCTTCATAGACGGGCGTTGCTTGTTTTTGTGCAATTTCAAACAAAACTTGGCCTATTCGCATCGTTACCTTACGAAACGTTGAGCGAAAGCTAAAGTAGTATGTCAGACTTCTAAGAACACTAAATAGAGTACATCGGTACACATTGACGCTTTCGAATTGCTCAACTATCTCCATAGACGAGCGTTGCTTGTTTTTGTGCAGTTTCAAACAAAACTTGGAGTATTCACATCGTTTCCTTACGAAACGTTGAGCGAAAGCTAAATTAGTATGTCAGACTTCTAAGAACACTAAATAGAGTACATTGGTACACATTGATGCTTCCGAATTGCTCAACTCTCTCCATAAGCGAGCGTTGCTTGTTTTTATGCAATTTGAAACAGAACTTGGCCTATTCGCATCGTTACCTTACGAAACGTTGAGCGAAAGCTAAACTAGTATGTCAGACTTCTAAGAACACTAAATAGAGTACATTGGTACACATTGACGCTCTCGAATTGCACAACTATCTCCATAGACGAGCGTTGCTTGTTTTTGTGCAATTCAAACAAAACTTGGCCTATTCGCATCGTTACCTTACGAAACGTTGAGCGAAAGCTAAACTAGTATGTCAGACTTCTAAGAACACTGGATAGAGTACATTGGTACACATTGATGCTTCCGAATTACGCAACTCTCTCCATAGACGAGCGTTGCTTGTTTTTGTGTAATTTCAAACAAAACTTGGCCTATTCACATCGTTACCTTACGAAACGTTGAGCGAAAGCTAAACTAGTATGTCAGACTTCTAAGAACTAAATAGAGTACATTGGTACACATCGACGCTTTCGAATTGCTCAACTGTCTCCATAGATGAGCGTTGCTTGTTTTTGTGCAATTTCAAACAAAACTTGGCCTATTCGCATCGTTACCTTACGAAACGTTGAGCGAAAGCTCAACTAGTAAGCCAGACTTCTAAGAACACTAAATAGAGTACATTGGTACACATTCATGCAATGGAATTTCTCAATCCTCTCCTTAGATAAGCATTTCACGTTTCTATGCAATTTGAATTGTAACTTGTTCTATTCACAATTTTAACTGACGATACGTTCTATGGAAGCTAAACTAGCGAGTTAGACTTCCAAGAACACTAAATAGAGTACAACGGTACACATTGATGCTTTGGAATTGCTCAACTCTCTCCATAGACTAGCGTTGCTTGTTTTTATGTAATTTCAAACATAACTTGGTCTATTCGCATCGTTAGCTTACGAAACGTTGAGCGAAAGCTAAACTAGTAAGTCAGACTCCTAAGAACACTAAATAGAGTACATTGGTACCCATTGATGCTGTGGAATTGCTCAACCCTCTCCTTAGATAAGCATTTCACGTTTCCGTGCAATTCGAATTGTAACTTGTTCTATTCGCATCTTTACCTGACGATACGTTCTATGGAAGCTAAACTAGCAAGTTAGACTTCTAAGAACACCAAATAGAGTACAACGGTACACATTGACGCTTTTGAATTGATCAACTATCTCCATAGACCGGCGTCGCTTGTTTTTGTGCAATTTCAAACAAAACTGGGCCTATTCGCATCGTTACCTTACGAAACGTTGAGCGAAAGCTAAAGTAGTATGTCAGACTTCTAAGAACACTAAATAGAGTACATCGGTACACATTGACGCTTTCGAATTGCTCAACTATCTCCATAGACGAGCGTTGCTTGTTTTTGTGCAGTTTCAAACAAAACTTGGAGTATTCACATCGTTTCCTTACGAAACGTTGAGCGAAAGCTAAATTAGTATGTCAGACTTCTAAGAACACTAAATAGAGTACATTGGTACACATTGATGCTTCCGAATTGCTCAACTCTCTCCATAAGCGAGCGTTGCTTGTTTTTATGCAATTTGAAACAGAACTTGGCCTATTCACATCGTTACCTTACGAAACGTTGAGCGAAAGCTAAACTAGTATGTCAGACTTCTAAGAACACTAAATAGAGTACATTGGTACACATTGACGCTCTCGAATTGCTCAACTATCTCCATAGACGGGCGTTGCTTGTTTTTGTGCAATTTCAAACAAAACTTGGCCTATTCGCATCGTTACCTTACGAAACGTTGAGCGAAAGCTAAACTAGTATGCCAGACTTCTAAGAACACTAAATAGAGTACATTGGTACACATTGACGCTTTCGAATTGCTCAACTATCTCCATAGACGAGCGTTGCTTGTTTTTGTGCAATTTCAAACAGAACTTGGCCTATTCGCATCGTTACCTTACGAAACGCTGAGCGAAAGCTAAACTAGTATGTCAGACTTCTAAGAACACTAAATAGAGTACATTGGTACACATTGACGCTTTCGAATGGCTCAACTATCTCCATAGACGGGCGTTGCTTGTTTTTGTGCAATTTCAAACAAAACTTGGCCTATTCGCATCGTTACCTTACGAAACGTTGAGCGAAAGCTAAAGTAGTATGTCAGACTTCTAAGAACACTAAATAGAGTACATCGGACAACATTGACGTTTTCGAATTGCTCAACTATCTCCATAGACGAGCGTTGCTTGTTTTTGTGCAGTTTCAAACAAAACTTGGAGTATTCACATCGTTTCCTTACGAAACGTTGAGCGAAAGCTAAATTAGTATGTCAGACTTCTAAGAACACTAAATAGAGTACATTGGTACACATTGATGCTTCCGAATTGCTCAACTCTCTCCATAAGCGAGCGTTGCTTGTTTTTATGCAATTTGAAACAGAACTTGGCCTATTCGCATCGTTACCTTACGAAACGTTGAGCGAAAGCTAAACTAGTATGTCAGACTTCTAAGAACACTAAATAGAGTACATTGGTACACATTGACGCTTTCGAATTGCTCAACTATCTCCATAGACGGGCGTTGCTTGTTTTTGTGCAATTTCAAACAAAACTTGGCCTATTCGCATCGTTACCTTACGAAACGTTGAGCGAAAGCTAAAGTAGTATGTCAGACTTCTAAGAACACTAAATAGAGTACATCGGACAACATTGACGCTTTCGAATTGCTCAACTATCTCCATAGACGAGCGTTGCTTGTTTTTGTGCAGTTTCAAACAAAACTTGGAGTATTCACATCGTTACCTTACGAAACGTTGAGCGAAAGCTAAACTAGTATGTCAGACTTCTAAGAACACTAAATAGAGTACATTGGTACACATTGATGCTTTCGAATTGCTCAACTCTCTTCTTAGATAAGCATTTCACGTTTCCGTGCAATTCAAAATGTAACTTCTTCTATTCGCATCTTTACCTGACAATACGTTCTATGGAAGCTAAACTAGAAAGTTAGACTTCTAAGAACACTAAATAGAGTACAACGGTAAACATTGATGCTTTGGAATTGTTCAACTCTCTCCAGCATTGCTTGTTTTTGTGTAATTTCAAACATAACTTGGTCTATTCGCATCGTTACCTTACGAAACGTTGAGCGAAAGCTCAACTAGTAAGCCAGACTTCTAAGAACACTAAATAGAGTACATTGATACACATTGATGCAATGGAATTTCTCAATCCTCTCCTTAGATAAGCATTTCACGTTTCTATGCAATTTGAATTGTAACTTGTTCTATTCACAATTTTAACTGACGATACGTTCTATGGAAGCTAAACTAGCGAGTTAGACTTCCAAGAACACTAAATAGAGTACAACGGTACACATTGATGCTTTGGAATTGCTCAACTCTCTCCATAGACTAGCGTTGCTTGTTTTTATGTAATTTCAAACATAACTTGGTCTATTCGCATCGTTAGCTTACGAAACGTTCAGTGAAAGCTAAACTAGTAAGTCAGACTTCTAAGAACACCAAATAGAGCACATTGGTACACATTGATGCTTTGGAATTGCTCAATTCTCCCTTTAGATAAGCATTTCACGTTTTTGGGCAATTCAAAATGTAACTTGTTCTATTCGCATCTTTGCCTGACTATACGTTCTATGGAAGCTAAACTAGCAAGTTAGACTTCTAAGAACACTAGATAGAGTACAACGGTACACATTGATGCTTTGGAATTGCTCAACTCTCTCCATAGACTAGCGTTGCTTGTTTTTGTGTAATTTCAAACATAACTTGGTCTATTCACATCGTTACCTTACGAAACGTTGAGCGAAAGCTAAACTAGTAAGTCAGACTTCTAAGAACACTAAATAGAGTACATTGGTACCCATTGATGCTGTGGAATTGCTCAACCCTCTCCTTAGATAAGCTTTCACGTTTCCGTGCAATTCGAATTGTAACTTGTTCTATTCGCATCTTTACCTGACGATACGTTCTATGGAAGCTAAACTAGCAAGTTAGACTTCTAAGAACACCAAATAGAGTACAACGGTACACATTGACGCTTTTGAATTGATCAACTATCTCCATAGACCGGCGTCGCTTGTTTTTGTGCAATTTCAAACAAAACTTGGCCTATTCGCATCGTTACCTTACGAAACGTTGAGCGAAAGCTAAAGTAGTATGTCAGACTTCTAAGAACACTAAATAGAGTACATCGGTACACATTGACGTTTTCGAATTGCTCAACTATCTCCATAGACGAGCGTTGCTTGTTTTTGTGCAGTTTCAAACAAAACTTGGAGTATTCACATCGTTTCCTTACGAAACGTTGAGCGAAAGCTAAATTAGTATGTCAGACTTCTAAGAACACTAAATAGAGTACATTGGTACACATTGATGCTTCCGAATTGCTCAACTCTCTCCATAAGCGAGCGTTGCTTGTTTTTATGCAATTTGAAACAGAACTTGGCCTATTCACATCGTTACCTTACGAAACGTTGAGCGAAAGCTAAACTAGTATGTCAGACTTCTAAGAACACTAAATAGAGTACATTGGTACACATTGACGCTCTCGAATTGCTCAACTATCTCCATAGACGGGCGTTGCTTGTTTTTGTGCAATTTCAAACAAAACTTGGCCTATTCGCATCGTTACCTTACGAAACGTTGAGCGAAAGCTAAACTAGTATGCCAGACTTCTAAGAACACTAAATAGAGTACATTGTACACAATTGACGCTTTCGAATTGCTCAACTATCTCCATAGACGAGCGTTGCTTTTTTTGTGCAATTTCAAACAGAACTTGGCCTATTCGCATCGTTACCTTACGAAACGTTGAGCGAAAGCTAAACTAGTATGTCAGACTTCTAAGAACACTAAATAGAGTACATTGGTACACATTGACGCTTTCGAATTGCTCAACTATCTCCATAGACGGGCGTTGCTTGTTTTGTGCAATTTCAAACAAAACTTGGCCTATTCGCATCGTTACCTTACGAAACGTTGAGCGAAAGCTAAACTAGTATGTCAGACTTCTAAGAACACTAAATAGAGTACATCGGTACACATTGACGCTTTCGAATTGCTCAACTATCTCCATAGACGAGCGTTGCTTGTTTTTGTGCAATTTCAAACAAAACTTGGGTATTCGCATCGTTACCTTACGAAACGTTGAGCGAAAGCTAAACTAGTATGTCAGACTTCTAAGAACACTAAATAGAGTACATTGGTACACATTGACGCTTCGAATTGCTCAACTATCTCCATAGACGAGCGTTGCTTGTTTTTGTGCAATTTCAAACAAAACTTGGCCTATTCGCATCGTTACCTTACGAAACGTTGAGCGAAAGCTAAACTAGTATGTCAGACTTCTAAGAACACTAAATAGAGTACATTGGTACACATTGACGCTCTCGAATTGCTCAACTATCTCCATAGACGAGCGTTGCTTGTTTTTGTGCAATTCAAACAAAACTTGGCCTATTCGCATCGTTACCTTACGAAACGTTGAGCGAAAGCTAAACTAGTATGTCAGACTTCTAAGAACACTAAATAGAGTACATTGGTACACATTGATGCTTCCGAATTGCAACTCTCTCCATAGACGAGCGTTGCTTGTTTTGTGCAATTTCAAACAAAACTTGGCCTATTCACATCGTTACCTTACGAAACGTTGAGCGAAAGCTAAACTAGTATGTCAGACTTCTAAGAACACTAAATAGAGTACATTGGTACACATTGACGCTTCGAATTGCTCAACTTCTCCATAGACGAGCGTTGCTTGTTTTTGTGCAATTTCAAACAAAACTTGGCCTATTCGCATCGTTACCTTACGAAACGTTGAGCGAAAGCTAAACTAGTAGTCAGACTTCTAAGAACACTAAATAGAGTACATTGGTACACATTGATGCTTCGAATTGCTCAACTCTCCAGATAAGCGTTCGTTTTATGCAATTTGAATTTAACTTGCCTATTCACATTTACTACGAACGTTAGCGAAGCTAAACTAGTAGTTCAGACTTCTAAGAACACTAAATAGAGTACACGGTACACATTGATGCTTTGGAATTGCTCAACTCTCTCCATAGACGAGCGTTGCTTGTTTTTGTGCAATTTCAAACATAACTTGGTCTATTCGCATCGTTACTTACGAAACGTTGAGCGAAAGCTAAACTAGTAAGTCAGACCTAAGAACACTAAATAGAGTACATTGGTACACATTGATGCTGTCGAATTGCTCAACCTCTCCTAGATAAGCTTCACGTTTGTGCAATTCAAAAAACTTGTTCTATTCGCATCGTTACCTACGAAACGTTTAGCGAAGCTAAACTATAGAGTTAGACTTCTAAGAACACTAAATAGAGTACACGGTACACATTGACGCTTTGAATTGCTCAACTATCTCCATAGACGGCGTGCTTGTTTTTGTGCAATTTCAAACAAAACTTGGCCTATTCGCATCGTTACCTTACGAAACGTTGAGCGAAAGCTAAAGTAGTATGTCAGACTTCTAAGAACACTAAATAGAGTAATCGGTACACATTGACGCTTTCGAATTGCTCAACTATCTCCATAGACGAGCGTTGCTTGTTTTTGTGCAATTTCAAACAAAACTTGGCCTATTCGCATCGTTACCTTACGAAACGTTGAGCGAAAGCTAAACTAGTATGTCAGACTTCTAAGAACACTAAATAGAGTACATTGGTACACATTGATGCTTCGAATTGCTCAACTCTCCATAGACGAGCGTTGCTTGTTTTTGTGCAATTTCAAACAAACTTGGCCTATTCGCATCGTTACCTTACGAAACGTTGAGCGAAAGCTAAACTAGTATGTCAGACTTCTAAGAACACTAAATAGAGTACATTGGTACACATTGACGCTTTCGAATTGCTCAACTATCTCCATAGACGGCGTTGCTTGTTTTTGTGCAATTTCAAACAAAACTTGGCCTATTCGCATCGTTACCTTACGAAACGTTGAGCGAAAGCTAAACTAGTATGTCAGACTTCTAAGAACACTAAATAGAGTACATTGGTACACATTGACGCTTTCGAATTGCTCAACTATCTCCATAGACGAGCGTTGCTTGTTTTTGTGCAATTTCAAACAAAACTTGGCCTATTCGCATCGTTACCTTACGAAACGTTGAGCGAAAGCTAAACTAGTATGTCAGACTTCTAAGAACACTAAATAGAGTACATGGTACACATTGACGCTTTCGAATTGCTCAACTATCTCCATAGACGGCGTTGCTTGTTTTTGTGCAATTTCAAACAAAACTTGGCCTATTCGCATCGTTACCTTACGAAACGTTGAGCGAAAGCTAAACTAGTATGTCAGACTTCTAAGAACACTAAATAGAGTACATGGTACACATTGACGCTTTCGAATTGCTCAACTATCTCCATAGACGAGCGTTGCTTGTTTTTGTGCAATTTCAAACAAAACTTGGCCTATTCGCATCGTTACCTTACGAAACGTTGAGCGAAAGCTAAACTAGTATGTCAGACTTCTAAGAACACTAAATAGAGTACATTGGTACACATTGACGCTTCGAATTGCTCAACTCTCCATAGACGAGCGTTGCTTGTTTTTGTGCAATTTCAAACAAAACTTGGCCTATTCGCATCGTTACCTTACGAAACGTTGAGCGAAAGCTAAACTAGTATGTCAGACTTCTAAGAACACTAAATAGAGTACATTGGTACACATTGACGCTTTCGAATTGCTCAACTATCTCCATAGACGAGCGTTGCTTGTTTTTGTGCAATTTCAAACAAAACTTGGCCTATTCGCATCGTTACCTTACGAAACGTTGAGCGAAAGCTAAACTAGTATGTCAGACTTCTAAGAACACTAAATAGAGTACATTGGTACACATTGACGCTTCCGAATTGCTCAACTCTCTCCATAGACGAGCGTTGCTTGTTTTTGTGCAATTTCAAACAAAACTTGGCCTATTCGCATCGTTACCTTACGAAACGTTGAGCGAAAGCTAAACTAGTATGTCAGACTTCTAAGAACACTAAATAGAGTACATTGGTACACATTGACGCTTCGAATTGCTCAACTATCTCCATAGACGAGCGTTGCTTGTTTTTGTGCAATTTCAAACAAAACTTGGCCTATTCGCATCGTTACCTTACGAAACGTTGAGCGAAAGCTAAACTAGTATGTCAGACTTCTAAGAACACTAAATAGAGTACATTGGTACACATTGATGCTCGAATTGCTCAACTCTCCATAGATTGCTTTTTTATGCAATTTAAACTTGGCTATTCACATTTACCTTACGAAACGTTGAGCGAAAGCTAAACTAGTATGTCAGACTTCTAAGAACACTAAATAGAGTACATTGGTACACATTGATGCTTCGAATTGCTCAACTCTCCATAGACGCGTTGCTTGTTTTTATGCAATTTCAAACAAACTTGGCCTATTCGCATCGTTACCTTACGAAACGTTGAGCGAAAGCTAAACTAGTAGTCAGACTTCTAAGAACACTAAATAGAGTACATTGGTACACATTGATGCTTTGAATTGCTCAACCTCTCCATAGATAAGCTTTGCGTTTTTGTGCAATTCAAAACTTGGCCTATTCGCATCGTTACCTTACGAAACGTTGAGCGAAAGCTAAACTAGTAGTTCAGACTTCTAAGAACACTAAATAGAGTACACGGTACACATTGACGCTTTCGAATTGCTCAACTATCTCCATAGACGGCGTTGCTTGTTTTTGTGCAATTTCAAACAAAACTTGGCCTATTCGCATCGTTACCTTACGAAACGTTGAGCGAAAGCTAAACTAGTAGTCAGACTTCTAAGAACACTAAATAGAGTACATTGGTACACATTGACGCTTTCGAATTGCTCAACTATCTCCATAGACGAGCGTTGCTTGTTTTTGTGCAATTTCAAACAAAACTTGGCCTATTCGCATCGTTACCTTACGAAACGTTGAGCGAAAGCTAAACTAGTATGTCAGACTTCTAAGAACACTAAATAGAGTACATGGTACACATTGACGCTTCGAATTGCTCAACTATCTCCATAGCGAGCGTTGCTTGTTTTTGTGCAATTTCAAACAAAACTTGGCCTATTCGCATCGTTACCTTACGAAACGTTGAGCGAAAGCTAAACTAGTATGTCAGACTTCTAAGAACACTAAATAGAGTACATTGGTACACATTGACGCTTTCGAATTGCTCAACTATCTCCATAGACGAGCGTTTTTTGTTTTCAATTTCAAACAAAACTTGGCCTATTCGCATCGTTACCTTACGAAACGTTGAGCGAAAGCTAAACTAGTATGTCAGACTTCTAAGAACACTAAATAGAGTACATTGGTACACATTGACGCTTCGAATTGCTCAACTATCTCCATAGACGAGCGTTGCTTGTTTTGTGCAATTTCAAACAAAACTTGGCCTATTCGCATCGTTACCTTACGAAACGTTGAGCGAAAGCTAAACTAGTATGTCAGACTTCTAAGAACACTAAATAGAGTACATTGGTACACATTGATGCTTCGAATTGCTCAACTCTCTCCATAGACGAGCGTTGCTTGTTTTTGTGCAATTTCAAACAAAACTTGGCCTATTCGCATCGTTACCTTACGAAACGTTGAGCGAAAGCTAAACTAGTATGTCAGACTTCTAAGAACACTAAATAGAGTACATTGGTACACATTGACGCTTCGAATTGCTCAACTATCTCCATAGAGGGCGTTGCTTGTTTTTGTGCAATTTCAAACAAAACTTGGCCTATTCGCATCGTTACCTTACGAAACGTTGAGCGAAAGCTAAACTAGTATGTCAGACTTCTAAGAACACTAAATAGAGTACATTGGTACACATTGACGCTTTCGAATTGCTCAACTCTCCATAGACGAGCGTTGCTTGTTTTTGTGCAATTTCAAACAAAACTTGGCCTATTCGCATCGTTACCTTACGAAACGTTGAGCGAAAGCTAAACTAGTATGTCAGACTTCTAAGAACACTAAATAGAGTACATTGGTACACATTGATGCTTCGAATTGCTCAACTCTCCATAGACGAGCGTTGCTTGTTTTTGTGCAATTTCAAACAAAACTTGGCCTATTCGCATCGTTACCTTACGAAACGTTGAGCGAAAGCTAAACTAGTATGTCAGACTTCTAAGAACACTAAATAGAGTACATTGGTACACATTGATGCTTTCCGAATTGCTCAACTCTCTCCATAGACGAGCGTTGCTTGTTTTTGTGCAATTTCAAACAAAACTTGGCCTATTCGCATCGTTACCTTACGAAACGTTGAGCGAAAGCTAAACTAGTATGTCAGACTTCTAAGAACACTAAATAGAGTACATTGGTACACATTGATGCTTCCGAATTGCGCTCAACTCTCCATAGACGAGCGTTGCTTGTTTTTGTGCAATTTCAAACAAACTTGGCCTATTCGCATCGTTACCTTACGAAACGTTGAGCGAAAGCTAAACTAGTATGTCAGACTTCTAAGAACACTAAATAGAGTACATTGGTACACATTGACGCTTCCGAATTGCTCAACTATCTCCATAGACGGCGTTGCTTGTTTTTGTGCAATTTCAAACAAAACTTGGCCTATTCGCATCGTTACCTTACGAAACGTTGAGCGAAAGCTAAACTAGTATGTCAGACTTCTAAGAACACTAAATAGAGTACATTGGTACACATTGACGCTTCCGAATTGCTCAACTATCTCCATAGACGAGCGTTGCTTGTTTTTGTGCAATTTCAAACAAAACTTGGCCTATTCGCATCGTTACCTTACGAAACGTTGAGCGAAAGCTAAACTAGTATGTCAGACTTCTAAGAACACTAAATAGAGTACATTGGTACACATTGACGTTTCCGAATTGCACAACTATCCATAGACGAGCGTTGCTTGTTTTTGTGCAATTTCAAACAAAACTTGGCCTATTCGCATCGTTACCTTACGAAACGTTGAGCGAAAGCTAAACTAGTATGTCAGACTTCTAAGAACACTAAATAGAGTACATTGGTACACATTGACGCTTTCGAATTGCTCAACTATCTCCATAGACGAGCGTTGCTTGTTTTTGTGCAATTTCAAACAAAACTTGGCCTATTCGCATCGTTACCTTACGAAACGTTGAGCGAAAGCTAAACTAGTATGTCAGACTTCTAAGAACACTAAATAGAGTACATTGGTACACATTGACGCTTTCGAATTGCTCAACTATCTCCATAGACGAGCGTTGCTTGTTTTTGTGCAATTTCAAACAAAACTTGGCCTATTCGCATCGTTACCTTACGAAACGTTGAGCGAAAGCTAAACTAGTATGTCAGACTTCTAAGAACACTAAATAGAGTACATTGGTACACATTGACGCTTTCGAATTGCTCAACTTCTCCATAGATAAGCGTTGCTTGTTTTTGTGCAATTTCAAAAAACTTGGCCTATTCGCATCGTTACCTTACGAAACGTTGAGCGAAAGCTAAACTAGTATGTCAGACTTCTAAGAACACTAAATAGAGTACAGGTACACATTGATGCTTTCGAATTGCTCAACTCTCTCCAGCGTTGCTTGTTTTTGTGCAATTTCAAACAAACTTGGCCTATTCGCATCGTTACCTTACGAAACGTTGAGCGAAAGCTAAACTAGTATGTCAGACTTCTAAGAACACTAAATAGAGTACATTGGTACACATTGATGCTTTGGAATTGCTCAATCTCTCATAGATAAGCTTTGTTTTATGCAATTTGAATAACTTGGTCTATTCGCATTTACTACGAAACGTTGAGCGAAAGCTAAACTAGATGTCAGACTTCTAAGAACACTAAATAGAGTACACGGTACACATTGATGCTTTGGAATTGCTCAACTCTCTCCATAGACAGCGTTGCTTGTTTTTGTAATTTCAAACAAACTTGGCCTATTCGCATCGTTACCTTACGAAACGTTGAGCGAAAGCTAAACTAGTAGTCAGACTTCTAAGAACACTAAATAGAGTACATTGGTACACATTGATGCTTTGGAATTGCTCAACTTCTCCTAGATAGAGTTGCTTGTTTTTGGCAATTTCAAAAAACTTGGTTCTATTCGCATCGTTACCTTACGAAACGTTGAGCGAAGCTAAACTAGAAGTAGACTTCTAAGAACACTAAATAGAGTACACGGTACACATTGATGCTTTGGAATTGCTCAACTCTCTCCATAGACTAGCGTTGCTTGTTTTTGTGCAATTTCAAACATAACTTGGTCTATTCGCATCGTTACCTTACGAAACGTTGAGCGAAAGCTAAACTAGTAGTCAGACTTCTAAGAACACTAAATAGAGTACATTGGTACACATTGATGCTTGAATTGCTCAACTCTCCATAGATAAGCGTTGCTTGTTTTTGTGCAATTTCAAAATAACTTCTATTCGCATCTTTACCCGAAACGTTGAGCGAAAGCTAAACTAGCAAGTTCAGACTTCTAAGAACACTAAATAGAGTACACGGTACACATTGACGCTTTCGAATTGCTCAACTATCTCCATAGACGGCGTTGCTTGTTTTTGTGCAATTTCAAACAAAACTTGGCCTATTCGCATCGTTACCTTACGAAACGTTGAGCGAAAGCTAAAGTAGTATGTCAGACTTCTAAGAACACTAAATAGAGTACATCGGTACACATTGACGCTTCGAATTGCTCAACTATCTCCATAGACGAGCGTTGCTTGTTTTTGTGCAATTTCAAACAAACTTGGCCTATTCGCATCGTTACCTTACGAAACGTTGAGCGAAAGCTAAACTAGTATGTCAGACTTCTAAGAACACTAAATAGAGTACATTGGTACACATTGACGCTTTCGAATTGCTCAACTATCTCCATAGCGAGCGTTGCTTGTTTTTGTGCAATTTCAAACAAAACTTGGCCTATTCGCATCGTTACCTTACGAAACGTTGAGCGAAAGCTAAACTAGTATGTCAGACTTCTAAGAACACTAAATAGAGTACATTGGTACACATTGACGCTTCTCGAATTGCTCAACTATCTCCATAGACGAGCGTTGCTTGTTTTTGTGCAATTTCAAACAAAACTTGGCCTATTCGCATCGTTACCTTACGAAACGTTGAGCGAAAGCTAAACTAGTATGTCAGACTTCTAAGAACACTAAATAGAGTACATTGGTACACATTGACGCTTTCGAATTGCTCAACTATCTCCATAGACGAGCGTTGCTTGTTTTTGTGCAATTTCAAAAAACTTGGCCTATTCGCATCGTTACCTTACGAAACGTTGAGCGAAAGCTAAACTAGTATGTCAGACTTCTAAGAACACTAAATAGAGTACATTGGTACACATTGACGCTTTCGAATTGCTCAACTATCTCCATAGACGGCGTTGCTTGTTTTTGTGCAATTTCAAACAAAACTTGGCCTATTCGCATCGTTACCTTACGAAACGTTGAGCGAAAGCTAAACTAGTATGTCAGACTTCTAAGAACACTAAATAGAGTACATTGGTACACATTGACGCTTTCGAATTGCTCAACTATCTCCATAGACGAGCGTTGCTTGTTTTTGTGCAATTTCAAACAAAACTTGGCCTATTCGCATCGTTACCTTACGAAACGTTGAGCGAAAGCTAAACTAGTATGTCAGACTTCTAAGAACACTAAATAGAGTACATTGGTACACATTGACGCTTTCGAATTGCTCAACTATCTCCATAGACGAGCGTTGCTTGTTTTTGTGCAATTTCAAACAAAACTTGGCCTATTCGCATCGTTACCTTACGAAACGTTGAGCGAAAGCTAAACTAGTATGTCAGACTTCTAAGAACACTAAATAGAGTACATTGGTACACATTGACGCTCTCGAATTGCTCAACTATCTCCATAGACGAGCGTTGCTTGTTTTTGTGCAATTTCAAACAAAACTTGGCCTATTCGCATCGTTACCTTACGAAACGTTGAGCGAAAGCTAAACTAGTATGTCAGACTTCTAAGAACACTAAATAGAGTACATTGGTACACATTGACGCTTCCGAATTGCTCAACTCTCTCCATAGACGAGCGTTGCTTGTTTTTGTGCAATTTCAAACAAAACTTGGCCTATTCGCATCGTTACCTTACGAAACGTTGAGCGAAAGCTAAACTAGTATGTCAGACTTCTAAGAACACTAAATAGAGTACATTGGTACACATTGACGCTTCGAATTGCTCAACTATCTCCATAGACGGGCGTTGCTTGTTTTTGTGCAATTTCAAAAAAACTTGGCCTATTCGCATCGTTACCTTACGAAACGTTGAGCGAAAGCTAAACTAGTATGTCAGACTTCTAAGAACACTAAATAGAGTACATCGTACACATTGACGCTTTCGAATTGCTCAACTATCTCCATAGACGAGCGTTGCTTGTTTTTGTGCAATTTCAAACAAAACTTGGTATTCGCATCGTTACCTTACGAAACGTTGAGCGAAAGCTAAACTAGTATGTCAGACTTCTAAGAACACTAAATAGAGTACATCGGTACACATTGACGCTTTCGAATTGCTCAACTATCTCCATAGACGAGCGTTGCTTGTTTTTGTGCAATTTCAAACAAAACTTGGAGTATTCGCATCGTTACCTTACGAAACGTTGAGCGAAAGCTAAACTAGTATGTCAGACTTCTAAGAACACTAAATAGAGTACATGGTACACATTGACGCTTTCGAATTGCTCAACTATCTCCATAGACGAGCGTTGCTTGTTTTTGTGCAATTTCAAACAAAACTTGGCCTATTCGCATCGTTACCTTACGAAACGTTGAGCGAAAGCTAAACTAGTATGTCAGACTTCTAAGAACACTAAATAGAGTACATCGGTACACATTGACGCTTCGAATGCTCAACTATCTCCATAGACGGCGTTGCTTGTTTTTGTGCAATTTCAAACAAAACTTGGCCTATTCGCATCGTTACCTTACGAAACGTTGAGCGAAAGCTAAAGTAGTATGTCAGACTTCTAAGAACACTAAATAGAGTACATGGTACACATTGACGCTTTCGAATTGCTCAACTATCTCCATAGACGAGCGTTGCTTGTTTTTGTGCAATTTCAAACAAAACTTGGCCTATTCGCATCGTTACCTTACGAAACGTTGAGCGAAAGCTAAACTAGTATGTCAGACTTCTAAGAACACTAAATAGAGTACATTGGTACACATTGACGCTTCGAATTGCTCAACTATCTCCATAGACGAGCGTTGCTTGTTTTTGTGCAATTTCAAACAAACTTGGCCTATTCGCATCGTTACCTTACGAAACGTTGAGCGAAAGCTAAACTAGTATGTCAGACTTCTAAGAACACTAAATAGAGTACATTGGTACACATTGACGCTTCTCGAATTGCTCAACTATCTCCATAGACGAGCGTTGCTTGTTTTTGTGCAATTTCAAACAAAACTTGGCCTATTCGCATCGTTACCTTACGAAACGTTGAGCGAAAGCTAAACTAGTATGTCAGACTTCTAAGAACACTAAATAGAGTACATTGGTACACATTGACGCTTTCGAATTGCTCAACTATCTCCATAGACGAGCGTTGCTTTTTTTGTGCAATTTCAAACAAAACTTGGCCTATTCGCATCGTTACCTTACGAAACGTTGAGCGAAAGCTAAACTAGTATGTCAGACTTCTAAGAACACTAAATAGAGTACATTGGTACACATTGACGCTTCGAATTGCTCAACTCTCCATAGACGAGCGTTGCTTGTTTTTGTGCAATTTCAAACAAAACTTGGCCTATTCGCATCGTTACCTTACGAAACGTTGAGCGAAAGCTAAACTAGTATGTCAGACTTCTAAGAACACTAAATAGAGTACATTGGTACACATTGACGCTTCGAATTGCTCAACTATCTCCATAGACGGCGTTGCTTGTTTTTGTGCAATTTCAAAAAAACTTGGCCTATTCGCATCGTTACCTTACGAAACGTTGAGCGAAAGCTAAACTAGTATGTCAGACTTCTAAGAACACTAAATAGAGTACATGGTACACATTGACGCTTTCGAATTGCTCAACTATCTCCATAGACGAGCGTTGCTTGTTTTTGTGCAATTTCAAACAAAACTTGGTATTCACATCGTTACCTTACGAAACGTTGAGCGAAAGCTAAATAGTATGTCAGACTTCTAAGAACACTAAATAGAGTACATCGGTACACATTGACGCTTTCGAATTGCTCAACTATCTCCATAGACGAGCGTTGCTTGTTTTTGTGCAATTTCAAACAAAACTTGGGTATTCACATCGTTCCTTACGAAACGTTGAGCGAAAGCTAAATTAGTATGTCAGACTTCTAAGAACACTAAATAGAGTACATTGGTACACATTGACGCTTCGAATTGCTCAACTCTCTCATAGACGAGCGTTGCTTGTTTTTGTGCAATTTCAAACAAAACTTGGCCTATTCGCATCGTTACCTTACGAAACGTTGAGCGAAAGCTAAACTAGTATGTCAGACTTCTAAGAACACTAAATAGAGTACATTGGTACACATTGACGCTTCCGAATTGCTCAACTATCCATAGACGGCGTTGCTTGTTTTTGTGCAATTTCAAACAAACTTGGCCTATTCGCATCGTTACCTTACGAAACGTTGAGCGAAAGCTAAACTAGTATGTCAGACTTCTAAGAACACTAAATAGAGTACATTGGTACACATTGACGCTTCCGAATTGCTCAACTCTCTCCATAGACGAGCGTTGCTTGTTTTTGTGCAATTTCAAACAAAACTTGGCCTATTCGCATCGTTACCTTACGAAACGTTGAGCGAAAGCTAAACTAGTATGTCAGACTTCTAAGAACACTAAATAGAGTACATTGGTACACATTGACGCTTCGAATTGCTCAACTATCTCCATAGGAGCGTTGCTTGTTTTTGTGCAATTTCAAAAAAACTTGGCCTATTCGCATCGTTACCTTACGAAACGTTGAGCGAAAGCTAAACTAGTATGTCAGACTTCTAAGAACACTAAATAGAGTACATGGTACACATTGACGCTTTCGAATTGCTCAACTATCTCCATAGACGAGCGTTGCTTGTTTTTGTGCAATTTCAAACAAAACTTGGCCTATTCGCATCGTTACCTTACGAAACGTTGAGCGAAAGCTAAATTAGTATGTCAGACTTCTAAGAACACTAAATAGAGTACATCGGTAAACATTGACGCTTTCGAATTGCTCAACTATCTCCATAGACGAGCGTTGCTTGTTTTTGTGCAGTTTCAAACAAAACTTGGAGTGTTCACATCGTTTCCTTACTAAACGTTGAGCGAAAGCTAAATTAGTATGTCAGACTTCTAAGAACACTAAATAGAGTACATCGGTACACATTGACGCTTTCGAATTGCTCAACTATCTCCATAGACGAGCGTTGCTTGTTTTTGTGCAGTTTCAAACAAAACTTGGAGTATTCACATCGTTTCCTTACGAAACGTTGAGCGAAAAGCTAAATTAGTATGTCAGACTTCTAAGAACACTAAATAGAGTACATTGCTACACATTGATGCTTCCGAATTGCTCAACTCTCTCCATAAGCGAGCGTTGCTTGTTTTATGCAATTTGAAACAGAACTTGGCCTATTCGCATCGTTACCTTACGAAACGTTGAGCGAAAGCTAAACTAGTATGTCAGACTTCTAAGAACACTAAATAGAGTACATTGGTACACATTGACGCTCTCGAATTGCTCAACTATCTCCATAGACGGGCGTTGCTTGTTTTTGTGCAATTTCAAACAAAACTTGGCCTATTCGCATCGTTACCTTACGAAACGTTGAGCGAAAGCTAAACTAGTATGCCAGACTTCTAAGAACACTAAATAGAGTGTATTGGTACACATTGACGCTTTCGAATTGCTCAACTATCTCCATAGACGAGCGTTGCTTGTTTTTGTTCAATTTCAAACAGAACTTGGCCTATTCGCATCGTTACCTTACGAAACGTTGAGCGAAAGCTAAACTAGTATGTCAGACTTCTAAGAACACTAAATAGAGTACATTGGTACACATTGATGCTTCCGAATTGCGCAACTCTCTCCATAGACGAGCGTTGCTTGTTTTTGTGCAATTTCAAACAAACTTGCCCTATTCGTATCGTTACCTTACGAAACGTTGAGCGAAAGTTAAACTAGTATGTCAGACTTCTAAGAACACTAAATAGAGTACATTGGTACACATTGACGCTTTCGAATGGCTCAACTATCTCCATAGACGGGCGTTGCTTGTTTTTTGTGCAATTTCAAAATAACTTGGCCTATTCGCATCGTTACCTTACGAAACGTTGAGCGAAAGCTAAAGTAGTATGTCAGACTTCTAAGAACACTAAATAGAGTACATCGGTGCACATTGACGCTTTCGAATTGCTCAACTATCTCCATAGACGAGCGTTGCTTGTTTTTGTGCAGTTTCAAACAAAACTTGGAGTGTTCACATCGTTTCCTTACGAAACGTTGAGCGAAAGCTAAATTAGTATGTCAGACTTCTAAGAACACTAAATAGAGTACATCGGTACACATTGACGCTTTCGAATTGCTCAACTATCTCCATAGACGAGCGTTGCTTGTTTTTGTGCAGTTTCAAACAAACTTGGAGTATTCACATCGTTTCCTTACGAAACGTTGAGCGAAAGCTAAATTAGTATGTCAGACTTCTAAGAACACTAAATAGAGTACATTGGTACACATTGATGCTTCCGAATTGCTCAACTCTCTCCATAAGCGAGCGTTGCTTGTTTTTATGCAATTTGTAACAGAACTTGGCCTATTCGCATCGTTACCTTACGAAACGTTGAGCGAAAGCTAAACTAGTATGTCAGACTTCTAAGAACACTAAATAGAGTACATTGGTACACATTGACGCTCTCGAATTGCTCAAACTATATCCATAGACGGGGGCGTTGCTTGTTTTTGTGCAATTTCAAACAAAACTTGGCCTATTCGCATCGTTACCTTACGAAACGTTGAGGCGAAAGCTAAACTAGTATGCCAGACTTCTAAGAACACTAAATAGAGTACATTGGTACACATTGACGCTTTCGAATTGCTCAACTATCTCCATAGACGAGCGTTGCTTGTTTTTGTGCAATTTCAAACAGAACTTGGCCTATTCGCATCGTTACCGTTACGAAACGTTGAGCGAAAGCTAAACTAGTATGTCAGACTTCTAAGAACACTAAATAGAGTACACTGGTACACATTGACGCTTCCGAATTGCGCAACTCTCTCCATAGACGAGCGTTGCTTGTTTTTGTGCAATTTCAAACAAAACTTGCCCTATTCGTATCGTTACCTTACGAAACGTTGAGCGAAAGTTAAACTAGTATGTCAGACTTCTAAGAACACTAAATAGAGTACATTGGTACATATTGACGCTTTCGAATGGCTCAACTATCTCCATAGACGGGCGTTGCTTGTTTTTGTGCAATTTCAAAAATAACTTGGCCTATTCGCATCGTTTACCTTACGAAACGTTGAGCGAAAGCTAAAGTAGTATGTCAGACTTCTAAGAACACTAAATAGAGTACATCGGTAGACATTGACGCTTTCGAATTGCTCAACTATCTCCATAGACGAGCGTTGCTTGTTTTTGTGCAGTTTCAAACAAAACTTGGAGTGTTCACATCGTTTCCTTACGAAACGTTGAGCGAAAGCTAAATTAGTATGTCAGACTTCTAAGAACACTAAATAGAGTACATCGGTACACATTGACGCTTTCGAATTGCTCAACTATCTCCATAGACGAGCGTTGCTTGTTTTTGTGCAGTTTCAAACAAAACTTGGAGTGTTCACATCGTTTCCTTACGAAACGTTGAGCGAAAGCTAAATTAGTATGTCAGACTTCTAAGAACACTAAATAGAGTACATCGGTACACATTGACGCTTTCGAATTGCTCAACTATCTCCATAGACGAGCGTTGCTTGTTTTTGTGCAGTTTCAAACAAAACTTGGAGTATTCACATCGTTTCCTTACGAAACGTTGAGCGAAAGCTAAATTAGTATGTCAGACTTCTAAGAACACTAAATAGAGTACATTGCTACACATTGATGCTTCCGAATTGCTCAACTCTCTCCATAAGCGAGCGTTGCTTGTTTTTATGCAATTTGAAACAGAACTTGGCCTATTCGCATCGTTACCTTACGAAACGTTGAGCGAAAGCTAAACTAGTATGTCAGACTTCTAAGAACACTAAATAGAGTACATTGGTACACATTGACGCTCTCGAATTGCTCAACTATCTCCATAGACGGGCGTTGCTTGTTTTTGTGCAATTTCAAACAAAACTTGGCCTATTCGCATCGTTACCTTACGAAACGTTGAGCGAAAGCTAAACTAGTATGCCAGACTTCTAAGAACACTAAATAGAGTACATTGGTACACATTGACGCTTTCGAATTGCTCAACTATCTCCATAGACGAGCGTTGCTTGTTTTTGTGCAATTTCAAACAGAACTTGGCCTATTCGCATCGTTACCTTACGAAACGTTGAGCGAAAGCTAAATTAGTATGTCAGACTTCTAAGAACACTAAATAGAGTACATTGGTACACATTGATGCTTCCGAATTGCTCAACTCTCTCCATAGACGAGCGTTGCTTGTTTTTATGCAATTTCAAACAGAACTTGCCCTATTCGTATCGTTACCTTACGAAACGTTGAGCGAAAGCTAAACTAGTATGTCAGACTTCTAAGAACACTAAATAGAGTACATTGGTACACATTGACGCTTTCGAATTGCTCAACTATCTCCATAGACGGGCGTTGCTTGTTTTTGTGCAATTTCAAAAATAACTTGGCCTATTCGCATCGTTACCTTACGAAACGTTGAGCGAAAGCTAAAGTAGTATGTCAGACTTCTAAGAACACTAAATAGAGTACATCGGTACACATTGACGCTTTCGAATTGCTCAACTATCTCCATAGACGAGCGTTGCTTGTTTTTGTGCAGTTTCAAAACAAAACTTGGAGTGTTCACATCGTTTCCTTACGAAACGTTGAGCGAAAGCTAAATTAGTATGTCAGACTTCTAAGAACACTAAATAGAGTACATCGGTACACATTGACGCTTTCGAATTGCTCAACTATCTCCACAGACGAGCGTTGCTTGTTTTTGTGCAGTTTCAAACAAAACTTGGAGTATTCACATCGTTTCCTTACGAAACGTTGAGCGAAAGCTAAATTAGTATGTCAGACTTCTAAGAACACTAAATAGAGTACATTGGTACACATTGATGCTTCCGAATTGCTCAACTCTCTCCATAAGCGAGCGTTGCTTGTTTTTATGCAATTTGTAACAGAACTTGGCCTATTCGCATCGTTACCTTACGAAACGTTGAGCGAAAGCTAAACTAGTATGCCAGACTTCTAAGAACACTAAATAGAGTACATTGGTACACATTGACGCTGTCGAATTGCTCAACTATCTCCATAGACGAGCGTTGCTTGTTTTTGTGCAATTTCAAACAGAACTTGGCCTATTCGCATCGTTACCTTACGAAACGTTGAGCGAAAGCTAAACTAGTATGTCAGACTTCTAAGAACACTAAATAGAGTACATTGGTACACATTGATGCTTCCGAATTGCGCAACTCTCTCCATAGACGAGCGTTGCTTGTTTTTGTGCAATTTCAAACAAAACTTGCCCTATTCGTATCGTTACCTTACGAAACGTTGAGCGAAAGTTAAACTAGTATGTCAGACTTCTAAGAACACTAAATAGAGTACATTGGTACACATTGACGCTTTCGAATGGCTCAACTATCTCCATAGACGGGCGTTGCTTGTTTTTGTGCAATTTCAAAAATAACTTGGCCTATTCGCATCGTTACCTTACGAAACGTTGAGCGAAAGCTAAAGTAGTATGTCAGACTTCTAAGAACACTAAATAGAGTACATCGGTACACATTGACGCTTTCGAATTGCTCAACTATCTCCATAGACGAGCGTTGCTTGTTTTTGTGCAGTTTCAAACAAAACTTGGAGTGTTCACATCGTTTCCTTACGAAACGTTGAGCGAAAGCTAAATTAGTATGTCAGACTTCTAAGAACACTAAATAGAGTACATCGGTACACATTGACGCTTTCGAATTGCTCAACTATCTCCATAGACGAGCGTTGCTTGTTTTTGTGCAGTTTCAAACAAAACTTGGAGTATTCACATCGTTTCCTTACGAAACGTTGAGCGAAAGCTAAATTAGTATGTCAGACTTCTAAGAACACTAAATAGAGTACATTGCTACACATTGATGCTTCCGAATTGCTCAACTCTCTCCATAAGCGAGCGTTGCTTGTTTTTATGCAATTTGAAACAGAACTTGGCCTATTCGCATCGTTACCTTACGAAACGTTGAGCGAAAGCTAAACTAGTATGTCAGACTTCTAAGAACACTAAATAGAGTACATTGGTACACATTGACGCTCTCGAATTGCTCAACT
The DNA here is from genome assembly GCF_013401445.1 of Tripterygium wilfordii. Classification (NCBI taxonomy): domain Eukaryota; kingdom Viridiplantae; phylum Streptophyta; class Magnoliopsida; order Celastrales; family Celastraceae; genus Tripterygium; species Tripterygium wilfordii. The sequence continues at coordinate 7,767,029 of NC_052248.1, forward strand.
ATCTCCATAGACGGGCGTTGCTTGTTTTTGTGCAATTTCAAACAAAACTTGGCCTATTCGCATCGTTACCTTACGAAACGTTGAGCGAAAGCTAAACTAGTATGCCAGACTTCTAAGAACACTAAATAGAGTACATTGGTACACATTGTCGCTTTCGAATTGCTCAACTATCTCCATAGACGAGCGTTGCTTGTTTTTGTGCAATTTCAAACATAACTTGGCCTATTCGCATCGTTACCTTACGAAACGTTGAGCGAAAGCTAAATTAGTATGTCAGACTTCTAAGAACACTAAATAGAGTACATCGATACACATTGACGCTTTCGAATTGCTCAACTATCTCCACAGACGAGCGTTGCTTGTTTTTGTGCAGTTTCAAACAAAACTTGGAGTATTCACATCGTTTCCTTACGAAACGTTGAGCGAAAGCTAAATTAGTATGTCAGACTTCTAAGAACACTAAATAGAGTACATTGGTACACATTGATGCTTCCGAATTGCTCAACTCTCTCCATAAGCGAGCGTTGCTTGTTTTTATGCAATTTGTAACAGAACTTGGCCTATTCGCATCGTTACCTTACGAAACGTTGAGCGAAAGCTAAACTAGTATGCCAGACTTCTAAGAACACTAAATAGAGTACATTGGTACACATTGACGCTGTCGAATTGCTCAACTATCTCCATAGACGAGCGTTGCTTGTTTTTGTGCAATTTCAAACAGAACTTGGCCTATTCGCATCGTTACCTTACGAAACGTTGAGCGAAAGCTAAACTAGTATGTCAGACTTCTAAGAACACTAAATAGAGTACATTGGTACACATTGATGCTTCCGAATTGCGCAACTCTCTCCATAGACGAGCGTTGCCTGTTTTTGTGCAATTTCAAATAAAACTTGCCCTATTCGTATCGTTACCTTACGAAACGTTGAGCGAAAGTTAAACTAGTATGTCAGACTTCTAAGAACACTAAATAGAGTACATTGGTACACATTGACGCTTTCGAATGGCTCAACTATCTCCATAGACGGGCGTTGCTTGTTTTTGTGCAATTTCAAAAATAACTTGGCCTATTCGCATCGTTACCTTACGAAACGTTGAGCGAAAGCTAAAGTAGTATGTCAGACTTCTAAGAACACTAAATAGAGTACATCGGTACACATTGACGTTTTCGAATTGCTCAACTATCTCCATAGACGAGCGTTGCTTGTTTTTGTGCAGTTTCAAACAAAACTTGGAGTGTTCACATCGTTTCCTTACGAAACGTTGAGCGAAAGCTAAATTAGTATGTCAGACTTCTAAGAACACTAAATAGAGTACATCGGTACACATTGACGCTTTCGAATTGCTCAACTATCTCCATAGACGAGCGTTGCTTGTTTTTGTGCAGTTTCAAACAAAACTTGGAGTATTCACATCGTTTCCTTACGAAACGTTGAGCGAAAGCTAAATTAGTATGTCAGACTTCTAAGAACACTAAATAGAGTACATTGCTACACATTGATGCTTCCGAATTGCTCAACTCTCTCCATAAGCGAGCGTTGCTTGTTTTTATGCAATTTGAAACAGAACTTGGCCTATTCGCATCGTTACCTTACGAAACGTTGAGCGAAAGCTAAACTAGTATGTCAGACTTCTAAGAACACTAAATAGAGTACATTGGTACACATTGACGCTCTCGAATTGCTCAACTATCTCCATAGACGGGCGTTGCTTGTTTTTGTGCAATTTCAAACAAAACTTGGCCTATTCGCATCGTTACCTTACGAAACGTTGAGCGAAAGCTAAACTAGTATGCCAGACTTCTAAGAACACTAAATAGAGTACATTGGTACACATTGACGCTTTCGAATTGCTCAACTATCTCCATAGACGAGCGTTGCTTGTTTTTGTGCAATTTCAAACAGAACTTGGCCTATTCGCATCGTTACCTTACGAAACGTTGAGCGAAAGCTAAACTAGTATGTCAGACTTCTAAGAACACTAAATAGAGTACATTGGTACACATTGATGCTTCCGAATTGCGCAACTCTCTCCATAGACGAGCGTTGCTTGTTTTTGTGCAATTTCAAACAAAACTTGCCCTATTCGTATCGTTACCTTACGAAACGTTGAGCGAAAGTTAAACTAGTATGTCAGACTTCTAAGAACACTAAATAGAGTACATTGGTACACATTGACGCTTTCGAATGGCTCAACTATCTCCATAGACGGGCGTTGCTTGTTTTTGTGCAATTTCAAACAAAACTTGGCCTATTCGCATCGTTACCTTACGAAACGTTGAGCGAAAGCTAAAGTAGTATGTCAGACTTCTAAGAACACTAAATAGAGTACATCGGTACACATTGACGCTTTGGAACTGCTCAACTCTCTCCATAGACGAGCGTTGCTTGTTTTTGTGCAATTTCAAACAAAACTTGGCCTATTCGCATCGTTACCTTACGAAACGTTGAGCGAAAGCTAAACTAGTATGTCAGACTTCTAAGAACATTAAATAGAGTGCATTGGTACACATTGAGGCTTCTGAATTGCTCAACTCTCTCCATAGACGAGCGTTGCTTGTTTTTGTGCAATTTCAAACAAAACTTGCCCTATTCGTATCGTTACCTTACGAAACGTTGAGCGAAAGTTAAACTAGTATGTCAGACTTCCAAGAACACTAAATAGAGTACATTGGTCCACATTGACGCTTTCGAATTGCTCAACTATCTCCATAGACGAGCGTTGCTTGTTTTTGTGCAATTTCAAACATAACTTGGCCTATTCGCATCGTTACGTTACGAAACGTTGAGCGAAAGCTAAACTAGTATGTCAGACTTCTAAGAACACTAAATAGAGTACATTGGTACACATTGATGCTTCCGAATTGCGCAACTCTCTCCATAGACGAGCGTTGCTTGTTTTTGTGCAATTTCAAACAAAACTTGCCCTATTCGTATCGTTACCTTACGAAACGTTGAGCGAAAGTTAAACTAGTATGTCAGACTTCTAAGAACACTAAATAGAGTACATTGGTACACATTGACGCTTTCGAATGGCTCAACTATCTCCATAGACAGGCGTTGCTTGTTTTTGTGCAATTTCAAACAAAACTTGGCCTATTCGCATCGTTACCTTACGAAACGTTGAGCGAAAGCTAAAGTAGTATGTCAGACTTCTAAGAACACTAAATAGAGTACATCGGTACACATTGACGCTTGGGAATTGCTCAACTCTCTCCATAGACGAGCGTTGCTTGTTTTTGTGCAATTTCAAACAAAACTTGGCCTATTCGCATTGTTACCTTACGAAACGTTGAGCGAAAGCTAAACTAGTATGTCAGACTTCTAAGAACACTAAATAGAGTGCATTGGTACACATTGATGCTTCCGAATTGCTCAACTCTCTCCATAGATGAGGGTTGCTTGTTTTTGTGCAATTTGAAACAGAACTTGGCCTATTCGCATCGCTACCTTACGAAACGTTGAGCGAAAGCTAAACTAGTATGTCAGACTTCTAAGAACACTAAATAGAGTACATTGGTACACATTGACGCTTTCGAATGGCTCAACTATCTCCATAGACGGGCGTTGCTTGTTTTTGTGCAATTTCAAACAAAACTTGGCCTATTCGCATCGTTACCTTACGAAACGTTGAGTGAAAGCTAAAGTAGTATGTAAGACTTCTAAGAACACTAAATAGAGTACATCGGTACACATTGACGCTTTCGAATTGCTCAACTATCTCCATAGACGAGCGTTGCTTGTTTTTGTGCAGTTTCAAACAAAACTTGCCCTATTCGCATCGTTACCTTACGAAACGTTGAGCGAAAGCTAAAGTAGTATGTAAGACTTCTAAGAACACTAAATAGAGTACATCGGTACACATTGACGCTTTCGAATTGCTCAACTATCTCCATAGACGAGCGTTGCTTGTTTTTGTGCGGTTTCAAACAAAACTTGGCCTATTCGCATCGTTACCTTACGAAACGTTGAGCGAAAGCTAAACTAGTATGTCAGACTTCTAAGAACACTAAATAGAGTACATTTGTACACATTGATGCTTCCGAATTGCTCAACTCTCTCCATAAGCGAGCGTTGCTTGTTTAATGCAATTTGAAACAGAACTTGGCCTATTCGCATCGTTACCTTTCGAAACGTTGAGCGAAAGCTAAACTAGTATGTCAGACTTCTAAGAACACTAAATAGAGTACATTGGTACACATTGACGCTCTCGAATTGCTCAACTATCTCCATAGACGGGCGTTGCTTGTTTTTGTGCAATTTCAAACAAAACTTGGCCTATTCGCATCGTTACCTTACGAAACGTTGAGTGAAAGCTAAAGTAGTATGTCAGACTTCTAAGAACACTAAATAGAGTACATCGGTACACATTGACGCTTTCGAATTGCTCAACTATCTCCATAGACGAGCGTTGCTTGTTTTTGTGCAGTTTCAAACAAAACTTAGCCTATTCGCATCGTTACCTTACGAAACGTTGAGCGAAAGCTAAACTAGTATGTCAGACTTCTAAGAACACTAAATAGAGTACATTGGTACACATTGATGCTTCCGAATTGCTCAACTCTCTCCATAAGCGAGCGTTGCTTGTTTAATGCAATTTGAAACAGAACTTGGCCTATTCGCATCGTTACCTTTCGAAACGTTGAGCGAAAGCTAAACTAGTATGTCAGACTTCTAAGAACACTAAATAGAGTACATTGGTACACATTGACGCTCTCGAATTGCTCAACTATCTCCATAGACGGGCGTTGCTTGTTTTTGTGCAATTTCAAACAAAACTTGGCCTATTCGCATCGTTACCTTACGAAACGTTGAGCGAAAGCAAAACTAGTATACCAGACTTCTAAGAACACTAAATAGAGTACATTGGTACACATTGACGCTTTCGAATTGCTCAACTATCTCCATAGATGAGCGTTGCTTGTTTTTGTGCAATTTCAAACAGAACTTGGCCTATTCGCATCGTTACCTTACGAAACGTTGAGCGAAAGCTAAACTAGTATGTCAGACTTCTAAGAACACTAAATAGAGTACATTGGTACACATTGATGCTTCCGAGTTGCGCAACTCTCTCCATAGATGAGCGTTGCTTGTTTTTGTGCAATTTCAAACACAACTTGCCCTATTCGCATCGTTACCTTACGAAACATTGAGCGAAAGCTAAACTAGTATGTCAGACTTCTAAGAACACTAAATTGAGTACATTGGTACACATCGACGCTTTCGAATTGCTCATTTATCTCCATAGATGGGCGTTGCTTGTTTTTGTTCAATTTCAAACAAAACTTTGCCTATTCGCATCGTTACCTTACGAAACGTTGAGTGAAAGCTAAACTAGTATGTCAGACTTCTAAGAACACTAAATAGAGTAAATTGGTACACATTGACGCTTTCAAATTTCTCAACTATCCTCATAGACGAGCGTTGCTCGTTTTGTGCAATTTCAAACAGAACTTGGCCTCTTCGCATCGTTACCTTACGAAACGTTGAGCGAGAGCTAAACTAGTATGTCAGAATTCTAAGAACACTAAATAGAGTTCATTGGTACACATTGATGCTTTCGAATTGCTCAACCCTCCCCTTAGATAAGCATTTCACGTTTCTGTGCAATTCGAATTGTAACTTGTCCTATTCGCATCTTTACCTGAAGATACGTTCTATGGAAGCTAAACTAGCAAGTTAGACTTCTAAGAACACTAAATAGAGTACAACGGTACATATTGACGCTTTCGAATTGCACAACTATCTCCATAGACGAGCGTTGCTTGTTTTTGTACAAATTTCAAACATAACCTGGTCTATTCGCATCGTTACCTTACGAAACGCTGAGCGAAAGCTAAACTAGTATGTCAGACTTCTAAGAACACTAAATAGAGTACATTGGTACACATTGATGCTTTCGAATTGCTCAACTCTCTCCTTAGATAAGCATTTCACGTTTCTGTGCAATTCAAAATGTAACTTGTTCTATTCGCATCTTTACCTAACGATACGTTCTATGGAAGCTAAACTAGCAAGTTGGACTTCTAAGAACACTAAATAGAGTACAACGGTACACATTGATGCTTTGGAATTGCTCAACTCTCTCCAGCGTTGCTTGTTTTTGTGTAATTTCAAACATAACTTGGTCTATTCGCATCGTTACCTTACGAAACGTTGAGCGAAAGCTAAACTAGTAAGCCAGACTTCTAAGAACACTAAATAGAGTACATTGGTACACATTGATGCAATGGAATTGCTCAATCCTCTCCTTAGATAAGCATTTCACGTTTCTATGCAATTTGAATTGTAACTTTTTCTATTCACAATTTTACCTGACGATACGTTCTATGGAAGCTAAACTAGTAAGTTAGACTTTTAAGAACACTAAATAGAGTACAACGGTACACATTGATGCTTTGGAATTGCTGAACTCTCTCCATAGACTAGCGTTGCTTGTTTTTATGTAATTTCAAACATAACTTGGTCTATTCGCATCGTTACCTTATGAAACGTTCAGCGAAAGCTAAACTAGTAAGTCAGACTTCTAAGAACACTAAATAGAGCACATTGGTACACATTGATGCTTTGGAATTGCTCAATTCTCCCCTTAGATAAGCATTTCACGTTTTTGGGCAATTCAAAATGTAACTTGTTCTATTCGCATCTTTACCTGACTATACGTTCTATGGAAGCTAAACTAGCAAGTTAGACTTCTAAGAACACTAGATAGAGTACAACGGTACACATTGATGCTTTGGAATTGCTCAACTCTCTTCATAGACTAGCGTTGCTTGTTTTTGTGTAATTTCAAACATAACTTGGTTTATTCGCATCGTTACCTTACGAAACGTTGAGCGAAAGCTAAACTAGTAAGTCAGACTTCTAAGAACACTAAATAGAGTACATTCGTACCTATTGATGCTGTGTAATCGCTCAACCCTCTCCTTAGATAAGCATTTCACGTTTCTGTGCATTTCGAATTGTAACTTGTTCTATTCGCATCTTTACCTGACGATACGTTCTATGGAAGCTAAACTAGCAAGTTAGACTTCTAAGAACACTAAATAGAGTAAAACGGTACACATTGACGCTTTCGAATTGCTCAACTCTCTCCGTAGACGAGCGTTGCTTGTTTTTGTGCAATTTCAAACAAAACTTGGCCTATTCGCATCGTTACCTTACGAAACGTTGAGCGAAAGCGAAACTAGTATGTCAGACTTCTAAGAACACTAAATAGAGTTCATTGGTACACATTGATGCTTCCGAATTGCTCAACTCTCTCCATAGACGAGGGTTGCTTGTTTTTGTGCAATTTCAAACAGAACTTGGCCTATTCGCATCGTTACCTTACGAAACGTTGAGCGAAAGCTAAACTAGTATGTCAGACTTCTAAGAACACTAAATAGAGTACATTGGTACACATTGATGCTTTCGAATTGCGCAACTCTCTCCATAGACGAGCGTTGCTTGTTTTTGTGCAATTTCAAACAAAACTTGGCCTATTCGCATCGTTACCTTACGAAACGTTGAGCGAAAGCTAAACTAGTATGTCAGACTTCTAAGAACACTAAATAGAGTACATTGGTAAACATTGACGCTTTTGAATTGCTCAACTATCTCCATAGACTGGCGTTGCTTGTTTTTGTGCAATTTCAAACAGAACTTGGCCTATTCGTATCATTACCTTATGAAACGTTGAGCGAAAGCTAAACTAGTATGTCAGACTTCTAAGAACACTAAATAGAGTACATTGGTACACATTGATGCTTTCAAATTGCTCAACTCTCTCCTTAGATAAGCATTTCACGTTTCTGTGCAATTTGAAATGGAACTTGTTCTATTCGCATCTTTACCTGACGATACGTTCTATGGAAGCTAAACTAGCAAGTTAGACCTCTAAGAACACTAAATAGAGTACAACAATACACATTGATGCTTTGGAATTGCTCAACTCTCTCCATAGACTAGCGTTGCTTGTTTTTGGGTAATTTCAAATATAACTTGGTCTATTCGCATCATTACCTTACGAAACATTGAGCGAAAGCTAAACTAGTATGTCAGAATTCTAAGAACACTAAATAGAGTTCATTGGTACACATTGATGCTTTCGAATTGCTCAACCCTCCCCTTAGATAAGCATTTCACGTTTCTGTGCAATTCGAAATGTAACTTGTTCTATTCGCATCTTTACCTGACGATACGTTCTATGGAAGCTAAACTAGCAAGTTAGACTTCTAAGAACACTAAATAGAGTACAACGGTACACATTGACGTTTTGAAATTGCTCAACTATCTCCATAGACGAGCGTTGCTTTGGAATTACTCTACCCTCTCCATAGACGAGCTTTGCATGTTTTTATGCTTTTGAGGACATAACTTGGTCTATTAGCATCTTTTGGTTATGAAACGTTGTACGAAAGCTACACTAACAACTTACACTTCTAAGAATACTAAGTAAAGTATAACGATCCACTATGATGGTTTGGAATTGCTCTACCCTCACCATATACGAGCTTTTCATGTTTTTGTGCTTTTGAGAACGTAAGTTGGTGTATTAGCATCTTTTGGTCATGAAACGTTGAACGAAAGCTACACTAACAACCTAGACTTCTAAGAACACTAAATAGAGTATAACGGTCCACATTGATGGTTTGGATTTGCTCTACCCTCTCAATAGACGAGCATTTCATGTTTTTGTGCTTTTGAGAACATAACTTGGTCTATTAGCATCTTTTGGTCACGAAACGTTGAACGAAAGCGACACTAACAACCTAGACTTCTAAGAACACTAAATAGAGTACAACGGTCCACTTTGATGCCTTGGAATTGCACAACTCTCTCCACAGACGAGCTTCTAACGTTTTTGTGGATTCAAGAACGTAACTTGGTCTATTGACATCAGTTTCTTACGAAACGTTATACGAAAGCTACACTAGCAACTTAGACTTCTAAGAACACTAAATAGAGTACAACAGTCCACTTTGACATTTTAGAATTGCTCAACTCTCTCCATAAATGAGCTTTTCACGTTTTTGAGAATTTGAGAACGTGACTTGGTCTATTGGCATCTTTTGGTTACGAAATGTTGTACGAAAGTTACACTAGCAATTTAGACTTCCAAGAGCACTAAATAGAGTACAATGGTCTACTTTGATGCTTTGAAATTTCTCTACTCTCTCTATGGACGAGCTTTTCACCGTTTTGTGCATTTGAGAACATAACTTGATCTATTGGCATCTTTTGGTTATGAAACATTGTACCGAAGCTAGCCTAGCAACTTAGACTTCAAAGAACACTAAATAGAGTACAACAGTCAACTTTGATGCGTTGGAATTGCTCAACTCTCTCCATAGACGTGCTTTTAACTTTTTTATGCGTCAAAGAATATAACATGGTCTATTGACATCTTTTTGTTACGAAACGTTATACGAAAGCTACACTAGCAACTTAGACTTCTAAGAACAATAAATACAGTACAACAGTCCACTTTGATGCTTTGGAATTGCTCAACTCTCTCCATAGATGAGCTTTTAACGTTTTTGTACATTAAAGAACATAATTGGGTCATTGGCATCTTTTGGTTACGGAACTGTACGAATGCTATACGAACAACTTAGACTTCTAAGATAAAGTATAACGGTCCACTCTAATGCCTTGGAATTGCTCAACTCTCTCCATAGTCTAGCTTTTCATGTTTTTGTGCATTAAGGAACAGAACTTGGTCTATTGACCACCTTCTGTTACGAAACGTTGTAGGAAAGCTACACTAGATACTTAGGCTTTGAAGAACACTAAATGGAGTGCAACTATCCACTTTGATGATTTGGAATTGCTCTACTCTCTGCATAGAAGAGCATTTCTCATTTTTGTGCATTTGAGAACATAACATGGTCTATTGGCATCTTTTGGTTACGAAACGATGTACGAAGGTTACACTAACAACTTAGACTTCTAAGAACACTAAATGGAGTACAAAGATCCACTATGATGGTTTGGAATTGCTCTACCCTCTCCATAGACGGGCTTTTCATGTTTTTGTGCTTTTGAGAACATAACTTGGTCTATTAGCATCTTTTGGTCACAAAACGTTGAACGAAAGCTACACTAACAACTTAGACTTCTAAGAACACTAAATAGAGTACAACGGTCCACTTTGAAGCCTTGGAATTGTAAAACTCTCTCCATAGACGAGCTTTTAACATTTTTATGCATTAAAGAACGTAACATGGTCTATTGACCTCATTTTGTTATGAAACACTGTGCGAAAGCTACACTAGGAACTTACACTTCTAAGAACACTAAATGGCGTACAACGGTCGACTATGATGGTTTGGAATTGCTCTACCCTCTCTATAGATGAGGATTTCATGTTTTTGTGCATTTGAGAACATAACTTCGTGTATCAGCATCTTTTGGTCACGTTGAACGAAAGCTACACTAACAACTTAGACTTCTAAGAACACTAAATAGAGTACAACGGTCCACTTTGAAGCCTTGGAATTGTAAAACTCTCTCCATAGACGAGCTTTTAACGTTTTTATGCATTAAAGAACGTAACATGGTCTATTGACCTCATTTTGTTATGAAACACTGTGCGAAAGCTACACTAGGAACTTACACTTCTAAGAACACTAAATGGCGTACAACGGTCGACTATGATGGTTTGGATTTGCTCTACCCTCTCCATAAATGAGCTTTTCATGCTTTTTTTGCTTTTGAGAACATAACTTGGTCTATTAGCATCTTTTCATCACGAAACATTGAACAAAAGCTACACTAACAACCTAGACTTCTAAGAACACTAAATCGAGTACAACGGTCCACTTTGATGCCTTGGAATTATACAACTCTCTCCATAGACGAGCTTGTAACGTCTTTGTGCATTAAAGAACGTAACTTGGTCTACTGACTTCTGTTTCTTACGAAACGTTATGTGAAAGCTACACTAGCAACTTAGACTTCCAAGAACACTAAATAGAGTACAACGGTCCACTTTGACACTTTGGAATTGCTCAACTCTCTCTATAGATGAGCTTTTCACATTTTTGAGCATTTGAGAACGTAACTTGGCCTATTGGCATCTTTTGGTTACGAAACGTTGTACGAAAGTGACACTAGCAATTTAGACTTTTAAGAACACTAAATAGAGTACAATGGTCTACCTTGATGCTTTGGAATTTTTCTACTCTCTCAATGGATGAGCTTTTCACCTTTTTGTCCATTTGAGAACATAACTTGGTCTATTGGCATCTTTTGGTTACGAAACATTGTATCGAAGCTAGTCTAGCAACTTAGACTCCAAAGAACAATAAATAGAGTGCAATAGTCAACTTTGATGCGCTGGAATTGCTCAACTCTCTCCATAAACGTGCTTTTAACTTTTTTGTGCGTCAAAGAACATAACATTGTCTATTGACATCTTTTTGTTACGAAACGTTTTACGAAAGGTACCCCAGAAACTTAGACTTCTAAGAACAATAAATAGAGTACAACAGTCCACTTTGATGCTTTGGAATTGCTCAACTCTCTTCATGGATGAGCTTTTAACGTTTTTGTACATTAAAGAACATAACTTGGTCTATTGGCATCTTTTGGTCGAGAAACGTTGTATAGAAACTATACTAACAACTTAGACTTCGAAGAACACTAAATGAAGTACAACTATCCACTTTGACGAGTTGGAATTGCTGTACTCTCTACATAGAAGAGCTTTTCTTGTTTTTGTGCATTTGAGAACATAACTTGGTGTATTGGCATCTTTTGGCTACGAAACGTTGTACGAAAGCGACACTAACAACTTAGACTTCTACGAACATTAAATAGAGTACAACGGTCCACTTTGACGCTTTGGAATTGCTCAACTCTCTCCCCATCGATGAGCTTTTAACGTTTTTGTACATTAAAGAACATAACTTGGTCATTGGCATCTTTTGGTTATGAAACGTTGTACGAATGCTATACGAATAACTTAGACTTCTAAGAACACCGAATAGAGTAGAACGATCCACTTTGATGCCTTGGAATTGCTCAACTCTCTCCATAGTCGAGCTTTTAACGTTTTTATGCATTAAGGAACAGAATTTCGTCTATTGACCACCATTTGTTACAAAACGTTGTAGGAAACCAAACTAGATACTTAGGCTTCGAAGAACACTAAATGGAGTACAAATATCCACTTTGACGATTTGGAATTGCTCTACTCTCCGCATAGAAGAGCTTTTCTCGTTTTTGTGCATTTGAGAACATAACTTGGTCTATTGGCATCTTTTGGTTACGAAACGTTGTACGAAAGCTACACTAATAACTTAGACTTCCATGAACATTAAATAGAGTACAACGGTCCACTTTGATGCTTTGGAATTGCTCAACTCCCTCCCCATAGATGAGCTTTTAACGTTTTTGTACATTAAAAAACATAACTTGGCCATTGGCATCTTTTGGTTACGAAACGTTGTACGAATGCTATACGAACAACTTAGACTTCTAAGAACACGAAATAGAGTAGAACGATCCACTTTGATGCCTTGGAATTGCTTAACTCTCTCCATAGTCGAGCATTTAACTTTTTGTGCATTAAGGAACAGAACTTCGTCTATTGACCACCTTTTGTTACGAAACGTTGTAGGAAAGCTACACTAGATACTTAGGCTTCGAAGAAGACTAAATGGAGTACAACTATCCACTTTGACTATTTGGAATTGCTCTACTCTCTGTATGGAAGAGCCTTTCTCGTTTTTGTGCATTTGAGAACATAACTTGGTCTATTGGCATCTTTTGGTTACGAAATGTTGTACGAAAGCTACACTAACAACTTAGACTTCCATGAACATTAAATAGAGTACAACGGTCCACTTTGATGCTTTGGAATTGCTCAACTCCCTCCCCATAGATGAGCTTTTAACGTTTTTGTACATTAAAAAACATAACTTGGCCATTGGCATCTTTTGGTTACGAAACGTTGTACGAATGCTATACGAACAACTTAGACTTCTAAGACCACCAAATAGAGTAGAACGGTCCACTTTGATGCCTTGGAATTGCTCAACTCTCTCTATAGTCGAGCTTTTAACCTTTTTGTGCATTAAGGAATAAAACTTCGTCTATTGACCACCTTTTGTTACGAAACATTGTAGGAAAGCTACACTAGATACTTAGGCTTTGAAGAACACTAAATGGAGTACAACTATGCACTTTGACGATTTGGAATTCCTCTACTCTATGCAAAGAAGAGCTTTTCTCGTTTTTGTGCATTTGAGAATATAACTTGGTCTATTGGCATCTTCTGGTTACGAAACATTGTATGAAAGCTACACTAACAACTTAGACTTCTATGAACATTAAATAGAGTACAACGGTCCACTTTGATGCTTTGGTATTGCTCTACCCTCTCCATAGACGAGCTTTTCTTGTTTCTATGCTTTTGAGGACATAACTTGGTCCATTAGCATCTTTTGGTTATGAAACGTTGTACGAAAGCTACACTAACAACTTACACTTCTAAGAACACTAAATAGAGTACAGCGATCCACTATGATGGTTTGGAGTTGCTCTACCCTCTCCATAGATGAGCTTTTCATGTTTTTGTGCTTTAGAGAACATAACTTGGTCTATTAGCATCTTTTGATCACGAAACATTGAATGAAAGCTACACTAACAACTTAGACTTCTAAGAACACTAAATAGAGTACACTGTCCACTTTGATACCTTGGAATTGCACAACTCTCTCCATAGACGAGCTTTTAACGTTTTTGTGCATTAAAGAATGTAACTTGGCCTAGTGACGTCATTTTGTTACGAAACATTGTACGAAAGCTACACTACGAACTTACACATCTAAGAACACTAAATAGAGTACAACGGTCGGCTGTGATGGTTTGGAATTGCTCTACCCTCTCCATAGATGAGGTTTTCAAGTTTTTGTGCTTTTGAGAACATAACCTGGTCTATTAGCGTCTTTCGGTCACGAAACGTTGAACGAAAGCTACACTAACAACTTAGACTTCTAAGAACACTAAATAGAGTGCAACGGTCCATTTTAATGCCTTGGAATTGCACAACTCTCTCCATAGACGAGCATTTAACGTTTTTGTGTACTAAAGAACGTAACTTGGTCTATTGACATCTGTTTCTTGCGAAATGTTATACGAAAGCTACACTATCAACTTAGACTTATAAGAACATGAAATAGAGTACAACTATCCACTTTGATGCGTTGGAATTTCACAACTCTCTCCATAGACGTGCTTTTCACATTTTTGTGCATTTGAGAATGAAACTTGGTCTATTGGCATCTTTTGGTTAAGAAACGTTGTACGAAAGCTACACTAGCAACTTAGACTTCTAAGAACACTAAATAGAGTACAATGGTCCACTTTGACGCTCTGGAATTGCTCAACTCTCTCTATAGATGAGGTTTTCACGTTTTTGTTCATTTGAAAACGTAAATTGGTCTATTGTTATCTTTCGGTTGGGAAACGTTGTACGAAAGTTACACTAGCAATTTAGACTTCCAAGAACACTAAATAGAGTACTACGGTCTACTTTGACTCTTTGGAATTTCTCTACTCTCTCAATGGATGAGCTTTTCACCTTTTTGTGCATTTGAGAACATAACTTGGTCTATTGGCATCTTTTGGTTACGAAACATTGTATCGAACCTAGTCTAGCAACTTAGACTTCAAAGAACACTAAATAGAGTGCAATAGTCAACTTTGATGCGTTGGAATTGCTCAACTCTCTCCATAAACGTGCTTTTAACTTTTTTGTGCGTCAAAGAACATAACATGGTCTATTGACATCTTTTTGTTACAAAACGTTTTACGAAAGCTACACCAGAAACTTAGACTTCTAAGAACAATAAATAGAGTATAACAGTCCACTTTGATGCTTTGGAATTGCTCAACTCTCTCCATGGATGAGCTTTTAACGTTTTTGTACATTAAAGAACATAACTTGGTCTATTGGCATCTTTTGGTCAAGAAACGTTGTATAGAAACTATACTAACAACTTAGACTTCGAAGAACACTAAATGGAGTACAACTATCCACTTTGACGAGTTGGAATTGCTGTACTCTCTGTATAGAAGAGCTTTTCTTGTTTTTGTGCATTTGAGAACATAACTTGGTGTATTGGCATCTTTTGGTTACGAAACGTTGTACGAAAGCTACGCTAACAACTTAGACTTCTATGAACATTAAATAGAGTACAACGGTCCACTTTGATGCTTTGGAGTTGCTCAACTCTCTCCCCATAGATGAGCTTTTAACGTTTTTGTACATTAAAGAACATAACTTGGTCATTGGCATGTTTTGGTTACAAAACGTTGTACGAATGCTATACGAACAACTTAGACTTCTAAGAACACCGAATAGAGTAGAACGATCCACTTTGATGCCTTGGAATTGCTCAACTCTCTCCATAGTCGAGCTTTTAACATTTTTGTGCATTAAGGAATAGAACTTCGTCTATTGACCACCTTTTGTTACGAAACGTTGTAGGAAAGCCACACTAGATACTTAGGCTTCGAAGAACACTAAATGGAGTACAACTATCCACTTTGACGATTTGGAATTGCTCTACTCTCTGCATAGAAGAGCTTTTCTCGTTTTTGTGCAGTTGAGAACATAACTTGGTCTATTGGCATCTTTTGGTTACGAAACGTTGTACGAAAGCTACACTAACAACTTAGACTTCCATGAGCATTAAATAGAGTACAAAGGTCCACTTTGATGCTTTGGAGTTGCTCAACTCTCTCCCCATAGATGAGCTTTTAACGTTTTTGTACATTAAAGAACATAACTTGGTCATTGGCATCTTTTGGTTACGAAACGTTGTACGAATGCTATATGAACAACTTAGACTTCTAAGAACACCGAATAGAGTAGAACGATCCACTTTGATGCCTTGGAATTGCTCAACTCTCTCCATAGTCGAGCTTTTAACATTTTTGTGCATTAAGGAACAGAACTTCGTCTATTGACCACCTTTTGTTACGAAACGTTGTAGGAAAGCCACACTAGATACTTAGGCTTCGAAGAACACTAACTGGAGTACAATTATCCACTTTGACGATTTGGAATTGCTCTACTCTCTGCATAGAAGAGCTTTTCTCGTTTTTGTGCATTTGAGAACATAACTTGGTCTATTGGCATCTTTTGGTTACGAAACGTCGTACGAAAGCTACACTAACAACTTAGACTTCAATGAACATTAAATAGAGTACAACGGTCCAGTTTGATGCTTTGGAATTGCTCAACTCTCTCCCCATAGATGAGCTTTTAACGTTTTTGTACATTAAAGAACATAACTTGGTCTATTGGCATCTTTTGGTCAAGAAACTTTGTATAGAAACTATACTAACAACAAAGACTTCGAAGAACACTAAATGGAGTACAACTATCCACTTTGGAATTGCTCTACTCTCTGCATAGAAGAGCTTTTCTTGTTTTTGTGCATTTGAGAACATAACTTGATCTATTGGCATCTTTTGGTTATGAAACGTTGTACGAAAGCTACACTAACAACTTAGACTTCTATGAGCATTAAGTGGAGTACAACGGTCCACTTTGATCCTTTGGAATTGCTCAAATCTCTCCCCATAGATGAGCTTTTAACGTTTTTGTGCATTAAGGAACATAACTTGGTCATTAGCATCTTTTGGTTACCAAACGTTGTACGAATGCTATACGAACAACTTAGACTTCTAAGAACACCAAATAGAGTAGAACGAACCACTTTGATGCCTTGGAATTGCTCAACTCTCTCCATAGTCGAGCATTTAACGTTTTTGTGCATTAAGGAACAGAACTTCGTCTATTGACCACCTTTTGTTACGAAACGTTGTAGGAAAGCTACACTAGATACTTAAGCTTCGAAGAAGACTAAATGGAGTACAACTATCCACTTTGACTATTTGGAATTGCTCTACTCTCTGCATGGAAGAGCTTTTCTCGTTTTTGTGCATTTGAGAACATAACTTGGTCTATTGGCATCTTTTGGTTACGAAACGTTATACGAAAGCTACACTAACAACTTAGACTTACATGAGCATTAAATAGAGTACAACGGTCCACTTTGATGCTTTGGAATTGCTCAACTCCCTCCCCATAGACGAGCTTTTCATGTTTCTATGCTTTTGAGGACATAACTTGGTCTATTAGCATCTTTTGGTTATGAAACGTTGTACGAAAGCTACACTAACAACTTACACTTATAAGAACACTAAATAGAGTACAACGATCCACTATGATGGTTTGGAGTTGCTCTACCCTCTCCATAGACGAGCTTTTCATGTTTTTGTGCTTTCGAGAACATAACTTGGTCTATTCGCATCTTTTGATCACGAAACGTTGAACGAAAGCTACACTAACAACTTAGACTTCTAAGAACACTAAATAGAGTACAACGGTCCACTTTGATGCCTTGGAATTGCACAACTCTCTCCATAGACGAGCTTTCAACGTTTTTGTGCATTAAAGAATGTAACTTGGCCTAGTGACGCCATTTTGTTACGAAACATTGTACGAAAGCTACACTAGGAACTTACACTTCTAAGAACACTAAATAGAGTACAACGGTCGACTATGATGGTTTGGAATTGCTCTACCGTCTCCACAGATGAGGTTTTCAAGTTTTTGTGCTTTTGGAACATAACCTGGTCTATTAGCATCTTTTGGTCATGAAACGTTGAATGAAAGCTACACTAACAACTTAGACTTCTAAGAACACTAAATAGAGTACAACGGTCCACTTTGATGCCTTGGAATTGCACAACTCTCTCCATAGACGAGCATTTAACGTTTTTGTGTATTAAAGAACGTAACTTGGTCTATTGACATCTGTTTCTTGCGAAACGTTATACGAAAGCTACACTAGCAACTTAGACTTCTAAGAACACTAAATAGAGTACAACTATCCACTTTGATGCGTTGGAATTTCACAACTCTCTCCATAGACGTGCTTTTCACATTTTTGTGCATTTGAGAACGAAACTTGGTCTATTGGCATCTTTTGGTTAAGAAACGTTGTACGAAAGCTACACTAGCAACTTAGACTTCAAAGAACACTAAATAGAGTACAACGGTCCACTTTGACGCTCTGGAATTGCTCAACTCTCTCTATAGATGAGGTTTTAATGTTTTTGTTCATTTGAAAACGTAAATTGGTCTATTGCCATCTTTCGGTTGGGAAACGTTGTACGAAAGTTACACTAGCAATTTAGACTTCCAAGAACACTAAATAGAGTACTACGGTCTACTTTGATGCTTTGGAATTGCTCTACCCTCTCCATAGACGAGCTTTACATGTTTTTGTGCTTTTGAGGACATAACTTTGTCTATTAGCATCTTTTGGTTATGAAACGTTGTACGAAAGCTACACTAAGAACTTACACATCCAAGAACACTAAATAGAGTACAATGATCCATATGATGGTTTGGAATTGCTCTACCCTCTCCATAGACGAGCTTTTCATATTTTTGTGCCTTTGAGGACATAACTTGGTCTATTAGCATCTTTTGGTCATGAAACGTTGAACGAAAGCTGCACTAACAACCTAGACTTCTAAGAACACTAAATAGACTACAACGGTCCACTTTGACGCCTTGGAATTGCACAACTCTCTCCATTGATGAGCTTCTAACGTTTTGGTGCATTAAAGAATGTAACTTGGTCTATTGACATCTGTTTCTTACGAAACGTGATACAAAAGCTACACTAGAAACATAAACTTCTAAGAACACTAAATAGAGTACAAGGGTCCACTTTGACACTTTGGAATTGCTCAACTCTCTCTATAGATGAGCTTTTTACGTTTTTGAGCATTTGAGAACGTAACTTGGTCTATTGGCATCTTTTGGTTACAAAACATTGTACGAAAGTCACACTAGCAATTTAGACTTCTAAGAACGCTAAATAGAGTACAATGGTCTTCCTTGATGCTTTGGAATTTCTTTACTATCTCCGTGGTTGAGATTTTCACCTTTTTATGCATTTTAGAACATAAATTGGTCTATTGGCATCTTTTGGTTACGAAACATTGTATCGAAGCTAGTCTAGCAACTTAGACTTCAAAGAACACTAAATAGAGTACAATTGTCAACTTTGATGCGTTGGAATTGCTCAACTCTCTCTATAGACGTGCTTTTAACTTTTTTGTGCGTCAAAGAACATAAATCGGTCTATTGACATCTTTTTGTTACGAAACGTTATACGAAAGCTACACTAGCAACTTAGACTTCTAAGAACACTAAATAGAGTACAACAGTCCACTTTAATGCTTTGGAATTGCTCAACTCTCTCCATAGATGAGCGTTTAACGTTTTTGTACATTAAAGAACATAACTTGGTCTAGTTGCGTCCTTTGGTTACGAAACGTTGTACAAAAGGTATACTAACAACTTAGACTTCTAAGAACACTAAATAGAGAAGAATGGTCCACTTTGATGCCTTTGAATTGCTCAACTCTCTCCATAGTCGAGCTTTTAACGTTTTTGTGCATTAAGGAACATAACTTGGTCTATGTCACTCTTTTTGATACGAAACGATGTAGGAAAGCTACACTAGATACTTAGGCTTCGAAGAACACTGAATGGTCCATAGACGAGCTTTTCATGTTTTTATGCTTTTGAGGACATAACTTGGTCTATTAGCATCTTTTGGTTATGAAACGTTGCACGGAAGCTACACTAACAACTCACACTTCTAAGAACACTCAATAGAGTACATGATCCGCTATGGTGGTTTGCAATTGCTCTACCCCCCTCCATAGACGAGATTTTCAGGTTTTTGTGCTTTTGAGAACAAAACTTGGTGTATTAGCATCTTTCGGTCACAAAACGTTGTACGAAAGCTACACTAACAACTTAGACTTCTAAGAACACTAAATAGAGTACAACAGTTCACTTTGATGCGTTGGAATCACACAACTCTCTCCATAGACGAGCTTTTCACGATTTTGCGCATTTGAGAACATAACTTGGTCTATTAGCATCTTTTGGTTAAGAAACGTTGTATGAAAGCTACAATACCAACTTAGATTTTTAAGAACACTAAATAGAGCACAACGGTCCACTTTGATGGTTTGAAATTGCTCAACTCTCTGCATAGAGGAGCTTCTCACATTATTTTGCATTTGATAACATAACTTGGTCTATTGGCATCTTTTGGTTACGAAACGTTGTACGAAAGTTACACTAGCAATTTAGACTTCTAAGAGCACTAAATAGAGTATAACTGTCTACTTTGATGCTTTGGAATTTCTGTACTCCCTTCATGGATGAGCTTTTCACCTTTTTGTGCATTTGAGAGCATAACTTGGTCTACTAACGTTTTCGTGTCTTAAGGAACATAACTTGGTCTGTTGACCTCTTTTTGATACGAAACGTTGTAGGAAAGCTACACAAGATACTTAGGCTTCGAGGAACACTAAATGGAGTACAACTATCAACATTGATGATTTGGAATTGCTCTACTCTCTGCATAGAGGAGCTTTTCACATTTTTGTGCATTTGAGAACATAACTTGGTCTATTGGTATCTTTTGGTTTCAAAACATTGTACGTAAGTTACACTAGAAATTTAGACTTCTAAGAACACTAAATAGAGTCCAACAGTCTACTTTGATGCTTTGGAATTTCTGTACTCTCTCCATGGACGAGCTTTTCACCTCTTTGTGCATTTGAGAACATAACTTGGTCTATTGACATCTTTTGGTTGCGAAACGTTGTACCAAAGCTAGACTAGCAACTGAGACTTCCAAGAACACTAAATAGAGTACAACTGTCCCCTTTGATGCGTTGGAATTGCTCAACTCTCTCCATAGACGTGCTTTTAACTTTTTTGTGCATCAAAGAACATAACTTGGTCTATTGACATCATTTTGTTACGAAACATTATACGAAAGCTACACTAGCAACTTAGACTTCTAAGAACACGAAATAGAGTACAACAGTCCAGTTTGATGCTTTGGAACAGCTCAACTCTCTCCATAGATGAGCTTTTAACATTTTTTTACATTAAAGAATGTAACTTGGTCGATTGGCATCCTTTGGTTACGAAACGTTGTACAAAACCTAGACTTCTAAGAACACTGAATAGAGTAGAACGGTCCACTTTGATACTTTGGAATTGCTCAACTCTCTCCATAGTCGAGCTTTTAACGTTTTTGTACATTAAGGAACATAACTTGGTCTATTGACCTCTTTTTGATACGAAACGTTGTAGGAAAGCTACGCTAGATACTTAGGCCTCGAAGAACACTAAATGGAGTACAACTATCCACTTTGATGATTTGGAATTGCTCTACTCTATGCATAGAGGAGCTTTTCACGTTTTTGTGCATTTGAGAACATAACTTGGTCTATTGGCATCTTTTGGTTACGAAACGTTGTATGAAAGCTACCCTGGCAACTTAAACTTCTAAGAACACTAAATAGAGTACAATGGTCCACTTTGATGCTTTGGAATTGCTCTACCCTCTCCATTGACGAGCTTTTCATGTTTTTATGCTTTTGAGGACATAACTTGGTCTATTAGCATCTTTCGGTTATGAAACGTTGTACGGAAGCTACACTAACAACTTACACTTCTAACAAAACTCCATAAAGTACATGAGCCACTTTGATGATTTGGAATTGCTCTACTGTCTGCATAGAGGAGCTTTTCACATTTTTGTGTATTTGAGAACATAACTTGGTCTATTGGTATCTTTTGGTTATGAAACGTTGTACGTAAGTTACACTAGCAATTTAGACTTCTAAGAACACTAAATAGAGTCCAACGGTCTACTTTGATGCTTTGGAATTTCTGTACCCTCTCCATGGATGAGCTTTTCACCTTTTTATGAATTTAAGAACATAACTTGGTCTATTGACATCTTTTGATTGCGAAACGTTGTACCAAAGCTTGTCTAGCAACTAAGACTTCTAAGAACTCCAAATAGAGTAGAACGGTCCACTTTGATGCCTTGGAATTGCTCAACTCTCTCCATAGTCGAGCTTTTAACGTTTTTGTGCATTAAGGAACACAACTTGGCCTATTGGCCTCTTTTTGTTACGAAACGTTGTAGGAAAGCTACACTAGATACTTAGGCTTCGAAGAACACTGAATGGAGTACAACTATCCACTTTGAGAACATAACTTGGTCTATTGGCATTGTTTGGTTACGAAACGTTGTATGAAAGCTACCTGGCAACTAAAACTTCCAAGAACACTAAATAGAGTACAACGGTCCACTTTGATGCTTTGGAATTGCTCTACCCTCTCCATGGACGAGCTTTTCATGTTTTTATGCTTTTGAGGACATAACTTGGTCGATTAGCATCTTTCGGTTATGAAACGTTGTACGAAAGCTGCACTAACAACTCACACTTCTAAGAACACTCAATAGAGTACACGATCCACAATGATGGTTTGGAATTGCTCTACCCCCCTCCATAGACGAGCTTTTCATGTTTTTGTGCTTTTGAGAACAAAACTTGGTCTATTAGCATCTTTCGGTCACAAAACGTTGTACGAAAGCCACACTAACAACTTAGATTTCTAAGAACACTAAATAGTGTACAACGGTCCACTTTGATGTGTTGGAATCGTACAACTCTCTCCATAGACGAGCTTTTCACGTTTTTGCGCATTTGATAACATAACTTGGTCTATTGGCATGTTTTGGTTAAGAAACGTTGTACGAAAGCTACACTAGCAACTTAGACTTCTAAGAACACTAAATAGAGCACAACGGTCCACTTTGATGGTTTGAAATTGCTCAACTCTCTGCAGAGAGGAGCTTTTCACATTTTTATGCATTTGAGAACATAACTTGGTCTATTGGCATCTTTTGATTACGAAACGTTGTACGAAAGTTACACTAGCAATTTAGACTTCTAAGAGCACTAAATAGAGTATAACGGTCTGCTTTGATGCTTTGGAATTTCTGTACTCTCTCCATGGACGAGCTTTTCACCTTTTTGTGCATTTGAGAGCATAACTTGGTCTATCAACGTTTTCGTGTATTAAGGAACATAACTTGGTCTATTGACCTCTTTTTGTTACGAAACGTTGTAGGAAAGCTACACAAGATACTTGGGCTTCGAAGAACACTAAATGGAGTACAACTATCAACTTTGATGATTTTGAATTGCTCTACTCTCTGCATATATAAGCTTTTCACATTTTTGTGCATTTGAGAACATAACTTGGTCTATTGGTATCTTTTGATTTCAAAACATTTTACATAAGTTACACTAGGAATTTAGACTTCTAAGAACACTAAATAGAGTCCAACGGTCTACTTTGATGCTTTGGAATTTCTGTACTCTCTCCATGGACGAGCTTTTCAGCTTTTTGTGCATTTGAGAACATAACCTGGTCTATTGACATCTTTTGGTTGCAAAACGTTGTACCAAAGCTAGACTAGCAACTGAGACTTCTAAGAACACTAAATAGAGTATAACTGTCCCCTTTGATGCGTTGGAATTGCTCAGCTCTCTCCATAGACGTGCTTTTAACTTTTTTGTGCATCAAAGAACATAACTTGGTCTATTGACATCTTTTTGTTACGAAACGTTATACGAAAGCTACACTAGCAACCTAGACTTCTAATAACACCAAATAGAGTACAACAGTCCAGTTTGATGCTTTGGAATCTCTCCGTAGATGAGCTTTTAACGTTTTTGTACATTAAAGAACGTAACTTGGTCGATTGGCATCCTTTGGTTACGAAACGTTGTACGAAACCTAGAGTAACAACTTAGACTTCTAGGAACACTGAATAGAGTAGAACGGTCCATTTTGATGCTTTGGAATTGCTCAACTCTCCCCATAGTCGAGCTTTTAACGTTTTTGTGCATTAAGGAACATAACTTGGTCTATTGACCTCTTTTTGATACGAAACGTTGCAGGAAAGCTACACTAGATACTTAGGCCTCGAAGAACACTAAATGGAGTACAACTATCCACTTTGATGATTTGGAATTGCTCTAGTCTATGCATAGAGGAGTTTTTCACATTTTTGTGCATTGGAGAACATAACTTGGTCTATTGGTATCTCTTGGTTACGAAAAATTGTACGTAAGTTACACTAGCAATTTGGACTTCTAAGAACACTAAATAGAGTCCAACGGTCTACTTTGATGCTTTGGAATTTCTGTACCCTCTCCATGGATGAGCTTTTCACCTTTTTGTGCATTTGAGAACATAACTTGGTCTATTGACATCTTTTGATTGCGAAACGTTGTACCAAAGCTAGACTAGCAACTAAGACTTCCAAGAACAACAAATAGAGTACAACTGTCCCTTTTGATGCGTTGGAATTGCTCGACTTTCTCCATAGACATGCTTTTAACTTTTTTGTGCGTCAAAGAACATAACTTGGTCTATTCATATCTTTTTGTTACGAAACGTTATACGAAAGATACACTAGCAAATTAGACTTCTAAGAACACTAAATAAAGTACAACAGTCCACTTTGATACTTTGGAATTGCTCAACTCTCTCCATAGATGAGCATTTAACGTTTTTGTACATTAAAGAACATAACTTGGTCTATTTGCGTCCTTTGGTTCCTAAACGTTGAACGAAAGCTATACTGACAACTTAGACTTCTAAGAACACTAAATAGAGTAGAACGGTCCACTTTGATGCCTTGGAATTGCTCAACTCTTTCCATAGTCGAGCTTTTAACGTTTTTGTGCATTAAGGAACACAACTTGGTCTATTGGCCTCTTTTTGTTACGAAACGTTGTAGGAAAGCTACACTAGATACTTAGGCTTCGAAGAACACTGAATGGAGTATAACTATCCACTTTGAGAACATAACTTGGTCTATTGGCATTGTTTGGTTACGAAATATTGTATGAAAGCTACCTGGCAACTAAAACTTCCAAGAACACTAAATAGAGTACAACGGTCCACTTTGATGCTTTGGAATTGCTCTACCCTCTCCATAGATGAGCTTTTCATGTTTTTATGCTTTTGAGGACATAACTTGGTCTATTAGCATCTTTCGGTTATGAAACATTATACGGAAGCTACACTAACAACTCACACTTCTAAGAACACCCAATAGAGTACATGATCTGCTATGATGGTTTGGAATTGCTCTACCCCCCTCCATAGACGAGCTTTTCATGTTTTTGTGCTTTTGAGAACAAAACTTGGTCTATTAGCATCTTTCGGTCACAAAACGCTGTATGAAAGCTACACTAACAACTTAGACTTCTAAGAACACTAAATAGAGTACAACGGTCCACTTTGATGCGTTGGAATCACACAACTCTCTCCATAGACGAGCTTTTCACGTTTTTGCGCATTTGAGAACATAGCTAGGTCTACTGGCATCTTTTGGTTAAGAAACATTGTACGAAAGCTACACTGGCAACTTAGACTTCTAAGAACACTAAATAGAGCACAACGGTCCACTTTGATGGTTTGAAATTGCTCAACTCTCTGCATAGAGAAGCTTTTCACATTTTTGTGCATTTGAGAAATAACTTGGTCTATTGGCATCTTTTGGTCATGAAACGTTATACGAAAGTTACACTAGCAATTTAGACTTCTAAGACCACTAAATAGAGTATAACGGTCTACTTTAATGCTTTGGAATTTCTGTACTCTCTCCATGGACGAGCTTTTCACCTTTTTGTGCATTTGAGAGCATAACTTGGTCTATTAACGTTTTCATGTATTAAGGAACATAACTTGGTCTATTGACCTCTTTTTGTTACGAAACGTTCTAGGAAAGCTACACAAGATACTTATGCTTCAAAGAACACTAAATGGAGTACAACTATCAACTTTGATGATTTGGAATTGCTCTACTCTCTGCATAGATAAGCTTTTCACATTTTTGTGCATTTGAGAACGTAACTTAGTCTATTGGTATCTTTTGGTTTCAAAACATTGTACGTAAGTTACACTAGCAATTAGACTTCTAAAAACACTAAATAGAGTCCAACGGTCTACTTTGATGCTTTGGAATTTCTGTACTCTCTCCATGGACGAGCTTTTCAGCTTTTTGTGCATTTGAGAACATAACTTGGTCTATTGACATCTTTTGGTTGCAAAACGTTGTACCAAAGCTAGACTAGCCACTGAGACTTCTAAGAACACTAAATAGAGTACAACTGTCCCCTTTGATGCGTTGGAATTGTTCAACTCTCTCCATAGACGTGCTTTTAACATTTTTGTACATCAAAGAACATAACTTGGTCTATTGACATCTTTTTGTTACGAAACGTTATACGAAAGCCACACTAGCAACTTAGACTTCTAAGAACACAAAATAGAGTACAACAGTCCAGTTTGATGCTTTGGAATTGCTCGACTCTCTCCATAGACGTGCTTTTAACTTTTTTGCTCGTTAAAGAACGTAACTTGGTCTATTCACATCTTTTTGTTACGAAACGTTATACGAAAGCTACACTAGCAACTTAGACTTCTAAGAACACTAAATAGAGTACAACTGTCCCCTTTGATGCGTTGGAATTGCTCAACTCTCTCCATAGACATGCTTTTAACTTTTTTATGCATCAAAGAACATAACTTGGTCTATTGACATCTTTTTGTTACGAAACGTTATACGAAAGCTACACTAGCAACTTAGACTTCTAAGAACACCAAATAGAGTACAATTGCCCCCTTTGATGCGTTGCAATTGCTCGACTCTCTCCATAGACGTACTTTTAACTTTTTTACGCGTTAAAGAACGTAACTTGGTCTATTCACATCTTTTTGTTACAAAACATTATAAGAAAGCTACACTAGCAACTTAGACTTCTAATAACACTAAATAAAGTACAACCGCCCACTTTAATGCCTTGGAATTGCTCAACTTGGTCTATTGGCTTCTTTACCTATCGAAACGTTGTCCAAAAGCTAAACTAGCAAGTTAAGACTTTGAAGAACACTAAATAGAGTATAAAAGTCCAATTTGATGCCTTAGGAATGCTCAGTTCTATGCGTTGACAAGTTTTTCTCGTTTCGTGCAATTTTGAACTTAACTTGGTCTATTGGCTTCTTTACCTAACAAAACGTTGTCCAAGAGATAAACTTGCAAGTTAAGACTTCTAAGAACACTAGGTAGAGTATAACGGTCCAATTTGATGACTTAGAAATGCTCAATTCTATGCATAGATTCGTGCAATTTTGAACTTCACTTGGTCTATTGGCTTCTTTACCTAACGAAACGCTGCCCAAAAGCAAAACTAGCATGTTAAAACTTCGTAGAAAACTAAATAGAGTATAACGGTCAAAGTTTATGCCTTAGGAATGCTCAATTCTATGCGCAGACAAGTTTTTCTCGTTTCGTGCAATTTTGAACATAACTTGGTCTATTGGCTTCTTTACCTAACGAAACGTTGTCCAAAAGCTAAACTAGAAAGTTAAGACTTCGAAGAACACTAAATAGAGTATAATAGTCCAATTTGATGCCTTAGGAATGCTCAATTCTATGCATAGACAAGTTTTTCACGTTTCGTACAATTTTGAACTTAACTTGGTCTATTGACTTCTTTACCAAACGAAACGTTGTCCAAAAGCAAAACTAGCAAGTTAAGACTGCTAAGAACACTAAATATAGTATAACGGTCAAATTTGATGCCTTAGGAATGCTCAGTTCTATGCGTAGACAAGTTTTTCTCGTTTCGTGCAATTTTGAACCTTACTTGGTCTATTGGATTCTTTACCTTACAAAACAATGTCCAAAAGCTAAACTAGCAAGTTAAGACTTCTAAGAACACTAAATAGAGTATAACGGTCCAATTTGATGCCTTAGGAATGCTCAATTCTATGCATAGATTCGTGCAATTTTAAACTTAACTTGGTCTATTGGCTTCTTTACCTAACGAAACGTTGTGCAAAAGCTAAACTAGCAAGTTAAGACTTCGAAGAACACTAAATAAAGTATAACGGTCCAATTTGATGCTTTAGGAATGCTCAATTCTATGCATAGATTCGTGCAATTTTGAACTTAACTTGGTCTATTGGCTTCGTTACCTAACGAAACGGTTTCCAAAAGCCAAACTAGCAAGTTAAAACTTCGAAGAACACTACATAGAGTATAACGGTCAAATTTGATGCCTTAGAAATGCTCAGTTCTATGCGTAGTCAAGTTTTTCTCGTTTCGTGCACTATTGAACTTAACTTGGTCTATTGGCTTCTTTACCTAACGAAACGTTGTCCAAAAGCTAAACTAGCAAGTTAAGACTTCGAAGAACACTAAATAGAGTACAACAGTCCACTTTCATGCTTTGGAACTGCTCAACTTGGTCTATTGGCTTCTTTACCTATCGAAACGTTGTCCAAAAGCTAAACTAGCAAGTTAAGACTTCGAAGAACACTAAATAGAGTATAAAAGTCCAATTTAATGCCTTAGGAATGCTCAGTTCTATGCATTGACAAGTTTTTCTCGTTTCGTGTAATTTTGAACTTAACTTGGTCTATTGACTTCTTTACCTAACGAAACGTTGTCCAAAAGCTAAACTAGTAAGTTCAGACTTTGAAGAACACTAAATAGAGTATAACGGTCAAATTCGATGCCTTAAGAATGCTCAGTTCTATGCGTTGACAAGTTTTTCTCGTTTCGTGCAATTTGAACTTAACTTGATCTATTGGCTTCTTTACCTAACAAAACGTTGTCCAAGAGATAAACTAGCAAGTTAAGACTTCTAAGAACACTAAGTAGAGTATAACGGTCCAATTTGATGCCTTAGCAATGCTCAATTCTATGCATAGATTCGTGCAGTTTTGAACTTAACTTGGTCTATTGGCTTCTTTACCTAACGAAACGTTGTCCAAAAGCTAAACTAGAAAGTTAAAACTTCGTTGAACACTAAATAGAGTATAACGGTCAAATTTGATGCCTTAGGAATGCTTAGTTCTCTGCAGAGACATGTTTTTCTCGTTTCGTGCAATTTTGAACTTAACTTGGTCTATTGACTTCGTTACCTAACGAAACGTTGTCCAAAAGCTAAACTAGTAAGTTAAGACTTTGAAGAACACTAAATAGAGTATAACGGTCAAATTTGATGCCTTAAGAATGCTCAGTTCTATGCGTTGACAAGTTTTTCTCGTTTCGTGCAATTTTGAACTTAACTTGGTCTATTGGCTTCTTTACCTAACAAAATGTTGTCCAAGAGATAAACTAGCAAGTTAAGACTTCTAAGAACACTAGGTAGAGTATAACGGTCCAATTTGATGACTTAGGAATCCTCAATTCTATGCATAGATTCGTGCAATTTTGAACTTAACTTGGTCTATTGGCTGTTTTACCTAACGAAACGTTGTCCAAAAGCTAAACTAGCGTGTTAAAACTTCGTAGAAAACTAAATAGAGTATAACGGTCAAATTTGATGCCTTAGGAATGCTCAGTTCTATGCGTAGACAAGTTTTTCTCGTTTCGTACAATTTTGAACATAACTTGGTCTATTGGCTTTTTTACCTAACGAAACGTTGTCCAAAAGCTAAACTAGAAAGTTAAGACTTCGAAGAACACTAAATAGAGTATAATAGTCCAATTTGATGCCTTAGAAATGCTCAATTCTATGCATAGACTAGTTTTTCACGTTTCGTACAATTTTGAACTTAACTTGGTCTATTGACTTCTTTACCAAACGAAACGTTGTCCAAAAGCAAAACTAGCAAGTTAACACTGCTAAGAACACTAAATATAGTATAACGGTCAAATTTGATGCCTTAGGAATGCTCAGTTTTATGCGTTGGCAAGTTTTTCTCGTTTCGTTCAATTTTGAACCTTACTTGGTCTATTGAATTCTTTACCTAACAAAACAATGTCCAAAAGCTAAACTAGCAAGTTAAGACTTCTAAGAACACTAAATAGAGTATAACGTTCCAATTTGATGCCTTAGGAATCCTCAATTCTATGCATAGACAAGTTTTTCACGTTTCATACAATTTTGAACTTAACTTGGTCTATTGGCTTCTTTACCTAACGAAACGTTGTCCCAAAGCTAAACTAGCAAGTTAAGACTTTGAAGAACACTAAATAGAGTATAACGGTCCAATTTGATGCCTTTGGAATGTTCAATTCTATGCATAGATTCGTGCAATTTTGAACTTAACTTGGTCTATTGGCTTCTTTACCTAACGAAACGTTGTGCAAAAGCTAAACTAGCAAGTTAAGACTTCGAAGAACACTAAATAGAGTATAACGGTCCAATTTGATGCCTTAGGAATGCTCAATTCTATGCATAGACTCGGGCAATTTTGAACTTAACTTGGTCTATTGGCTTCTTTACCTAACGAAACGGTTTTCAAAAGCTAAACTAGCAAGTTAAAACTTCGTAGAACACTAAATAGAGTATAACAGTCAAATTTGATGCCTTAGGAATGCTCAAATCTATGCGTAGTCAAGTTTTTCTCGTTTCGTGCACTTTTGAACTTAACTTGGTCTATTGGCTTCTTTACCTAACGAAACGTTGTCCAAAAGCTAAACTAGCAAGTTAAGACTTCGAAGAACACCAAATAGAGTACAACAGTCCACTTTAATGCTTTGGAACTGCTCAACTTGGTCTATTGGCTTCTTTACGTATCGAAACGTTGTCCAAAAGCTAAACTAGCAATTTAAGACATCGATGACCACTAAATAGAGTATAAAAGTCCAATTTAATGCCCTAGGAATGCTCAGTTCTATGCGTTGACAAGTTTTTCTCGTTTCGTGCAATTTTGAACTTAACTTGGTCTATTGACTTCTTTACCTAACGAAACGTTGTCCAAAACCTAAACTAGTAAGTTAAGACTTTGAAGAACACTAAATAGAGTATAACGATCAAATTTGATGCCTTAAGAATGCTCAGTTCTACGCGTGGACAAGTTTTTCTCGTTTCGTGCAATTTTGAACTTAACTTGGTCTATTGGCTTCTTTACCTAACAAAACGTTGTCCAAGAGATAAACTAGCAAGTTAAGACTTCTAAGAACACTCAGTAGAGTATAACGGTCCAATTTGATGCCTTAGGAATGCTCAATTCTATGCATAGATTCGTGCAATTTTGAACTTAACTTGGTCTATTGGATTCTTTACTGAACGAAACGTTGTCCAAAAGCTAAACTAGAAAGTTAAAACTTCGTTGAACACTAAATAGAGTATAACGGTCAAATTTGATGCCTTAGGAATGCTTAGTTCTATGCATAGACATGTTTTTCTCGTTTCGTGCAATTTTGAACTTAACTTGGTCTATTGACTTCTTTACCTAACGAAACGTTGTCCAAAAGCTAAACTAGTAAGTTAAGACTTTGAAGAACACTAAATTGAGTATAACGGTCAAATTTGATGCTTTAAGAATGCTCAGTTCTATGCGTTGACAAGTTTTTCTCGTGTCGTGCAATTTTGAACTTAACTTGGTCTATTGGCTTCTTTACCTATCAAAACGTTGTCCAAGAGATAAACTAGCAAGTTAAGACTTCTAAGAACACTAGGTAGAGTATCACGGTCCAATTGATGACTTAGGAATGCTAAATTCTATGCATAGATTCGCGCAGTTTGGAACTTAACTTGGTATTGGCTTCTTTACCTAACGAAACGTTGCCCAAAAGCTAAACTAGCATGTTAAAACTTCGTAGAAAACTAAAAAGAGTATAACGGTCAAATTTGATGCCTTAGGAATGCTCAGTTCTATGCGTAGACAAGTTTTTCTCGTTTCGTGCAATTTTGAACATAACTTGGTCTATTGGCTTCTTTACGTAACGAAACGTTGTCCAAAAGCTAAACTAGACAGTTAAGACTTCGAAGAACACTAAATAGAGTATAATAGTCCAATTTGACGCCTTAGGAATGCTAAATTCTATGCATGGACAAGTTTTTCACGTTTCGTACAATTTTGAACTTAACTTGGTCTATTGACTTCTTTACCAAACGAAACGTTGTCCAAAAGCAAAACTAGCAAGTTAAGACTGCTAAGAACACTAAATATAGTATAACGGTCAAATTTGATGCCTTAGGAATGCTCAGTTCTATGCGTAGACAAGTTTTTCTCGTTTCGTGCAATTTTGAACCTTACTTGGTCTATTGGATTCTTTACCTAACAAAACAATGTCCAAAAGCTAAACTAGCCAGTTAAGACTTCAAAGAACACTAAATAGAGTATAACGGTCCAATTTGATTCCTTAGGAATAATCAATTCTATGCATAGACAAGTTTTTCACGTTTCGTACAATTTTGAACTTAACTTGGTCTATTGGCTTCTTTACCTAACGAAACGTTGTCCCAAAGCTAAACTAGCAAGTTAAGACTTTGAAGAACACTAAATAGAGTATAACGGTCCAATTTCATGCCTTAGGAATGCTTAATTCTATGCATCGATTCATGCAATTTTGAACTTAAGTTGGTCTATTGGCTTC
The DNA here is from genome assembly GCF_013401445.1 of Tripterygium wilfordii. Lineage (NCBI taxonomy): Eukaryota > Viridiplantae > Streptophyta > Magnoliopsida > Celastrales > Celastraceae > Tripterygium > Tripterygium wilfordii. Next base: position 7,799,358 of record NC_052248.1, read on the forward strand.
TTTACCTAACGAAACGTTACGCAAAAGCTAAACTAGCAAGTTAAGACTTCGAAGAACACTAAATAGAGTATAACGGTCCAATTTGATGCCTTAGGAATGCTCAATTCTATGCATAGATTCATGCAATTTTGAACTTAACTTGGTCTATTGGCTTCTTTACCTAACAAAACGGTTCCCAAAGGCTAAACTAGCAAGTTAAAACTTCGTAGAACACTAAATAGAGTATAACGGTCAAATTTGATGCCTTAGGAATGCTCAGTTCTATACGTAGTCAAGTTTTTCTCGTTTCGTGCACTTTTGAACTTAACTTGGTCTATTTGCTTCTTTACCTAACGAAACGTTGTCCAAAAGCTAAACTAGCAAGTTAAGACTTCGAAGAACACTAAATAGAGTACAACAGTCCACTTTAATGCTTTGGAACTGCTCAACTTGGTCTATTGGCTTCTTTACCGATCGAAACGTTGTCCAAAAGCTAAACTAGCAAGTTAAGACTTCGATGAACACTAAATAGAGTATAAAAGTCCAATTTGATGCCTTAGGAATGCTCAGTTCTATGCGTTGACAAGTTTTTCTCGTTTCGTGCAATTTTGATCTTAACTTGGTCTATTGACTTCTTTACCTAACGAAACGTTGTCCAAAAGCTAAACTAGTAAGTTAAGACTTTGAAGAACACTAAATAGAGTATAACGGTCAAATTTGATGCCTTAAGAATGCTCAGTTCTATGCGTTGACAAGTTTTTCTCGTTTCGTGCAATTTTGAACTTAACTTGGTCTATTGGCTTCTTTACCTAATGAAACGTTGTCCAAAAGCTAAACTAGAAAGTTAAGACTTCGAAGAACACTAAATAGAGTATAATAGTCCAATTTGATGCCTTAGGAATGCTCAATTCTATGCATAGATTCGTGCAATTTTGAACTTAACTTGGTCTATTGGCTTCATTACCTAACGAAACGTTGTCCAAAAGCTAAACTAGAAAGTTAAAACTTCGTTGAACACTAAATAGAGTATAACGGTCAAATTTGATGCCTTCGGAATGCTTAGTTCTATGCATAGACATGTTTTTCTCGTTTCGTGCAATTTTGAATTTAACTTGGTCTAATGACTTCTTTACCTAACGAAACGTTGTCCAAAAGCTAAACTAGTAAGTTAAGACTTTGAAGAACACTAAATAGAGTATAACGGTCAAATTTGATGCCTTAAGAATGCTCAGTTCTATGCGTTGACAAGTTTTTCTCGTTTCGTGCAATTTTGAACTTAACTTGGTCTATTGGCTTCTTTACCTAACAAAACGTTGTCCAAGAGATAAACTAGCAAGTTAAGACTTCTAAGAACACTAGGTAGAGTATAACGGTCCAATTTGATGACTTAGGAATGCTCAATTCTATGCATAGATTCGTGCAATTTTGAACTTAACTTGGTCTATTGGCTTCTTTACCTAACGAAATATTGTCCAAAAGCAAAACTAGCAAGTTAAAACATCGTAGAACACTAAATAGAGTATAACGGTCCAACTTTGATGCCTTAGGAATGCTCAATTCTATGCATAGACAAGTTTTTCACGTTTCATGCAAGTTTGAACTTAACTTGGTCTATTGGCTTCTTTACCTAATGAAACGTTGTCCAAAAGCTAAACTAGAAAGTTAAGACTTTGAAGAACACTAAATAGAGTATAATAGTCCAATTTGATGCCTTAGGAATGCTCAATTCTATGCATGGACAAATATTTCACGTTTCGTACAATTTTGAACTTAACTTGGTCTATTGACTTCTTTACCAAACGAAACGTTGTCCAAAAGCAAAACTAGCAAGTTAAGACTGCTAAGAACACTAAATATAGTATAACGGTCAAATTTGATGCCTTAGGAATGCTCAGTTCTTTGCGTCGACAACTTTTTCACGTTCCATACAATTTTGAACTTAACTTGGTCTATTGGCTTCTTTACCTAACGAAACGTTGTCCCAAAGCTAAACTAGCAAGTTAAGACTTTGAAGAACAGTAAATAGAGTATAACGGTCCAATTTGATGCCTTAGGAATGCTCAATTCTATGCATAGATTCGTGCAATTTTGAACTTAACTTGGTCTATTGGCTTCTTTACCTAACGAAACGTTGCGCAAAAGCTAAACTAGCAAGTTAAGACTTCGAAGAACACTAAATAGAGTATAACGGTCCAATTTGATGCCTTAGGAATGCTCAATTCTATGCATAGATTCGTGCAATTTTGAACTTAACTTGGTCTATTGGCTTCTTTACCTAACGAAACGGTTTCCAAAAGCTAAACTAGCAAGTTAAAACTTCGTAGAACACTAAATAGAGTATAACGGTCAAATTTGATGCTTTAGGAATGCTCAGTTCTATGCGTAGTCAAGTTTTTCTCGTTTCGTGCACTTTTGAACTTAACTTGGTCTATTGGCTTCTTTACCAAATGAAACGTTGTCCAAAAGCTAAACTAGCAAGTTAAGACTTCGAATAACACTAAATAGAGTACAACAGTCCACTTTAATGCTTTGGAACTGCTCAACTTGGTCTATTGTCTTCTTTACCTATCGAAACGTTGTCCAAAAGCTAAAGTAGCAAGTTAAGACTTCGATGAACACTAAATAGAGTATAAAAGTCCAATTTAATGCCCTAGGAATGCTCAGTTCTATCCGTTGACAAGTTTTTCTCGTTTCGTGCAATTTTGAACTTAACTTGGTCTATTGACTTCTTTACCTAACGAAACGTTGTCCAAAAGCTAAACTAGCAAGATAAGACTTTGAAGAACACTAAATAGAGTATAACGATCAAATTTGATGCCTTAAGAATGCTCAGTTCTACGCGTTGACAAGTTTTTCTCGTTTCGTGAAATTTTGAACTTAACTTGGTCTATTGGCTTCTTTACGTAACAAAACGTTATCCAAGAGATAAACTAGCAAGTTAAGACTTCTAAGAACACTAAGTAGAGTATAATGGTCCAATTTGATGCCTTAGGAATGCTCAATTCTATGCATAGATTCGTGCAATTTTGAACTTAACTTGGTCTATTGGCTTCTTTACCTAACGAAACGTTGTCCAAAAGATAAACTAGCAAGTTAAAACTTCTAAGAACACTAAATAGAGTATAACGGTCACATTTGATGCCTTAGGAATGTTCAGTTCTATGCGTAGATAAGTTTTTCTCATTTCGTGCAATTTTCAACTTAACTTGGTCGATTGGATTCTTTACCTAACAAAACAATGTCCAAAAGCTAAACTAGCAAGTTAAGGCTTCTAAGAACACTAAATAGAGTATAACGGTCAAATTTGATGCCTTAGGAATGCTCAATTGCATGCATAGACAAGTTTTTCACGTTTCATGCAATTTTGAACCTTAACTTGGTATATTGGCTTCTTTACCTAACGAAACGTTGTCCAAAAGCTAAACTAGCAAATTAAGACTTTGAAGAACACTAAATAGGGTATAGCGATGAAATTTGATGCCTTAGGAATGCTCAGTTCTATGCGTAGACATGTTTTTCCCTTTTCGTGCAATTTTGAACTTAACTTGGTCTATTGGCTTCTTTACCTAACGAAACGTTGTGGAAAAGCTAAACTAGCAAGCTAAGACTTCTAAGAACACTAAATAGAGTATAACGGTCAAATATGATGCCTTAGTAATGCTCAGATCTATGCGTTGACAAGTTTTTCTCGTTTCGTGCAATTTTGAACTTAACTTGGTCTATTGGCTTTTTTACCTAACGAAACGTTGTCCAAAAGCTAAACTAGCAAGTTAAGACTTCTAAGAACACTAAATAGAGTAGAAAGGTCCAATTTGATGCCTTAGGAATGCTCAATTCTATGCATAGACAAGTTTTTCACGTTTCGTGCAATTTTGAACTTAACTTGGTCTTTTGGCTTCTTTACCTAACGAAACGCTGTCCGAAAGCTAAATTAGCAAGTTAAAACTTCGTTGAACACTAAATAGAGTATAACGGTCAAATTTGATGCCTTAGGAATGCTTAGTTCTATGCATAGACATGTTTTTCTCGTTTCGTGCAATTTTGAACTTCACTTGGTCTATAGGCTTCTTTACATGACGAAACGTTGTCCAAAAGCTAAACTAGCAAGCAAAGACTTCGAAGAATACTAAATAGAGTCTAACAGTCCAATTTTATGCCTTAGGAATGCTCAATTCTATGCATAGATAAGTTTTTCACGTTTCGTACCATTTTGAACATAACTTGGTCTATTGACTTCTTTACCTAACGAAACGTTGTCCAAAAGCAAAACTAGCAAGTTAAGACTTCTAAGAACACTACATAGAGTATAAAGGTCCAATTTGATGCCTTAGGAATTCTCAATTCATTGCATAGAAAAGTTTTTCACGTTTCCTGCAATTTTGAACTTAACTTAGTCTTTTGGCTTCTTTACCTAATGAAACATTGTCCAAAAGCTAAGCTAGCAAGTTAAGACTTCGAAGAACACTAAGTAGCGTATAACAGTCCAATTTGATGCCTTACACGAATGCTCAATTCTATGCATAGACAAGTTTTTCATGTTTCGTGCAATTTTGAACTTAACTTGGTCTATTGGGTTCTTTACCTGACGAAACGTTGTCCAAAAGCGAAACTAGCAAGTTAAGACTTCGAAGAACACTAAATACCGTATAACAGTCCAAGTTGATGCCTTAGCAATTCTCAATTCTACGCATAGACAAGTTTTTCACGTTTCATGCAATTTTGAACTTAACTTGGTCTATTGGCTTCTTTACCTAACGAAACGTTGTCCAAAAGCTAAACTAGCAAGTTAAAACTTCGAAGAACACTAAATAGAGTATAACAGTCCATTTTGATGCCTTAGGAATGCTCAATTCTAAGCAGAGACAAGTTTTTCACTTTTTGTGCAATTTTGAACTTAACTTGGTCTCTTGGCTTCGTTACCTAACGAAACGTTGTCCAAAAGCTAAACTAGCGAGTTAAAACTTCGTAGAACACTAAATAGAATATAACGGTCCAATTTGATGCCTTAGGAATGCTCAGTTCAATGCGTTGACAAGTTTTTCTCGTTTCGTGTAATTTTGAACTTAACTTGGTCTATTGGCTTCTTTACCTAATGAAACGTTGTCCAAAAGCTAAACTAGCGAGTTAAAACTTCGTAGAACACTAAATAGAATATAATGGTCCAATTTGGTGCCTTAGGAATGCTCAATTCTATGCATAGACAAGTTTTTCACGTTTCGCGTAATTTTGAACTTAACTTGGTCTATTGGTTTCTCTACCTAACGAAACATTGTCCAACAGCTAAACTAGGAAGTTAAAACTTTTTAGAACACTAAATAGAGTATAACAGTCCAATTTGATGCCTTAGGAATGCAAAGTTCTAGGCGTTGACAAGTTTTTCTCGTTCCGTATAATTTTGAACTTAACTTGGTCTATTGGCTTCTTTACCTAACGAAACGTTGTCCAAAAGCTAAACTAGCAAGTTAAAACTTTGTAGAACACTAAATAGAGTATAATGGTCCAATTTGATGCCTTAGGAATGCTCACTTCTGTGCGTTGACAAGTTTTTCTCATTTCGTGCAATTTTGAACTTAACTTGGTCTATTGGCTTCTGTACCTAAAGAAACGTTATCCAAAAGCTAAACTAGCAAGTTAAAACTTTGTAGAACACTAAATAGAGTATAACGGTCAAATTTGATGCCTTAGAAATGCTCAGTTCTATGCGTAGACAAGTTTTTCTCGTTTCGAGCTATTTTGAACTTAACTTGGTCTATTAACTTCTTTACCTATCGAAACATTGTCCAAAAGCAAAACTAGAAAGTTAAGACTTCGAAGAACACTAAATAGAGTATAAAAGTCCAATTTGATGCCTTATGAATGCTCAATTCTATGCATAGATAAGTTTTTCACGTTTCCTGCAATTTTGAATTTAACTTGGTCAATTGGCTTCTTTACCTAACGAAACTTTGTACAAAATCGAAACTAGCAAGTTAAGACTTCTAAGAACGCTAAATAGAGTATAACGGTCCAATTTGATGCCTTAGGAAAGCTCAATTCTGTGCATAGACAAGTTTTTCACGTTTCATGTAATTTTGAACTTAACTTGGTCTATTGGCTTCTTTACCTAACGAAACGTTGTCCAAAAGCTAAACTAGCAAGTTAAAACTTCGTAGAACACTAAATAGAGTATAAAGGTCCAACTCGTTGCCGTAGCAATGCTCAGTTCTATGCGTTGACAAGTTTTTCTCGTTTCGTGTAATTTTGAACTTGACTTGGTCTATTGGCTTCTTTACCTAACGAAACGTTGTCCAAAAGCTAAACTAGCAAGTTAAGACTTCGTAGAACACTAAATAGAGTATAACGGTCCACTTTGATGCCTTAGGAATACTCAGTTTTATGCGTTGACAAGGTTCTCTCGTTTCGTGTAATTTCGAACTTAACTTGGGCTATTGGCTTCTTTACCTAACGAAACGTTGTCCAAAAGCTAAACTAGCAAGTTAAAACTTCTAAGAACAATAAATAGAGTATAACGGTCCAATTTGATGTCTTAGGAATGCTCAATTCTATGCATAGACAAGTTTTTCACGTTTCGTGCAATTTTGAACTTAACTTGGTCTATTGGCTTGTTTACCTAACGAAACATTGTCCAAAAGGTAAACTTGCAAGTTAAAACTTTGTAGAACACTAAATAGAGTATAACGGTCCAATTTGATGCCTTAGGAATGCTCAGTTCTAGGCGTTGACAAGTTTTTCTCGTTTCGTGCAATTTTGAACTTAACTTGGTCTATTGGCTTCTTTACCTAACGAAACATTGTCCAAAAGCTAAACTAGCAAGTTAAGACTTCGAAGAACACTAAATAGAGTATAACGGTCCAATTTGATGCCTTAGGAATGGTCAATTCTATGCATAGATTCGTGCAATTTTGAACTTAACTTGGTCTATTGGCTTCTTTACCTAACGAAACGGTTTCCAAAAGCTAAACTAGCAAGTTAAAACTTCGTAGAACACTAAATAGAGTATAACGGTCAAATTTGATGCTTTAGGAATGCTCAGTTCTATGCGTAGTCAAGTTTTTCTCGTTTCGTGCACTTTTGAACTTAACTTGGTCTATTGGCTTCTTTACCAAATGAAACGTTGTCCAAAAGCTAAACTAGCAAGTTAAGACTTCGAATAACACTAAATAGAGTACAACAGTCCACTTTAATGCTTTGGAACTGCTCAACTTGGTCTATTGTCTTCTTTACCTATCGAAACGTTGTCCAAAAGCTAAAGTAGCAAGTTAAGACTTCGATGAACACTAAATAGAGTATAAAAGTCCAATTTAATGCCCTAGGAATGCTCAGTTCTATCCGTTGACAAGTTTTTCTCGTTTCGTGCAATTTTGAACTTAACTTGGTCTATTGACTTCTTTACCTAACGAAACGTTGTCCAAAAGCTAAACTAGCAAGATAAGACTTTGAAGAACACTAAATAGAGTATAACGATCAAATTTGATGCCTTAAGAATGCTCAGTTCTACGCGTTGACAAGTTTTTCTCGTTTCGTGAAATTTTGAACTTAACTTGGTCTATTGGCTTCTTTACGTAACAAAACGTTATCCAAGAGATAAACTAGCAAGTTAAGACTTCTAAGAACACTAAGTAGAGTATAATGGTCCAATTTGATGCCTTAGGAATGCTCAATTCTATGCATAGATTCGTGCAATTTTGAACTTAACTTGGTCTATTGGCTTCTTTACCTAACGAAACGTTGTCCAAAAGATAAACTAGCAAGTTAAAACTTCTAAGAACACTAAATAGAGTATAACGGTCACATTTGATGCCTTAGGAATGTTCAGTTCTATGCGTAGATAAGTTTTTCTCATTTCGTGCAATTTTCAACTTAACTTGGTCGATTGGATTCTTTACCTAACAAAACAATGTCCAAAAGCTAAACTAGCAAGTTAAGGCTTCTAAGAACACTAAATAGAGTATAACGGTCAAATTTGATGCCTTAGGAATGCTCAATTGCATGCATAGACAAGTTTTTCACGTTTCATGCAATTTTGAACCTTAACTTGGTATATTGGCTTCTTTACCTAACGAAACGTTGTCCAAAAGCTAAACTAGCAAGTTAAGACTTTGAAGAACACTAAATAGGGTATAGCGATGAAATTTGATGCCTTAGGAATGCTCAGTTCTATGCGTAGACATGTTTTTCCCTTTTCGTGCAATTTTGAACTTAACTTGGTCTATTGGCTTCTTTACCTAACGAAACGTTGTGGAAAAGCTAAACTAGCAAGCTAAGACTTCTAAGAACACTAAATAGAGTATAACGGTCAAATATGATGCCTTAGTAATGCTCAGATCTATGCGTTGACAAGTTTTTCTCGTTTCGTGCAATTTTGAACTTAACTTGGTCTATTGGCTTTTTTACCTAACGAAACGTTGTCCAAAAGCTAAACTAGCAAGTTAAGACTTCTAAGAACACTAAATAGAGTAGAAAGGTCCAATTTGATGCCTTAGGAATGCTCAATTCTATGCATAGACAAGTTTTTCACGTTTCGTGCAATTTTGAACTTAACTTGGTCTTTTGGCTTCTTTACCTAACGAAACGCTGTCCGAAAGCTAAATTAGCAAGTTAAAACTTCGTTGAACACTAAATAGAGTATAACGGTCAAATTTGATGCCTTAGGAATGCTTAGTTCTATGCATAGACATGTTTTTCTCGTTTCGTGCAATTTTGAACTTCACTTGGTCTATAGGCTTCTTTACATGACGAAACGTTGTCCAAAAGCTAAACTAGCAAGCAAAGACTTCGAAGAATACTAAATAGAGTCTAACAGTCCAATTTTATGCCTTAGGAATGCTCAATTCTATGCATAGATAAGTTTTTCACGTTTCGTACCATTTTGAACATAACTTGGTCTATTGACTTCTTTACCTAACGAAACGTTGTCCAAAAGCAAAACTAGCAAGTTAAGACTTCTAAGAACACTACATAGAGTATAAAGGTCCAATTTGATGCCTTAGGAATTCTCAATTCATTGCATAAAAAAGTTTTTCACGTTTCCTGCAATTTTGAACTTAACTTAGTCTTTTGGCTTCTTTACCTAATGAAACATTGTCCAAAAGCTAAGCTAGCAAGTTAAGACTTCGAAGAACACTAAGTAGCGTATAACAGTCCAATTTGATGCCTTACACGAATGCTCAATTCTATGCATAGACAAGTTTTTCATGTTTCGTGCAATTTTGAACTTAACTTGGTCTATTGGGTTCTTTACCTGACGAAACGTTGTCCAAAAGCGAAACTAGCAAGTTAAGACTTCGAAGAACACTAAATACCGTATAACAGTCCAAGTTGATGCCTTAGCAATTCTCAATTCTACGCATAGACAAGTTTTTCACGTTTCATGCAATTTTGAACTTAACTTGGTCTATTGGCTTCTTTACCTAACGAAACGTTGTCCAAAAGCTAAACTAGCAAGTTAAAACTTCGAAGAACACTAAATAGAGTATAACAGTCCATTTTGATGCCTTAGGAATGCTCAATTCTAAGCAGAGACAAGTTTTTCACTTTTTGTGCAATTTTGAACTTAACTTGGTCTCTTGGCTTCGTTACCTAACGAAACGTTGTCCAAAAGCTAAACTAGCGAGTTAAAACTTCGTAGAACACTAAATAGAATATAACGGTCCAATTTGATGCCTTAGGAATGCTCAGTTCAATGCGTTGACAAGTTTTTCTCGTTTCGTGTAATTTTGAACTTAACTTGGTCTATTGGCTTCTTTACCTAATGAAACGTTGTCCAAAAGCTAAACTAGCGAGTTAAAACTTCGTAGAACACTAAATAGAATATAATGGTCCAATTTGGTGCCTTAGGAATGCTCAATTCTATGCATAGACAAGTTTTTCACGTTTCGCGTAATTTTGAACTTAACTTGGTCTATTGGTTTCTCTACCTAACGAAACATTGTCCAACAGCTAAACTAGGAAGTTAAAACTTTTTAGAACACTAAATAGAGTATAACAGTCCAATTTGATGCCTTAGGAATGCAAAGTTCTAGGCGTTGACAAGTTTTTCTCGTTCCGTATAATTTTGAACTTAACTTGGTCTATTGGCTTCTTTACCTAACGAAACGTTGTCCAAAAGCTAAACTAGCAAGTTAAAACTTTGTAGAACACTAAATAGAGTATAATGGTCCAATTTGATGCCTTAGGAATGCTCACTTCTGTGCGTTGACAAGTTTTTCTCATTTCGTGCAATATTGAACTTAACTTGGTCTATTGGCTTCTGTACCTAAAGAAACGTTATCCAAAAGCTAAACTAGCAAGTTAAAACTTTGTAGAACACTAAATAGAGTATAACGGTCAAATTTGATGCCTTAGAAATGCTCAGTTCTATGCGTAGACAAGTTTTTCTCGTTTCGAGCTATTTTGAACTTAACTTGGTCTATTAACTTCTTTACCTATCGAAACATTGTCCAAAAGCAAAACTAGAAAGTTAAGACTTCGAAGAACACTAAATAGAGTATAAAAGTCCAATTTGATGCCTTATGAATGCTCAATTCTATGCATAGATAAGTTTTTCACGTTTCCTGCAATTTTGAATTTAACTTGGTCAATTGGCTTCTTTACCTAACGAAACTTTGTACAAAATCGAAACTAGCAAGTTAAGACTTCTAAGAACGCTAAATAGAGTATAACGGTCCAATTTGATGCCTTAGGAAAGCTCAATTCTGTGCATAGACAAGTTTTTCACGTTTCATGTAATTTTGAACTTAACTTGGTCTATTGGCTTCTTTACCTAACGAAACGTTGTCCAAAAGCTAAACTAGCAAGTTAAAACTTCGTAGAACACTAAATAGAGTATAAAGGTCCAACTCGTTGCCGTAGCAATGCTCAGTTCTATGCGTTGACAAGTTTTTCTCGTTTCGTGTAATTTTGAACTTGACTTGGTCTATTGGCTTCTTTACCTAACGAAACGTTGTCCAAAAGCTAAACTAGCAAGTTAAGACTTCGTAGAACACTAAATAGAGTATAACGGTCCACTTTGATGCCTTAGGAATACTCAGTTTTATGCGTTGACAAGGTTCTCTCGTTTCGTGTAATTTCGAACTTAACTTGGGCTATTGGCTTCTTTACCTAACGAAACGTTGTCCAAAAGCTAAACTAGCAAGTTAAAACTTCTAAGAACAATAAATAGAGTATAACGGTCCAATTTGATGTCTTAGGAATGCTCAATTCTATGCATAGACAAGTTTTTCACGTTTCGTGCAATTTTGAACTTAACTTGGTCTATTGGCTTGTTTACCTAACGAAACATTGTCCAAAAGCTAAACTAGCAAGTTAAGACTTCGAAGAACACTAAATAGAGTATAACGGTCCAATTTGATGCCTTAGGAATGCTCAATTCTATGCATAGATTCGTGCAATTTTGAACTTAACTTGGTCTATTGGCTTCTTTACCTAACGAAACGGTTTCCAAAAGCTAAACTAGCAAGTTAAAACTTCGTAGAACACTAAATAGAGTATAACGGTCAAATTTGATGCTTTAGGAATGCTCAGTTCTATGCGTAGTCAAGTTTTTCTCGTTTCGTGCACTTTTGAACTTAACTTGGTCTATTGGCTTCTTTACCAAATGAAACGTTGTCCAAAAGCTAAACTAGCAAGTTAAGACTTCGAATAACACTAAATAGAGTACAACAGTCCACTTTAATGCTTTGGAACTGCTCAACTTGGTCTATTGTCTTCTTTACCTATCGAAACGTTGTCCAAAAGCTAAAGTAGCAAGTTAAGACTTCGATGAACACTAAATAGAGTATAAAAGTCCAATTTAATGCCCTAGGAATGCTCAGTTCTATCCGTTGACAAGTTTTTCTCGTTTCGTGCAATTTTGAACTTAACTTGGTCTATTGACTTCTTTACCTAACGAAACGTTGTCCAAAAGCTAAACTAGCAAGATAAGACTTTGAAGAACACTAAATAGAGTATAACGATCAAATTTGATGCCTTAAGAATGCTCAGTTCTACGCGTTGACAAGTTTTTCTCGTTTCGTGAAATTTTGAACTTAACTTGGTCTATTGGCTTCTTTACGTAACAAAACGTTATCCAAGAGATAAACTAGCAAGTTAAGACTTCTAAGAACACTAAGTAGAGTATAATGGTCCAATTTGATGCCTTAGGAATGCTCAATTCTATGCATAGATTCGTGCAATTTTGAACTTAACTTGGTCTATTGGCTTCTTTACCTAACGAAACGTTGTCCAAAAGATAAACTAGCAAGTTAAAACTTCTAAGAACACTAAATAGAGTATAACGGTCACATTTGATGCCTTAGGAATGTTCAGTTCTATGCGTAGATAAGTTTTTCTCATTTCGTGCAATTTTCAACTTAACTTGGTCGATTGGATTCTTTACCTAACAAAACAATGTCCAAAAGCTAAACTAGCAAGTTAAGGCTTCTAAGAACACTAAATAGAGTATAACGGTCAAATTTGATGCCTTAGGAATGCTCAATTGCATGCATAGACAAGTTTTTCACGTTTCATGCAATTTTGAACCTTAACTTGGTATATTGGCTTCTTTACCTAACGAAACGTTGTCCAAAAGCTAAACTAGCAAGTTAAGACTTTGAAGAACACTAAATAGGGTATAGCGATGAAATTTGATGCCTTAGGAATGCTCAGTTCTATGCGTAGACATGTTTTTCCCTTTTCGTGCAATTTTGAACTTAACTTGGTCTATTGGCTTCTTTACCTAACGAAACGTTGTGGAAAAGCTAAACTAGCAAGCTAAGACTTCTAAGAACACTAAATAGAGTATAACGGTCAAATATGATGCCTTAGTAATGCTCAGATCTATGCGTTGACAAGTTTTTCTCGTTTCGTGCAATTTTGAACTTAACTTGGTCTATTGGCTTTTTTACCTAACGAAACGTTGTCCAAAAGCTAAACTAGCAAGTTAAGACTTCTAAGAACACTAAATAGAGTAGAAAGGTCCAATTTGATGCCTTAGGAATTCTCAATTCTATGCATAGACAAGTTTTTCACGTTTCGTGCAATTTTGAACTTAACTTGGTCTTTTGGCTTCTTTACCTAACGAAACGCTGTCCGAAAGCTAAATTAGCAAGTTAAAACTTCGTTGAACACTAAATAGAGTATAACGGTCAAATTTGATGCCTTAGGAATGCTTAGTTCTATGCATAGACATGTTTTTCTCGTTTCGTGCAATTTTGAACTTCACTTGGTCTATAGGCTTCTTTACATGACGAAACGTTGTCCAAAAGCTAAACTAGCAAGCAAAGACTTCGAAGAATACTAAATAGAGTCTAACAGTCCAATTTTATGCCTTAGGAATGCTCAATTCTATGCATAGATAAGTTTTTCACGTTTCGTACCATTTTGAACATAACTTGGTCTATTGACTTCTTTACCTAACGAAACGTTGTCCAAAAGCAAAACTAGCAAGTTAAGACTTCTAAGAACACTACATAGAGTATAAAGGTCCAATTTGATGCCTTAGGAATTCTCAATTCATTGCATAGAAAAGTTTTTCACGTTTCCTGCAATTTTGAACTTAACTTAGTCTTTTGGCTTCTTTACCTAATGAAACATTGTCCAAAAGCTAAGCTAGCAAGTTAAGACTTCGAAGAACACTAAGTAGCGTATAACAGTCCAATTTGATGCCTTACACGAATGCTCAATTCTATGCATAGACAAGTTTTTCATGTTTCGTGCAATTTTGAACTTAACTTGGTCTATTGGGTTCTTTACCTGACGAAACGTTGTCCAAAAGCGAAACTAGCAAGTTAAGACTTCGAAGAACACTAAATACCGTATAACAGTCCAAGTTGATGCCTTAGCAATTCTCAATTCTACGCATAGACAAGTTTTTCACGTTTCATGCAATTTTGAACTTAACTTGGTCTATTGGCTTCTTTACCTAACGAAACGTTGTCCAAAAGCTAAACTAGCAAGTTAAAACTTCGAAGAACACTAAATAGAGTATAACAGTCCATTTTGATGCCTTAGGAATGCTCAATTCTAAGCAGAGACAAGTTTTTCACTTTTTGTGCAATTTTGAACTTAACTTGGTCTCTTGGCTTCGTTACCTAACGAAACGTTGTCCAAAAGCTAAACTAGCGAGTTAAAACTTCGTAGAACACTAAATAGAATATAACGGTCCAATTTGATGCCTTAGGAATGCTCAGTTCAATGCGTTGACAAGTTTTTCTCGTTTCGTGTAATTTTGAACTTAACTTGGTCTATTGGCTTCTTTACCTAATGAAACGTTGTCCAAAAGCTAAACTAGCGAGTTAAAACTTCGTAGAACACTAAATAGAATATAATGGTCCAATTTGGTGCCTTAGGAATGCTCAATTCTATGCATAGACAAGTTTTTCACGTTTCGCGTAATTTTGAACTTAACTTGGTCTATTGGTTTCTCTACCTAACGAAACATTGTCCAACAGCTAAACTAGGAAGTTAAAACTTTTTAGAACACTAAATAGAGTATAACAGTCCAATTTGATGCCTTAGGAATGCAAAGTTCTAGGCGTTGACAAGTTTTTCTCGTTCCGTATAATTTTGAACTTAACTTGGTCTATTGGCTTCTTTACCTAACGAAACGTTGTCCAAAAGCTAAACTAGCAAGTTAAAACTTTGTAGAACACTAAATAGAGTATAATGGTCCAATTTGATGCCTTAGGAATGCTCACTTCTGTGCGTTGACAAGTTTTTCTCATTTCGTGCAATATTGAACTTAACTTGGTCTATTGGCTTCTGTACCTAAAGAAACGTTATCCAAAAGCTAAACTAGCAAGTTAAAACTTTGTAGAACACTAAATAGAGTATAACGGTCAAATTTGATGCCTTAGAAATGCTCAGTTCTATGCGTAGACAAGTTTTTCTCGTTTCGAGCTATTTTGAACTTAACTTGGTCTATTAACTTCTTTACCTATCGAAACATTGTCCAAAAGCAAAACTAGAAAGTTAAGACTTCGAAGAACACTAAATAGAGTATAAAAGTCCAATTTGATGCCTTATGAATGCTCAATTCTATGCATAGATAAGTTTTTCACGTTTCCTGCAATTTTGAATTTAACTTGGTCAATTGGCTTCTTTACCTAACGAAACTTTGTACAAAATCGAAACTAGCAAGTTAAGACTTCTAAGAACGCTAAATAGAGTATAACGGTCCAATTTGATGCCTTAGGAAAGCTCAATTCTGTGCATAGACAAGTTTTTCACGTTTCATGTAATTTTGAACTTAACTTGGTCTATTGGCTTCTTTACCTAACGAAACGTTGTCCAAAAGCTAAACTAGCAAGTTAAAACTTCGTAGAACACTAAATAGAGTATAAAGGTCCAACTCGTTGCCGTAGCAATGCTCAGTTCTATGCGTTGACAAGTTTTTCTCGTTTCGTGTAATTTTGAACTTGACTTGGTCTATTGGCTTCTTTACCTAACGAAACGTTGTCCAAAAGCTAAACTGGCAAGTTAAGACTTCGTAGAACACTAAATAGAGTATAACGGTCCACTTTGATGCCTTAGGAATACTCAGTTTTATGCGTTGACAAGGTTCTCTCGTTTCGTGTAATTTCGAACTTAACTTGGGCTATTGGCTTCTTTACCTAACGAAACGTTGTCCAAAAGCTAAACTAGCAAGTTAAAACTTCTAAGAACAATAAATAGAGTATAACGGTCCAATTTGATGTCTTAGGAATGCTCAATTCTATGCATAGACAAGTTTTTCACGTTTCGTGCAATTTTGAACTTAACTTGGTCTATTGGCTTGTTTACCTAATGAAACATTGTCCAAAAGGTAAACTTGCAAGTTAAAACTATGTAGAACACTAAATAGAGTATAACGGTCCAATTTGATGCCTTAGGAATGCTCAGTTCTAGGCGTTGACAAGTTTTTCTCGTTTCGTGCAATTTTGAACTTAACTTGGTCTATTGGCTTCTTTACCTAACGAAACATTGTCCAAAAGCTAAACTAGCAAGTTAAAACTTTGTAGAACACTAAATAGAGTATAATGGTCCAATTTGATGCCTTAGGAATGCCCAGTTCTATGCGTAGATAAGTTTTTCACGTTTCCTTCAATTTTGAACTTAACTTGGTTA
Organism: Tripterygium wilfordii; assembly: GCF_013401445.1. Lineage (NCBI taxonomy): Eukaryota > Viridiplantae > Streptophyta > Magnoliopsida > Celastrales > Celastraceae > Tripterygium > Tripterygium wilfordii. The sequence continues at coordinate 7,815,420 of NC_052248.1, forward strand.
ATTGGCTTCTTTACCTAACGAAACTTTGTCCAAAAGCGAAGCTAGAAAGTTAAGACTTCTAAGAACACTAAATATAGTATAACGGTCCAATTTGATGCCTTAGGAATGCTCGATTCAATGCATAGACAAGTTTTTCACGTTTCGTGCAATTTTGAACTTAACTTGGTCTATTGGCTTCTTTACCTAACGAAACATTGTCTAAAAGCTAAACTAGCAAGTTAAAACTTTGTAGAACACTAAATAGAGTATAACGGTCCAATTTGATGCCTTAGGAATGCTCAGTTCTAGGCGTTGACAAGTTTTTCTCGTTTCGTGCAATTTTGAACTTAACTTGGTATATTGGCTTCTTTACCTAACGAAACGTTGTACAAAAACTAAACTAGCAAGTTAAATCTTCGTAGAACACTAAATAGAGCATAATGGTCCAATTTGATGCCTTAGGAATGCTCAGTTCTGTGCGTTGACAAGTTGTTCTCATTTCGCGCAATTTTGAACTTATCTTGGTCTATTGGCTTCTTTACCTAACGAAACGTTATCCAAAAGCTAACCTAGCAAGATAAGACTTCGTAGAACACTAAATAAAGTATAACGGTCAAATTTAATGCCTTAGGAATGCTCAGTTCCATGCGTAGATAAGTTTTCCTCGTTTCGTGCAATTTTGAACTTAACTTGGTCTATTAACTTCTGTACCTATCGAAACGTTGTCCAAAAGCTAACCTAGCAAGTTAAGACTTCGAAGAACACTAAATAGAGTATAACAGTCCAATTTGATGCCTTAGGAATGCTCAATTCTATGCATAGATAAGTTTTTTATGTTTCCTTCAATTTTGAACTTAACTTGGTCAATTGGATTCTTTACCTAACGAAACTTTGTCCAAAAGCGAAACTAGCAAGTTAAGACTTCTAAGAACACTAAATAGGGTATAACGGTCCAATTTGATGCCTTAGGAATGCTCAATTCTACGCATAGACAAGTTTTTCACGTTTCGTGCAATTTTGAACTTAACTTGGTCTATTGGTTTCTTTACCTAACGAAATGTTGTCCAAAAGCAAAACTAGCAAGTTAAAACATCGTAGAACACTAAATAGAGTATAACGGTCCAACTTTGATGCCTTAGGAATGCTCAATTCTATGCATAGACAAGTTTTTCACGTTTCATGCAAGTTTGAACTTAACTTGGTCTATTGGCTTCTTTACCTAACGAAACGTTGTCCAAAAGCTAAACTAGCAAGTTAAAACTTCTAAGAACAATAAATAGAGTATAACGGTCCAATTTGATGTCTTAGGAATGCTCAATTCTATGCATAGACAAGTTTTTCACGTTTCGTGCAATTTTGAACTTAACTTGGTCTATTGGCTTCGTTACCTAACGAAACGTTGTCCAAAAGCTAAAGTAGATAGTTAAGACTTTTAACAACACTAAATAGGGTATAACTGTTGGACAAAGATTTTATTCTAGGGTATAAAGAACACTGTCTATTCCATCTGCAACAGATCCAAGTTGTACTGTGATCTCAGTGATTGCTTCGTGCAATTTATCTGGGTCATGAGTACTTGCTTGTCTGCCCCATGACATATATCGAACACCTTGTATGGCATACCTTGAAACCATAAGTTGCCTTTTGTAGTCTTGAACTTTGTCGGTTGCTTTTTTAAGTCTCCTTTTGGTTTCCCTCAAAGCTTCTTGTAGAGATTCGATAGTTTTCTGGGGATCGTCCTCGTATACGTCTTCCCTTATAGGGGAGAGGTTGAATCTGGGATCACCTCCACCTTCTTCTTCTTTAGAAGTAGAACCTTCATCAGTTCTAGACCTTTTTACAGGTGGAGAGTTAGGAGTATCCATCCTTGAAGATTTCTTGAGAAAGATATTGGTTTATGATGATTCTTACTTTTGAATATTTATACGAATGGAATATGAAGAGATTGTTGGACCAGGACTTAGTGTCTAGTCAACATTGTGTTTTTGATGATTGTGTATGATTGTATACTAAAATGTGTGTGAGCATGCTTTACTTGAACATATCCTAAAATGCTAGAAAACATGCTTAAATGGTTATTTGGTTAATTGTTTAATATCTTAATTGTGCATATACAAATGAAGGCTTATGCATATCTCTATGTGAATTTGGTATCTATATATTTTTGAGATAGTGCTGGAAATTAAGTTTTGAAAATAAATATACATGGACTAAGTTAGGGTATTAATCTTCTAATGATCATAATTTATCTTACTTAAGTCCAAATTACTTGAAACTTGAACCACATGCACATGAAGGTTTAATATATGTTCTAGGACTATAATCATGAGAAATTAAGTGCATCACATATATATTTGGTCATATGCTTAAATTCCGCCAAAACTAGGTTTTACCTAATTTTGTGCATATGTGTTCTTTGTGAACGTAGTGAACCAAATGAACTCCGATTTAAATGAAATTTCGTGTGCATCTTAGTTTCATCACTATGAACATATTTGACTTAGTAAAGTTCAAGAGAAAATATCATTTACACTGAGTTTGCAAAATAACATTGAATTTACACTTAGAATTTATCGGTTTCACTATTAGTGACTTATTTGCTTGGTTGAGTGACCAAACGATTTCCGATTGTTATGAAATTTTATGTGGACATTCTAATATATATAAAATGATTTATCATGCAGTAATATGAATTTTCTGGGTTGTTTTTCTAATGTAATTAACCTATGCGCTCTATATGAAGCTCTTTGAGCTTACATGCAATTGGGGAGTTCTACCTCCTATTTCTTTGTAGGTTAATCATCATGAGGATGTTATATCACTCAGAATTCAGTTTGCTCAAGTGAATTGAAGTCCGGTTTTCAAGTATGAGCTTGGATCTCTAGAAAACCAAGAAAAACCTATGTTCATCAACCTTCCACTAAGGCATTTTGATTGATGATTGGAACTAGCCTTAGGGCTGTATAATATGGATATATTGTTGCTGCCAAATTCAGAGTTTGAAGTCAAGATTGGAGGGACATGTTTGGTCATGTGAAGGATCTCTTATCTTCATCAAACAAGATCTTGCACATGCTTCCTTTATTGAGGTCAATGATAAGATTTTTGTGAGAAGAAAATTGATGAAGCTAAAGGACAAATGCAATGGTTGAAATTTGTAAGAGATGAGAAAGTATATTTTGCAACTAGACAAGACTTAGATTATGAAGATATTCTTGAAGACTACAAGCTCCAACGGTACACTAATCTATGGCCGAGATTGAATTGTTTTGAATTATGAATGGATCAGATTACAACAAGACTTGAAGGGTTAAGATGACCATTTAAAAGATGAATCCAATGGTTGTGCATAAGACCATATTCTTGCTTGCAATTTTTGACTTAAAAGAAGATCTTACTTGATTTTTGGAGTCAAAGATGGTTGCAAGTTGCTACACATTTTGTAGGAAATCATTGGAGATACCAAGGCCAAGATTTGGTGTAAGTTTGATCAAATGGTCAAAGATGACAAAATTGTTGGAGATACCAAGGTCAAGATTTGGTGCAAGTTTGATCAAATTGTCAAAGATGGCTGCAAGTGCACATGACAACTCAAATCTTGGAAAGCTAGACTTGGAAAATAATGCAAGTGCAACGGCTACATATTGTAAGGTCAAGATTTAATGATCTATTCATTCAATGGCCAAGATTTGCACATGTAATTGAAGGTCGAGATTTGAAGATAGAAAAAGATCCAATGGTGGAAATCACAAGAGCTTGGTAAATTATAAAGAGGGGTTCTTCCTCATTCCAACTTGGAGAAGCCAAAATTACATTGAAGAAATTCTTGCTCTCAAAACTTTCAAGCTAGTTTGTGCCATTGAATCCAAGCTTCTACCCAAGCCACTCTAAAGGCTTCCTCACTATTTTGCTTTTGCAAAGAGGGAGTGCTTCTTATTTGGCTTCTTATTTTCAGATTCGAAAATCCTCATTATTCTTCATTTTCTATCCAACCCGTGAGGTGATATTGTGATTCTTGAGTGTTCCTCAACCCCATTTGCTTAGTGCAAACCTTGAGTGAACCATTTATACCGAACACTTGTAAAAGTCCCTTCATTGGGCAAAAACCTTGTTGAGGTTGAGTTTAAGGGAGTGCTTGAAACCCTTGGTTGTAAAGTTTGAAGATTATCTTGAAATCTTCAGTTTTAAGGGTGACCTAAAAACCCTTGTGAGTTTTGTGGAGCTCTTGAGAAAACCACATCCTTAGTGGAGATTGAAAAATCCTAGGTTGGTGAACCTAGGTAGTAGATGTAGGAGAAGAGTCTCCGAACTACTATAAATTGCTGTGTGGACTTTCTTGATTGCATTGTTTGCTTGTTGATTGATTAAGTGTTTTGATTGCAGAATTTTCTGAACCACTAGTCTGTCCGTGCACTGTTCACATAGCTAAACTTTGAATTTTAATCTGAATTTTTGATATAGTATTCATTAGGGTGTTGTGATACTGCATACCAAATATCATTGAATTCTGACTTGATTTGCTAGGTGAAATTTGAGTTGTAAAATCTGTGCGTAGTGTGTTGTTTGAAAAAATCTGTTTTTGCAATTCCTTGATTATTTGATAATTGATCATTCACCATATTGTATCACATCTTGCATTGAAATGAATGTTGATTAGGATAATCATTAGAGTTCAAATTTGTGTGCTAATTGTTAATTGACATTGATTTCTTTTTAAATTATAAAAAGAGATTCCTATCGGAATTTGGGGACACAATTCACCCCCCCCTCTTGTGTTAAGTACGATCCATCAATAACGGTTAAATTAGATGCCTTAGGAATGCTCAGTTCTATGCGTAGGCAAGTTTTTCTCGTTTCGTCCAATTTTGAACTTAACTTGGTCTGTTCACTTCTTTAACTAACAAAACGTTGTTCAAAAGCTAAACTAGCAAGTTAAGACTTCCAAGAACACTACATAGAGTATAACTGTCAAATTTGATGCCTTCGGAATGCTCAGTTCTATGCGTTGACAAGTTTTTCTCGTTTCATGCATTTTTGAACTCGACTTGGTCTATTGGCTTCTCTAGCTAACGAAACGTTGTCCAAAAGCAAAACTAGCAAGTTAAGACTTCTAAGAACACTAAATAGAGTATACCTGTCAAATTTGATGCCTTAAGAATGCTCAGTTCTATGCATAGACAAGTTTTTCTCGTTTTGTGCAATTTTGAACTTAACATGGTCTATTGGATTCTTTACCTAACAAAACAATGCCGAAAAGCTAAACTAGCAAGTTAAGACTTTTAAGAACACTAAATAGAGTATAACGGTCCAATTTGATGCCTTAGGAATGCTCAATTCTATGCATAGACAAGTTTTTCACGTTTCATGCAATTTTGAACTTAACTTGTTCTATTGGCTTCTTTACCTAAGGAAACGTTGTCCAAAAGCTAAACTAGCAAGTTAAGACTTCTAAGAACACTAAATAGAGTATAACGGTCCAATTTGATGCCTTAGGAATGCTCAATTTTATGCATAGACAAGTTTTTCACGTTTCGTCTAATTTTAAACTTAACTTGGTCTATTGGCTTCTTTACCCAACGAAACGTTGTCCAAAAGCTAAATTAGCAAGCTAAAACTTCGTAGAACACTAAATTGAGTATAACGGTCAAATTTGATGCCTTCGGAATGCTTAGTTCTATGCGTCGACAAGTTTTTCTCGTTTCGTGCAATTTTGAACTTAACTTGGTCTTTTGGCTTCTTTACCTAACGAAACGTTGTCCAAAAGCTAAACTAGCAAGCTAAGACTTCGAAGAACACTAAATAGAGTATAACAATCCAATTTGATGCCTTAGGAATGCTCAATTCTACGCATAGACAAGTTTTTCATGTTTCGTATAATTTTGAACATAACTTGGTCTATTGACTTCTTTACCTAAAGAAACGTTGTCCAAAAGCGAAACTAGCAAGTTAAGACTTCTAAGAACACTAAATAGAGTACAACGGTCCAATTTGATGCCTTAGGAATTTTCAATTCTATGCATAGGCAAGTTTTTCACGTTTCGTGCAATTTTGAACTTAACTTCGTCTATTGGCTTCTTTACCTAACGAAACGTTGTCCAAAAGCTAAACTAGCAAGTTAAGACTTCGAAGAACACTAAATAGCGAATAACAGTCCAATTTGATGCCTTAGGATTGCTCAGTTCTATGCATAGACAAGCTTTTCTCGTTTCGTGCAATTTTGAACTTAACTTGGTCTATTGGCTTCTTTACCTAACGAAACATTGTGCAAAAGCTAAACTAAAAACTTAAGACTCCTAAGAACACTAAATAGAGTATAACGGTCAAATTTGATGCCATAGGAATGCTAAGATCTATGCGTTGAGAAGTTTTTCTCGTTTCGTGCAATTTTGAACTTAACTTGGTCTACTGGCTTCTTTACCTAACGAAACGTTGTCCAAAAGCTAAACTCGCAAGTTAAGACTTCGAAGAACACTAAATAGCATATAACAGTCCAATTTGATGCCTTTGGAATGCTCAGTTCTATGCATAGACAAGCTTTTCTAGTTTCGTGCAATTTTGAACTTAACTTGGTCTATTGGCTTCTTTAACTAACGAAACATTGTGCAAAAGCTAAACTAGCAAGTTAAGACTTGTAAGAACACTAAATAGAGTATAACGGTCAAATTTGATGCCTTAGGAATGCTCAAATCTATGCGTTGACAAGTTTTTCACGTTTCGTGCAATTTTTAACTTAACTTGGTCTATTGGCTTCTTTACCTTACGAAACGTTGTCCAAAAGCTAAACTAGCAAGTAAAAACTTCGTAGAACACTAAATAGAGTATAACAGTCCAATTTGATGCCTTAGGAATGCTCAGTTCTGTGCGTTGATAAGTTTTTCACGTTTCGTGCAATTTTGAACTTAACTTGGTCTATTCGCTTCTTTACCTTTTGAAACGTTGTCCAAAAGCTAAACTAGCAAGCAATAACTTCGTAGAACATTAAATAAAGTATAACAGTCTAATTTGATGCCTTAGAAATGCTCAGTTCTGTGCGTTGATAAATTTTTCTCGTTTCGTGCAATTTTGAACTTAACTTGGTCTATTGGCTTCTTTACCTAACGAAACGTTGTCCAAATGCTAAACTAGCAAGTTAAGACTTCGAAGAACACTAAATAGCGTATAACAGTCCAATTTGATGGCTTAGGACAGCTCAGTTCTATGCGTTGACAAGTTTTTCTCGTTTCGTGCAATTTTGAACTTAACTTGGTCTACTGACATCTTTACCTAAAGAAACGTTGTCCAAAAGCTAAACTAGCAAGTTAAAACTTCTTAGAACACTAAATAGAGTATAATGGTCCAATTTGTGCCTTAGGAATGCTCAATTCTATGCATAGACAAGTTTTTCATGTTTCGTACAATTTTGAACATAACTTGGTCTATTGGCTTCTTTACCTTACGAAACGTTGTCCAAAAGCTAAACTAGCAAGTTAAAACTTCGTAGAACACTAAATAGAGTATAACAGTTCAATTTGATGCCTTAGGAATGCTCAGTTCTGTGCGTTGATAAGTTTTTCTCGTTTCGTGCAATTTTGAACTTAACTTGGTCTATTGGCTTCTTTACCTAACGAAACGTTGTCCAAAAGCTAAACTAGCAAGTTAAGACTTCGAAGAACACTAAATAGCGAATAACAGTCCAATTTGATGCCTTAGGATTGCTCAGTTCTATGCATAGACAAGCTTTTCTCGTTTCGTGCAATTTTGAACTTAACTTGGTCTATTGGCTTCTTTACCTAACAAAACATTGTGCAAAAGCTAAACTAAAAACTTAAGACTCCTAAGAACACTAAATAGAGTATAACGGTCAAACTTGATGCCATAGGAATGCTCAGATATATGCGTTGACAAGTATTTCTCGTTTCGTGCAATTTTGAACTTAACTTGGTCTATTGGCTTCTTTACCTAACGAAACGTTGTCCAAAAGCTAAACTCGCAAGTTAAGACTTCGAAGAACACTAAATAGCATATAACAGTCCAATTTGATGCCTTTGGAATGCTCAGTTCTCTACATAGACAAGCTTTTCTCGTTTCGTGTAATTTTAAACTTATCTTGGTCTATTGGCTTCTTTACCTAACGAAACGTTGTGCAAAAGCTAAACTAGCAAGTTAAGACTTCTAAGAACACTAAATAGAGTATAACGGTCAAATTTGATGCCTTAGGAATGCTCAAATCTATGCGTTGACAAGTTTTTCTCGTTTCGTGCAATTTTGAACTTAACTTGGTCTATTGGCTTTTTTACCTAACGAAACGTTGTCCAAAAGCTAAACTAGCAAGTTAAGACTTCGAAGAACACTAAATAGCGTATAACAGTCCAATTTGATGCCTTAGGATTGCTCAGTTCTATGCATAGACAAGCTTTTCTCGTTTCGTGTAATTTTGAACTTAACTTGGTCTATTGGCTTCTTTACCTAACGAAACATTGTGCAAAAGCTAAACTAAAAAGTTAAGACTCCTAAGAACACTAAATAGAGTATAACGGTCAAATTTCATGCCTTAGGAATGCTCAGATCTATGCGTTGACAAGTTTTTCTCGTATCGTGCAATTTTGAACTTAACTTGGTCTATTGGCTTCTTTACCTAACGAATTGTTGTCCAAAAGCTAAACTAGCAAGTTAAGACTTCAAAGAACACTAAATAGCGTATAATAGTCCAATTTGATGCCTTTGGAATGCTCAGTTCTATGCATAGACAAGCTTTTCTCGTTTCGTGTAATTTTGAACTTATCTTGGTCTATTGGCTTCTTTACCTAACGAAACGTTGTGCAAAAGCTAAACTAGCAAGTTAAGACTTCTAAGAACACTAAAAAGAGTATAACGGTCAAATTTGATGCCTTAGGAATGCTCAAATCTATAAGTTGACAAGTTTTTCTCGTTTCGTGCAATTTTGAACTTAACTTGGTCTATTGGCTTCTTTACCTAATGAAACGTTGTCCAAAAGCTAAACTAGCAAGTTAAGACTTCTAAGAACACTAAATAGAGTATAACGGTCCAATTTGATGCCTTAGGAATGCTCAATTCTATGCATAGACAAGTTTTTCACGTTTCGTGCAATGTTGAATGAACTTGGTCTATTGGGTTCTTTACCTTACGAAACGTTGTCCAAAAGCTAAACTAGCAAGTTAAAACTTCGTAGAACACTAAATAGAATAACAGTCCAATTTGATGCCTTAGGAATGCTCAGTTCTGTGCGTTGATAGGTTTTTCTCGTTTCGCGCAATTTTGAACTTCACTTGGTCTATTGGCTTCTTTACCTAACGAAACGTTGTCCAAAAGCTACACTAGCAAGCTAAGACTTCGAAGAACACTAAATAGCATATAACAGTCCAATTTGATGCCTTAGGAATTCTCAGTTCTAGGCATAGACAAGCTTTTCTCGTTTCGTGCAATTTTGAACTTAACTTGGTCTATTGGCTTCTTTACCTAACGAAACATTGTGCAAAAGCTAAACTAGCAAGTTAAGACTCCTAAGGACACTATATAGAGTATAAGGGTCAAATTTGATGCCTTAGGAATGCTCAGATCTATGCGTTGACAAGTTTTTCTCGTTTCGTGCAATTTTGAACTTAACTTGGTCTATTGGCTTCTTTACCTAACGAAACGTTGTCCAAAAGATAAACTAGCAAGTTAAGACTTCGAAGAACACTAAATAGCATATAATAGTACAATTTGATGCCTTAGGAATACTCAGTTCTATGCATAGACAAGCATTTCTCGTTTCGTGTAATTTTGAACTTAACTTGGTCTATTGGCTTCTTTACCTAACGAAACGTTGTGCAAAAGCTAAACTAGCAAGTTAAGACTTCTAAGAACACTAAATAGAGTATAACGGTCAAATTTGATGCCTTAGGAATGCTCAAATCTATGCGTTGACAAGTTTTTCTCGTTTCGTGCAATTTTGAACTTAACTTGGTCTATTGGCTTTTTTACCTAACGAAACGTTGTCCAAAAGCTAAACTAGCAAGTTAAGACTTCGAAGAACACTAAATAGCGTATAACAGTCCAATTTGATGCCTTAGGATTGCTCAGTTCTATGCATAGACAAGCTTTTCTCGTTTCGTGTAATTTTGAACTTAACTTGGTCTATTGGCTTCTTTACCTAACGAAACATTGTGCAAAAGCTAAACTAAAAAGTTAAGACTCCTAAGAACACTAAATAGAGTATAACGGTCAAATTTCATGCCTTAGGAATGCTCAGATCTATGCGTTGACAAGTTTTTCTCGTATCGTGCAATTTTGAACTTAACTTGGTCTATTGGCTTCTTTACCTAACGAATTGTTGTCCAAAAGCTAAACTAGCAAGTTAAGACTTCAAAGAACACTAAATAGCGTATAATAGTCCAATTTGATGCCTTTGGAATGCTCAGTTCTATGCATAGACAAGCTTTTCTCGTTTCGTGTAATTTTGAACTTATCTTGGTCTATTGGCTTCTTTACCTAACGAAACGTTGTGCAAAAGCTAAACTAGCAAGTTAAGACTTCTAAGAACACTAAAAAGAGTATAACGGTCAAATTTGATGCCTTAGGAATGCTCAAATCTATAAGTTGACAAGTTTTTCTCGTTTCGTGCAATTTTGAACTTAACTTGGTCTATTGGCTTCTTTACCTAATGAAACGTTGTCCAAAAGCTAAACTAGCAAGTTAAGACTTCTAAGAACACTAAATAGAGTATAACAGTCCAATTTGATGCCTTAGGAATGCTCAATTCTATGCATAGACAAGTTTTTCACGTTTCGTGCAATGTTGAATGAACTTGGTCTATTGGGTTCTTTACCTTACGAAACGTTGTCCAAAAGCTAAACTAGCAAGTTAAAACTTCGTAGAACACTAAATAGAATAACAGTCCAATTTGATGCCTTAGGAATGCTCAGTTCTGTGCGTTGATAGGTTTTTCTCGTTTCGCGCAATTTTGAACTTCACTTGGTCTATTGGCTTCTTTACCTAACGAAACGTTGTCCAAAAGCTACACTAGCAAGCTAAGACTTCGAAGAACACTAAATAGCATATAACAGTCCAATTTGATGCCGTAGGAATTCTCAGTTCTAGGCATAGACAAGCTTTTCTCGTTTCGTGCAATTTTGAACTTAACTTGGTCTATTGGCTTCTTTACCTAACGAAACATTGTGCAAAAGCTAAACTAGCAAGTTAAGACTCCTAAGGACACTATATAGAGTATAAGGGTCAAATTTGATGCCTTTGGAATGCTCAGATCTATGCGTTGACAAGTTTTTCTCGTTTCGTGCAATTTTGAACTTAACTTGGTCTATTGGCTTCTTTACCTAACGAAACGTTGTCCAAAAGATAAACTAGCAAGTTAAGACTTCGAAGAACACTAAATAGCATATAATAGTACAATTTGATGCCTTAGGAATACTCAGTTCTATGCATAGACAAGCATTTCTCGTTTCGTGTAATTTTGAACTTAACTTGGTCTATTGGCTTCTTTACCTAACGAAACGTTGTGCAAAAGCTAAACTAGCAAGTTAAGACTTCTAAGAACACTAAATAGAGTATAACGGTCAAATTTGATGCCTTAGGAATGCTCAAATCTATGCGTTGACAAGTTTTTCTCGTTTCGTGCAATTTTGAACTTAACTTGGTCTATTGGCTTCTTTACCTAACGAAACGTTGTCCAAAAGCTAAACTAGCAAGTTAAGACTTCTAAGAACACTAAATAGAGTATAACGGTCCAATTTGATGCCTTAGGAATGCTCAATTCTATGCATAGACAAGTTTTTCACATTTCGTGCAATTTTGAACTTAACTTGGTCTATTGGCTTCTTTACCGAACGAAACGTTGTCCAAAAGCGAAATTAGCAAGTTAAGACTTCGAAGAACACTAAATAGAGTATAACAATCCAATTTGATGCCCTAGGAATGCTCAATTCGATGCATTGACAAGTTTTTCACGGTTCGTACAATTTTGAACATAACTTGGTCTATTGACTTCTTTACCTAACGAAACGTTGTCCAAAAGCGAAACTAGCAAGTTAAGACTTCTAAGAACACTAAATAGAGTATAACGGTCCAATTTGATGCCCTAGGAATTCTCAATTCTATGCATAGGCAAGTTTTTCACGTTTCGTGCAGTTTTGAACTTAACTTCGTCTATTGGCTTCTTTACCTAACGAAACGTAGTCCAAAACTAAACTAGCAAGTTAAGACTTCGAAGAACACTAAATAGCAAATAACAGTCCGATTTGATGCCTTAGGAATGCTCAATTCTTTGCATAGACCAGTTTTTCACGTTTCGTGTAATTTTGAACTTAACTTGGTCTATTGGCTTCTTTACCGAACGAAACGGTGTCCAAAAGCTAAACTAGCAAGTGAAGACTTCGAAGAACACTAAATAGCGTAGAACAGTCCAATTTGATGCCTTAGGAATGCTCAGTTCTATGCATGGACAAGCAATTCTCGTTTCATGCAATTTTGAACTTAACTTGGTCTATTGGCTTCATTACCTAGCAAAACAACGTCCAAAAGCTAAACTAGCAAGTTAAGACTTCTAAGAACACAAAATAGTGTATAACAGTCGAATTTGATGCCTTAGGAATTCTCAATTCTATGCATAGACAAGTTTTTCACGTTTCGTGTAATTTTGAACTTAGCTTGGTCTATTGGCTTCTTTACCTAACGAAACGTTGTCCAAATGCTAAACTAGCAAGTTAAGACTTCGAATAACACTAAATAGCATATAACAGTCCAATATGATGCCTTAGGAATGCTCAATTCTATGCATAGACAAGTTTTTTACGTTTCGTGTAATTTTGAACTTAGCTTGGTCTATTGGCTTCTTTACCTAACGAAACATTGTCCAAAAGCTAAATTAACAAGTGAAAACTTCGTAGAACACTAAATACAGTATAACGGTCAAATTTGACTCCTTCGGAATGCTTAGTTCTATGCATAGACAAGTTTTTCTCGTTTCGTACAATTTTGAACTTGACTTGGTCTATTGGCTTCTTTACCTAATGAAACGTGTTCCAAAAGCTAAACTAGCAAGCTAAGACTTCGAAGAACCTTAAAAAGAGTCTAACAATCCAATTTGATGCCTTAGGAATGCTCAATTCTATGCATAGACAAGTTTTTCACGTTTCATATAATTTTGAACATAACTTGGTCTATTGTGTTCTTTACCTAACGAAACCTTGTCCAAAAGTGAAACTAGCAAGTTAAGACTTCAAAGAACACTAAATAGAGTATAACGGTCCAATTTGATACCTTAGGAATTCTCAATTCTATGCATAGGCAAGTTTTCACACTTCGTGCAATTTTGACCTTAACTTGGTCTATTGGCTTCTTTACCTAACGAAACGTTGTCCAAAAGCTAAACTAGCAAGTTAAGACTTCTAAGAACACTAAATAGAGTATAACGGTCCAATTTGATGCCTTAGGAATTCTCAATTCTATGCATAGGCAAGTTTTTCACGTTTCGTGCAATTTTGAACTTAACTTGGTCTATTAGCTTCTTTACCTAACGAAACGTTGTCCAAAAGCTAAACTAGCAAGTTAAGACTTCGAAGAACACTAAATAGCGTATAACAGTCCAATTTGATGCCTTAGGAATGCTCAATTCTATGCATAGACAAGTTTTTCACGTTTCGTGTAATTTTGAACCTAACTTGGTCTATTGGCTTCTTTACCTAACGAAACGGAGTCCAAAAGCTAAACTAGCAAGTTAAGACTTCGAAGAACACTAAATAGCGTAGAACAGTCCACTTTGATGCCTTAGGAATGCTCAGTTCTATGCATAGACAAGCTTTTCTCGTTTCTTGCAATTTTGAACTTAACTTGGTCTATTGGCTTCTTTACCAAGCAAAAAAACGTCCAAAAGCTAAACTAGCAAGTTAAGACTTCTAAGAACACAAAATAGAGTATAATAGTCGAATTTGATGCCTTAGGAATGCTTAATTCTATGCATAGACAAGTTTTTCATGTTTCGTACAATTTTGAACATAACTTGGTCTATTGGCTTCTTTACCTTACGAAACGTTGTCCAAAAGCTAAACTAGCAAGTTAAAACTTCGTAGAACACTAAATAGAGTATAACAGTCCAATTTGATGCCTTAAGAATACTCAGTTCTGTGCGTTGATAAGTTTTTCTCGTTTCGTGCAATTTTGAACTTAACTTGGTCTATTGGCTTCTTTACCTAACGAAACGTTGTCCAAAAGCTAAACTAGCAAGTTAAGACTTCGAAGAACACTAAATAGCGTATAACAGTCCAATTTGATGCCTTAGGATTGCTCAGTTCTATGCATAGACAAGCTTTTCTCGTTTCGTGCAATTTTGAACTTAACTTGGTCTATTGGCTTCTTTACCTAACGAAACATTGTGCAAAAGCTAAACTAAAAAGTTAAGACTCCTAAGAACACTAAATAGAGTATAACGGTCAAATTTGATGCCTTAGGAATGCTCAGATGTATGCGTTGACAAGTTTTTCTCGTTTCGTGCAATTTTGAACTTAACTTGGTCTATTGGCTTCTTTACCTAACGAAACGTTGTGCAAAAGCTAAACTAGCAAGTTAAGACTTCGAAGAACACTAAATAGCGTATAACAGTCAAATTTGATGCCTTTGGAATGCTCAGTTCTATGCATAGACAAGCTTTTCTCGTTTCGTGTAATTTTGAAGTTATCTTGGTCTATTGGCTTCTTTACCTAACGAAACGTTGTGCAAAAGCTAAACTAGCAAGTTAAGACTTCTAAGAACACTAAATAGAGTATAACGATCAAATTTGATGCCTTAGGAATGCTCAAATCTATGCGTTGACAAGTTTTTCTCGTTTCGTGCAATTTTGAACTTAACTTGGTCTATTGGCTTCTTTACCTAATGAAACGTTGTCCAAAAGCTAAACTAGCAAGTTAAGACTTCGAAGAACACTAAATAGCGTATAACAGTCTAATTTGATGCGTTAGGAATGCTCAATTCTATGCATAGACAAGTTTTTCACGTTTCGTGTAATTTTGAACCTAACTTGGTCTATTGGCTTCTTTGCCTAACGAAACGGTGTCCAAAAGCTAAACTAGCAAGTTAAGACTTCCAAGAACACTAAATAGCGTAGAACAGCCCACTTTGATGCCTTAGGAATGCTCAGTTCTATGCATAGACAAGCTTTTCTTGTTTCGTGCAATTTTGAACTTAACTTGGTCTATTGACTTCTTTACCAAGCAAAACAACGTCCAAAAGCTAAACTAGCAAGTTAAGACTTCTAAGAACACAAAATAGAGTATAACAGTCGAATTTGATGCCTTAGGAATGCTCAATTCTATGCATAGACAAGTTTTTAATGTTTCGTACAATTTTGAACATAACTTGGTCTATTGGCTTCTTTACCTTATGAAACGTTGTCCAAAAGCTAAACTAGCAAGTTTAAACTTCGTAGAACACTAAATAGAGTATAACAGTCCAATTTGATGCCTTAGGAATGCTTAGTTCTGTGCGTTGATAAGTTTTTCTTGTTTCGTGCAATTTTGAACTTAACTTGGTCTATTGGCTTCTTTACCTAACGAAACGTTGTGCAAAAGCTAAACTAGCAAGTTAAGACTTCGAAGAACACTAAATAGCGTATAACAGTCAAATTTGATGCCTTTGGAATGCTCAGTTCTATGCATAGACAAGCTTTTCTCGTTTTGTGTAATTTTGAACTTGTCTTGGTCTATTAGCTTCCTTACCTAACGAAACGTTGTGCAAAAGCTAAACTAGCAAGTTAAGACTTCTAAGAACACTAAATAGAGTATAACGATCAAACTTGATGCGTTAGCAATGCTCAATTCTATGCATAGACAAATTTTTCACGTTTTGTGTAATTTTGAACCTAACTTGGTCTATTGGCTTCTTTACCTAACGAAACGGTGTCCAAAAGCTAAACTAGCAAGTTAAGACTTCCAAGAACACTAAATAGCGTAGAACAACCCACTTTGATGCCTTAGGAATGCTCAGTTCTATGCATAGACAAGCTTTTCTTGTTTCGTGCAATTTTGAACTTAACTTGGTCTATTGGCTTCTTTACCAAGCAAAACAACGTCCAAAAGCTAAAATAGCAAGTTAAGACTTCTAAGAACACAAAATAGAGTATAACAGTCGAATTTGATGCCTTAGGAATGCTCAATTCTATGCATAGACAAGTTTTTAATGTTTCGTACAATTTTGAACATAACTTGGTCCATTGGCTTCTTTACCTTACGAAACGTTGTCCAAAAGCTAAACTAGCAAGTTAAAACTTCGTAGAACACTAAATAGAGTATAACAGTCCAATTTGATGCCTTAGGAATGCTCAGTTCTGTGCGTTGATAAGTTTTTCTTGTTTCGTGCAATTTTGAACTTAACTCGGTCTATTGGCTTCTTTACCTAACGAAACGTTGTCCAAAAGCTAAACTAGCAAGTTAAGACTTCGAAGAACACTAAATAGCGTATAACAGTCCAATTTGATGCCTTAGGATTGCACAGTTCTATGCATAGACAAGCTTTTCTCGTTTCGTGCAATTTTGAACTTAACTTGGTCTATTGGCTTCTTTACCTAACGAAACATTGTGCAAAAGCTAAACTAAAAAGTTAAGACTCCTAAGAACACTAAATAGAGTATAACGGTCAAATTTGATGCCTTAGGAATGCTCAGATGTATGCGTTGACAAGTTTTTCTCGTTTCGTGCAATTTTGAACTTAACTTGGTCTATTGGCTTCTTTACCTAACGAAACGTTGTGCAAAAGCTAAACTAGCAAGTTAAGACTTCGAAGAACACTAAATAGCGTATAACAGTCAAATTTGATGCCTTTGGAATGCTCAGTTCTATGCATAGACAAGCTTTTCTCGTTTCGTGTAATTTTGAAGTTATCTTGGTCTATTGGCTTCTTTACCTAACGAAACGTTGTGCAAAAGCTAAACTAGCAAGTTAAGACTTCTAAGAACACTAAATAGAGTATAACGATCAAATTTGATGCCTTAGGAATGCTCAAATCTATGCGTTGACAAGTTTTTCTCGTTTCGTGCAATTTTGAACTTAACTTGGTCTATTGGCTTCTTTACCATGCAAAACAACGTCCAAAAGCTAAAATAGGAAGCTAAGACTTCGAAGAACACTAAATAGAGTATAACGGACCAATTTGATGCCTTAGGAATGCTCAATTCTATGCATAGACAAGTTTTTCACGTTTCGTGCAATTTTGAACTTAACTTGGTCTATTGGCTTCTTTACCTTACGAAACGTTGTCCAAAAGCTAAACTAGCAAGTTAAGACTTCTAAGAA
Source organism: Tripterygium wilfordii (assembly GCF_013401445.1). Classification (NCBI taxonomy): domain Eukaryota; kingdom Viridiplantae; phylum Streptophyta; class Magnoliopsida; order Celastrales; family Celastraceae; genus Tripterygium; species Tripterygium wilfordii. The sequence goes on from NC_052248.1 coordinate 7,832,675, forward strand.
CACTAAATAGAGTATAACGATCAAATTTGATGCCTTAGGAATGCTCAGATGTATGCGTTGACAAGTTTTTCTCGTTTCGTGCAATTTTGAACTTAACTTGGTCTATTGGCTTCTTTACCTAACGAAACGTTGTCCAAAAGCTAAACTAGCAAGTTAAGACTTCGAAGAACACTAAATAGAGTATAACGGTCCAATTTGATGCCTTAGGAATGCTCAATTCTATGCATAGACAAGTTTTTCACGTTTCGTGCAATTTTGAACTTAACTTGGTCTATTGGCTTCTTTACCTTACGAAACGTTGTCCAAAAGCTAAACTAGCAAGTTAAAACTTCGTAGAACGCTAAATAGAATAACAGTCCAATTTGATGCCTTAGGAATACTCTGTTCTGTGCGTTGATAAGTTTTTCTCGTTTCGTGCAATTTTGAACTTAACTTGGTCTATTGGCTTCTTTACCTAACGAAATGTTGTCCAAAAGCTAAACTAGCAAGTTAAGACTTCGAAGAACACTAAATAGCGTATAACAATCCAATTTGACGCCTTAGGAATGCTCAGTTCTATGCATAAACAAGCCTCTCTCGTTTCGTGCAATTTTGAACTTAACTTGGTCTATTGGCTTCTTTACCTAACGAAACATTGTGCAAAAGCTAAACTAGCAAGTTAAGACTTCTAAGAACACTATATAGAGTATAACGGTGAAATTTGATGCCTTAGGAATGCTCAGATCTATGCGTTGACAAGTTTTTCTCGTTTCGTGCAATTTTGAACTTAACTTGGTCTATTGGCTTCTTTACCTAACGAAACGTTGTCCAAAAGCTAAACTAGCAAGTTAAGACTTCGAAGAACACTAAATAGCATATAACAGTCCAATTTGATGCCTTAGGAATGCTCACTTCTATGCATAGACAAGCTTTTCTCGTTTCGTGTAATTTTGAACTTAACTTGGTCTATTGGTTCTTTACCTAACGAAACGTTGTCCAAAAGCTAAACTAGCAAGTTAAGACTTCGAAGAACACTAAATAGCATATAACAGTCCAATTTGATGCCTTAGGAATGCTCACTTCTATGCATAGACAAGCTTTTCCCGTTTCGTGCAATTTTGAACTTAACTTGGTCTATTGGCTTCTTTACCTAACGAAACGTTGTCCAAAAGCTAAACTAGCAAGCTAAGACTTCTAAGAACACTAAATAGCGTAGAACAGCCCACTTTGATGCCTTAGGAATGCTCAGTTCTATGCATAGACAAGCTTTTCTTGTTTCGTGCAATTTTGAACTTAACTTGGTCTATTGGCTTCTTTACCAAGCAAAACAACGTCCAAAAGCTAAACTAGCAAGTTAAGACTTCTAAGAACACAAAATAGAGTATAACAGTCGAATTTGATGCCTTAGGAATGCTCAATTCTATGCATAGACAAGTTTTTAATGTTTCGTACAATTTTGAACATAACTTGGTCTATTGGCTTCTTTACCTTACGAAACGTTGTCCAAAAGCTAAACTAGCAAGCTAAGACTTCTAAGAACACTAAATAGAGTATAACGGTCCAATTTGATGCCTTAGGAATGCTCAATTCTATGCAAAGACAAGTTTTTCACGTTTCGTGCAATTTTGAACTTAACTTTGTCTATTAACTTCTTTACCGAGCGAAACGTTGTCCAAAAGCTAAACTAGCAAGCTAAGACTTCGAAGAACACTAAATAGAGTATAACAATCGAATTTGATGCCTTAGGAATGCTGAATTCTATGCATAGACAAGTTTTTCACGTTTCGTACAATTTTGAACATAACTTGGTCTATTGACTTCTTTACCTAACGAAACGTTGTCCAAAAGCGAAACTAGCAAGTTAAGACTTCTAAGAACACTAAATAGCGTATAACGGTCCAATTTGATGTTCTAGGAATTCTTAATTCTATGTATAGGCAAGTTTTTCACGTTTCGTGCAATTTTGAACTTAACTTGGTCTATTGGCTTCTTTACCTAACGAAACGTTGTCCAAAAGTTAAACTAGCAAGTTAAGACTTTGAAGAACACTAAATAGCGTATAACAGTCCAATTTGATGCCTTAGGAATGCTCAATTCTATGCATAGACAAGTTTTTCACGTTTCATGTATTTTTGAACCTAACTTGGTCTATTGGCTTCTTTACCTAACGAAACGGAGTCCAAAAGCTAAACTAGCATGTTAAGACTTCGAAGAACACTAAATAGCGTAGAACAGTCCAATTTGATGCCTTAGGAATGCTCAGTTCTATGCATAGACAAGTTTTTCACGTTTCGTGTAATTTTGAACTTAACTTGGTCTATTGGCTTCTTTACCTAACGAAACTTTGAGCAAAAGCTAAACTAGCAAGTTAAGACTTCTAAGAACACTAAATAGAGTATAACGGTCAAATTTGATGCCTTAAGAATGATCAGATCTATGCGTTGACAAGTTTTTCTCGTTTCGTGCAATTTTGAACTTAACTTGGTCTATTGGCTTCTTTACCTAACGAAACGTTGTCCAAAAGCTAAACTAGCAAGTTAAGACTTCGAAGAACACTAAATAGCGTATAACAGTCCAATTTGATGCCTTAGGAATGCTCAGTTCTATGCATAGACAAGCTTTTCTCGTTTCGTGTAATTTTAAACTTAACTTGGTCTATTGGCTTCTTTACCGCACGAAACGTTGTGCAAAAGCTAAACTACCAAATTAAGAATTCTAAGAACACTAAATAGAGTATAACGGTCAAATTTGATGCCTTAGGAATGCTCAGATCTATGCGTTGATAAGTTTTTCTCGTTTCGTGCAATTTTGAACTTAACTTGGTCTATTGACTTCTTTACCTAACGAAACGTTGTCCAAAAGCTAAACTAGCAAGTTAAGACTTCTAAGAACACTAAATAGCGTATAATAGTCCAATTTGATGCCTTAGGAATGCTCAATTCTATGCATAGACAAGTTTTTCTCGTTTCGTGCAATTTTGAACTTAACTCGGTCTATTGGCTTCTTTACCTAACGAAACGTTGTCCAAAAGCTAAACTAGCAAGTTAAGACTTCGAAGAACACTAAATAGCATATAACAGTCCAATTTGATGCCTTAGGAATGCTCACTTCTATGCATAGACAAGCTTTTCTCGTTTCGTGTAATTTTGAACTTAACTTGGTCTATTGGTTCTTTACCTAACGAAACGTTGTCCAAAAGCTAAACTAGCAAGTTAAGACTTCGAAGAACACTAAATAGCATATAACAGTCCAATTTGATGCCTTAGGAATGCTCACTTCTATGCATAGACAAGCTTTTCCCGTTTCGTGCAATTTTGAACTTAACTTGGTCTATTGGCTTCTTTACCTAACGAAACGTTGCCAAAAGCTAAACTAGCAAGCTAAGACTTCTAAGAACACTAAATAGAGTATAACGGTCCAATTTGATGCCTTAGGAATGCTCAATTCTATGCATAGACAAGTTTTTCACGTTTCGTGCAATTTTGAACTTAACTTTGTCTATTAGCGTCTTTACCGAGCGAAATGTTGTCCAAAAGCTAAACTAGCAAGCTAAGACTTCGAAGAACACTAAATAGAGTATAACAATCGAATTTGATGCCTTAGGAATGCTCAATTCTATGCATAGACAAGTTTTTCACGTTTCGTACAATTTTGAACATAACTTGGTCTATTGACTTCTTAACCTAACGAAACGTTGTCCAAAAGCGAAACTAGCAAGTTAAGACTTCTAAGAACACTAAATAGCGTAAAACGGTCCAATTTGATGCCCTAGGAATTCTTAATTCTATGCATAGGCAAGTTTTTCACGTTTCGTGTAATTTTGAACTTAACCTGGTCTATTGGCTTCTTTACCTAACGAAACGTTGTCCAAAAGCTAAACTAGCAAGTTAAGACTTCGAAGAACACTAAATAGCGTATAAGAGTCCAATTTGATGCCTTAGGAATGCTCAATTCTATGCATAGACAAGTTTTTCACGTTTCGTGCAATTTTGACCTTAACTTGGTCTATTGGCTTCTTTACCTTACGAAACGTTGTCCAAAAGCTAAACTAGCAAGTTAAGACTTCGAAGAACACTAAATAGCGTATAACAGTCCAATTTGATGCCTTAGGATTGCTCAGTTCTATGCATAGACAAGCTTTTCTCGTTTCGTGTAATTTTAAACTTAACTTGGTCTATTGGCTTCTTTACCGAACGAAACGTTGTGCAAAAGCTAAACTACCAAATTAAGAATTCTAAGAACACTAAATAGAGTATAACGGTCAAATTTGATGCCTTAGGAATGCTCAGATCTATGCGTTGATAAGTTTTTCTCGTTTCGTGCAATTTTGAACTTAACTTGGTCTATTGACTTCTTTACCTAACGAAACGTTGTCCAAAAGCTAAACTAGCAAGTTAAGACTTCTAAGAACACTAAATAGAGTATAACGGTCCAATTTGATGCCTTAGGAATGCTCAATTCTATGCATAGACTAGTTTTTCACGTTTCGTGCAATTTTGAACTTAACTTTGTCTATTAGCTTCTTTACCGAGCGAAACGTTGTCCAAAAGCTAAACTAGCAAGCTAAGACTTCGAAGAACACTAAATAGAGTATAACAATCGAATTTGATGCCTTAGGAATGCTCAATTCTATGCATAGACAAGTTTTTCACGTTTCGTACAATTTTGAACATAACTTGGTCTATTGATTTCTTTACCTAACGAAACGTTGTCCAAAAGCGAAACTAGCAAGTTAAGACTTCTAAGAACACTAAATAGCGTATAACGGTCCAATTTGATGCCCTAGGAATTCTTTATTCTTTGCATAGGCAAGTTTTTCACGTTTCGTGCAATTTTGAACTTAACTTGGTCTATTGGCTTCTTTACCTAACGAAACGTTGTCCAAAAGTTAAACTAGCAAGTTAAGACTTTGAAGAACACTAAATAGCGTATAACAGTCCAATTTGATGCCTTAGGAATGCTCAATTCTATGCATAGACAAGTTTTTCACGTTTCATGTATTTTTGAACCTAACTTGGTCTATTGCCTTCTTTACCTAACGAAACGGAGTCCAAAAGCTAAACTAGCATGTTAAGACTTTGAAGAACACTAAATAGCGTAGAACAATCCAATTTGATGCCTTAGGAATGCTCAGTTCTATGCATAGACAAGTTTTTCACGTTTCGTGTAATTTTGAACTTAACTTGGTCTATTCGCTTCTTTACCTAACGAAACATTATGCAAAAGCTAAACTAGCAAGTTAAGACTTCTAAGAACACTAAATAGAGTATAACGGTCAAATTTGATGCCTTAAGAATGATCAGATCTATGCGTTGACAAGTTTTTCTCGTTTCATGCAATTTTGAACTTAACTTGGTCTATTGGCTTCTTTACCTAACGAAACGTTTTCCAAATACTAAACTAGCAAGTTAAGACTTCGAAGAACACTAAATAGCGTATAACAGTCCAATTTGATGCCTTAGGAATGCTCAGTTCTATGCATAGACAAGCTTCTCTCGTTTCGTGCAATTTTGAACTTAACTTGGTCTATTGGCTTCTTTATCTAACGAAACATTGTGCAAAAGCTAAACTAGCAAGTTAAGACTTCTAAGAACACTATATAGAGTATAACGGTCAAATTTGATGCCTTAGGAATGCTCAGATCTATGCGTTGACAAGTTTTTCTCGTTTCAAGCAATTTTGAACTTAACTTGGTCTATTGGCTTCTTTACCTAACGAAACGTTGTCCAAAAGCTAAACTAGCAAGTTAGGACTTCGAAGACCACTAAATAGCATATAACAGTCCAATTTGATGCCTTAGGAATGCTCACTTCTATGCATAGACAAGCTTTTCTCGTTTCGAGTAATTTTGAACTTAACTTGGTCTATTGGTTCTTTACCTAACGAAACGTTGTCCAAAAGCTAAACTAGCAAGTTAAGACTTCGAAGAACACTAAATAGCATATAACAGTCCAATTTGATGCCTTAGGAATGCTCACTTCTATGCATAGACAAGCTTTTCCCGTTTCGTGCAATTTTGAACTTAACTTGGTCTATTGGCTTCTTTACCTCTTGAAACGTTGCCAAAAGCTAAACTAGTCAGCTAAGACTTCTAAGAACACTAAATAGAGTATAACGGTCCAATTTGATGCCTTAAGAATGCTCAATTCTATGCATAGACAAGTTTTTCACGTTTCGTGCAATTTTGAACTTAACTTTGTCTATTAGCGTCTTTACCGAGCGAAACGTTGTCCAAAAGCTAAACTAGCAAGCTAAGACTTCGAAGAACACTAAATAGAGTATAACAATCGAATTTGATGCCTTAGGAATGCTCAATTCTATGCATAGACAAGTTTTTCACGTTTCGTACAATTTTGAACATAACTTGGTCTATTGACTTCTTTACCTAACGAAACGTTGTCCAAAAGCGAAACTAGCAAGTTAAGACTTCTAAGAACACTAAATAGCGTATAACGGTCCAATTTGATGCCCTAGGAATTCTTTATTCTTTGCATAGGCAAGTTTTTCACGTTTCGTGCAATTTTGAACTTAACTTGGTCTATTGGCTTCTTTACCTAACGAAACGTTGTCCAAAAGTTAAACTAGCAAGTTAAGACTTTGAAGAACACTAAATAGCGTATAACAGTCCAATTTGATGCCTTAGGAATGCTCAATTCTATGCATAGACAAGTTTTTCACGTTTCATGTATTTTTGAACCTAACTTGGTCTATTGGCTTCTTTACCTAACGAAACGGAGTCCAAAAGCTAAACTAGCATGTTAAGACTTTGAAGAACACTAAATAGCGTAGAACAATCCAATTTGATGCCTTAGGAATGCTCAGTTCTATGCATAGACAAGTTTTTCACGTTTCGTGTAATTTTGAACTTAACTTGGTCTATTCGCTTCTTTACCTAACGAAACATTATGCAAAAGCTAAACTAGCAAGTTAAGACTTCTAAGAACACTAAATAGAGTATAACGGTCAAATTTGATGCCTTAAGAATGATCAGATCTATGCGTTGACAAGTTTTTCTCGTTTCGTGCAATTTTGAACTTAACTTGGTCTATTGGCTTCTTTACCTAACGAAACGTTTTCCAAAAGCTAAACTAGCAAGTTAAGACTTCGAAGAACACTAAATAGCGTATAACAGTCCAATTTGATGCCTTAGGAATGCTCAGTTCTATGCATAGACAAGCTTTTCTCGTTTCGTGTAATTTTAAACTTAACTTGGTCTATTGGCTTCTTTACCGAACGAAACGTTGTGCAAAAGCTAAACTACGAAATTAAGAATTCTAAGAACACTAAATAGAGTATAACGGTCAAATTTGATGCCTTAGGAATGCTCAGATCTATGCGTTGATAAGTTTTTCTCGTTTCGTGCAATTTTGAACTTAACTTGGTCTATTGACTTCTTTACCTAACGAAACGTTGTCCAAAAGCTAAACTAGCAAGTTAAGACTTCTAAGAACACTAAATAGAGTATAACGGTCCAATTTGATGCCTTAGGAATGCTCACTTCTATGCATAGACAAGTTTTTCACGTTTCGTGCAATGTTGAACTTAACTTGGTCTATTGGCTTCTTTACCTTACGAAACGTTGTCCAAAAGCTAAACCAGAAGGTTAAAACTTCGTAGAACACTAAATAGAATAACAGTCCAATTTGATGCCTTAGGAATACTCTGTTCTGTGCGTTGATAAGTTTTTCTCGTTTCGTGCAATTTTGAACTTAACTTGGTCTATTGGCTTCTTTACCTAACGAAATGTTGTCCAAAAGCTAAACTAGCAAGTTAAGACTTCGAAGAACACTAAATAGCGTATAACAGTCCAATTTGATGCCTTAGAAATGCTCAGTTCTATGCATAGACAAGCTTCTCTCGTTTCGTGCAATTTTGAACTTAACTTGGTCTATTGGCTTCTTTATCTAACGAAACATTGTGCAAAAGCTAAACTAGCAAGTTAAGACTTCTAAGAACACTATATAGAGTATAACGGTCAAATTTGATGCCTTAGGAATGCTCAGATCTATGCGTTGACAAGTTTTTCTCGTTTCGTGCAATTTTGAACTTAACTTGGTCTATTGGCTTCTTTACCTAACGAAACGTTGTCCAAAAGCTAAACTAGCAAGTTAGGACTTCGAAGACCACTAAATAGCATATAACAGTCCAATTTGATGCCTTAGGAATGCTCACTTCTATGCATAGACAAGCTTTTCTCGTTTCGAGTAATTTTGAACTTAACTTGGTCTATTGGTTCTTTACCTAACGAAACGTTGTCCAAAACCTAAACTAGCAAGTTAAGACTTCGAAGAACACTAAATAGCATATAACAGTCCAATTTGATGCCTTTGGAATGCTCAGTTCTATGCATAGACAAGCTTTTCTCGTTTCGTGTAATTTTGAACTTATCTTGGTCTATTGGCTTCTTTACCTAACGAAACGTTGTGCAAAAGCTAAACTAGCAAGTTAAGACTTCTAAGAACACTAAATAGAGTATAACGATCAAATTTGATGCCTTAGGAATGCTTAAATCTATGCGTTGACAAGTTTTTCTCGTTTCATGCAATTTTAGCTTAACTTGGTCTATTGGCTCTTTACCTAACGAAACGTTGTCCAAAAGCTAAACTAGCAAGTTAAGACTTCCAAAAACACTAAATAGAGTGTATAACGGTCCAATTTGATGCCATAGAAATGCTCAATTCTATGCATAGACAAGTTTTTCAAGTTTCGTGCAATTTTGAACTTAACTTGGTCTATTGGCTTCTTTACCTTACGAAACGTTGTCCAAAAGCTAAACCAGCAAGTTAAAACTTCGTAGAACACTAAATAGAATAACAGTCCAATTTGATGCCTTAGGAATGCTCAGTTCTGTGCGTTGATAAGTTTTTCTCGTTTCGTGCAATTTTGAACTTAACTTGGTCTATTGGCTTCTTTACCTAACGAAACGTTGTCCAAAAGCTAAACTAGCAAGTTAATACTTCGAAGAATACTAAATAGCGTATAACAGTCCAATTTGATGCCTTACGAATTCTCAGTTCTATGCATAGACAAGCTTTTCTTGTTTCGTGCAATTTTGAACTTAACTTGGTCTATTGGCTTCTTTACCTAACGAAACATTGTGCAAACGCTAAACTAAAAACTTAAGACTCCTAAGAACACTAAATAGAGTATAACGGTCAAATTTGATGCCTTAGGAATGCTCAGATGTATGCGTTGACAAGTTTTTCTCGTTTCGTGCAATTTTGAACTTAACTTGGTCTATTGGCTTCTTTACCTAACGAAACGTTGTCCAAAAGTTAAACTAGCAAGTTAAGATTTCGAAGAACACTAAATAGCGTATAACAGTCCAATTTGATGCCTTTGGAATGCTCAGTTCTATGCATAGACAAGCTTTTCTCGTTTCGTGTAATTTTGAACTTATCTTGGTCTATTGGCTTCTTTACCTAACGAAACGTTGTGCAAAAGCTAAACTAGCAAGTTAAGACTTCTAAGAACACTAAATAGAGTATAACGATCAAATTTGATGCCTTAGGAATGCTTAAATCTATGCGTTGACAAGTTTTTCTCGTTTTATGCAATTTTAGCTTAACTTGGTCTATTGGCTTCTTTACCTAACGAAACGTTGTCCAAAAGCTAAACTAGCAAGTTAAGACTTCCAAAAACACTAAATAGAGTGTATAACGGTCCAATTTGATGCCATAGAAATGCTCAATTCTATGCATAGACAAGTTTTTCAAGTTTCGTGCAATTTTGAACTTAACTTGGTCTATTGGCTTCTTTACCTTACGAAACGTTGTCCAAAAGCTAAACTAGCAAGTTAAAACTTCGTAGAACACTAAATAGAATAACAGTCCAATTTGATGCCTTAGGAATGCTCAGTTCTGTGCGTTGATAAGTTTTTCTCGTTTCGTGCAATTTTGAACTTAACTTGGTCTATTGGCTTCTTTACCTAACGAAACGTTGTCCAAAAGCTAAACTAGCAAGTTAAGACTTCGAAGAACACTAAATAGCATATAACAGTCGAATTTGATGCCTTAGGAATGCTCAGTTCTATGCATAGACAAGCTTTTCTCGTTTCGTGCAATTTTGAACCTAACTTGGTCTATTGGCTTCTTTACCTAACGAAACATTGTGCAAAATCTAAACTAGCAAGTTAAGACTTCTAAGAACACTAAATAGAGTATAACGGTCAAATTTGAAGCCTTAGGAATGCTCAGATCTATGCGTTGACAAGTTTTTCTCGTTTCGTGCAATTTTTAATTTAACTTGGTCTATTGGCTTCTTTACCTAACGAAACGTTGTCCAAAAGCTAAACTAGCAAGTTAAGACTTCGAAGAACACTAAATAGCATATAACAGTCCAATTTGATGCCTTAGGAATGCTCACTTCTATGCATAGACAAGCTTTTCTCGTTTCGTGTAATTTTGAACTTAACTTGGTCTATTGGCTTCTTTACCTAACGAAACGTTGTCCAAAAGCTAAACTAGCAAGTTAAGACTTCGAAGAACACTAAATAGCATATAACAGTCCAATTTGATGCCTTAGGAATGCTCACTTCTATGCATAGACAAGCTTTTCTCGTTTCGTGCAATTTTGAACTTAACTTGGTCTATTGGCTTCTTTACCTAACGAAATGTTGTCCAAAAGCTAAACTAGCAAGTTAAGACTTCGAAGAACACTAAATAGCGTATAACAGTCCAATTTGATGCCTTAGGAATTCTCAGTTCTATGCATAGACAAGCTTTTCTTGTTTCGTGCAATTTTGAACTTAACTTGGTCTATTGGCTTCTTTACCTAACGAAACGTTGTCCAAAAGCTAAACTAGCAAGTTAAAACTCCTAAGAACACTATATAGAGTATAACGGTCAAATTTGATGCCTTAGGAATGCTCAGATCTATGCGTAGACAAGTTTTTCACGTTTCGTGCAATTTTGAACTTAACTTGGTCTATTGGCTTCTTTACCTTACGAAACGTTGTCCAAAAGCTAAACTAGCAAGTTAAAACTTCGTAGAACAATAAACAGAATAACAGTCCAATTTGATGCCTTAGGAATGCTCAGTTCTGTGCGTTGATAAGTTTTTCTCGTTTCGTGCAATTTTGAACATAACTTGGTCTATTGGCTTCTTTACCTAACGAAACGTTGTCCAAAAGCTAAACTAGCAAATTAAGACTTCGAAGAACACTAAATAGCATATAACAGTCCAATTTGATGCCTTAGGAATGCTCAGTTCTATGCATAGACAAGCTTTTCTCGTTTCGTGCAATTTTGAACCTAACTTGGTCTATTGGCTTCTTTACCTAGCGAAACATTGTGCAAAAGCTAAACTAGCAAGTTAAGACTCCTAAGAACACTATATAGAGTATAACGGTCAAATTTGATGCCTTAGGAATGCTCAGATCTATGCGTTGACAAGTTTTTCTCGTTTCGTGCAATTTTGAACTTAACTTGGTCTATTGGCTTCTTTACCTAACGAAACGTTGTCCAAAAGCTAAACTAGCAAGTTAAGACTTCGAAGAACACTAAATAGCATATAACAGTCCAATTTGATGCCTTAGGAATGCTCACTTCTATGCATAGACAAGCTTTTCTCGTTTCGTGCAATTTTGAACTTAACTTGGTCTATTGGCTTCTTTACCTAACGAAACGTTGTCCAAAAGCTAAACTAGCAAGTTAAGACTTCGAAGAACACTAAATAGCATATAACAGTCCAATTTGATGCCTTAGGAATGCTCAATTCTATGCATAGACAAGCTTTTCTCGTTTCGTGCAATTTTGAACCTAACTTGGTCTATTGGCTTCTTTACCTAACGAAACATTGTGCAAAAGCTAAACTAGCAAGTTAAGACTCCTAAGAACACTATATAGAGTATAACGGTCAAATTTGATGCCTTAGGAATGCTCAGATCTATGCGTTGACAAGTTTTTCTCGTTTCGTGCAATTTTGAACTTAACTTGGTCTATTGGCTTCTTTACCTAACGAAACGTTGTCCAAAAGCTAAACTAGCAAGTTAAGACTTCGAAGAACACTAAATAGCATATAACAGTCCAATTTGATGCCTTAGGAATGCACTTCTATGCATAGACAAGCTTTTCTCGTTTCGTGCAATTTTGAACTTAACTTGGTCTATTGGCTTCTTTACCTAACGAAACATTGTGCAAAAGCTAAACTATCAAGTTAAGACTTCTAAGAACACTAAATAGAGTATAACGGTCAAATTTGATGCCTTAGGAATGATCAGATCTATGCGTTGACAAGTTTTTCTCGTTTCGTACAATTTTTAACATAACTTGGTCTATTGACTTCTTTACCTAACGAAACGTTGTCCAAAAGCGAAACTAGCAAGTTAAGACTTCTAAGAACACTAAATAGCGTATAACGGTCCAATTTGATGCCCTAGGAATTCTCAATTCTATGCATAGGCAAGTTTTTCACGTTTCGTGCAATTTTGAACTTAACTTGGTCTATTGGCTTCTTTACCTAACGAAACGTTGTCCAAAAGCTAAACTAGCAAGTTAAGACTTCTAAGAACACTAAATAGCGTATAACAGTCCAATTTGATGCCTTAGGAATGCTCAATTCTATGCATAGACAAGTTTTTCACGTGTCATGTAATTTTGAACCTAACTTGGTCTATTGGCTTCTTTACCTAACGAAACGGAGTCCAGAAGCTAAACTAGCATGTTAAGACTTCGAAGAACACTAAATAGCGTAGAACAGTCCAATTTGATGCCTTAGGAATGCTCAGTTCTATGCATAGACAAGTTTTTCACGTTTCGTGTAATTTTGAACTTAACTTGGTCTATTGGCTTCTTTACCTAACGAAACATTGTGCAAAAGCTAAACTATCAAGTTAAGACTTCTAAGAACACTAAATAGAGTATAACGGTCAAATTTGATGCCTTAGGAATGATCAGATCTATGCGTTGACAAGTTTTTCTCGTTTCGTGCAATTTTGAACTTAACTTGGTCTATTGGCTTCTTTACCTAACGAAACGTTGTCCAAAAGCTAAACTAGCAAGTTAAGACTTCTAAGAACACTAAATAGAGTATAACGGTCCAATTTGATGCCTTAGGAATGCTCAATTCTATGCATAGACAAGTTTTTCACGTTTCGTGCAATTTTGAGCTTAACTTGGTCTATTGGCTTCTTTACCTTACGAAACGTTGTCCAAAAGCTAAACCAGCAAGCTAAAACTTCGTAGAACACTAAATAGAATAACAGTCCAATTTGATGCCTTAGGAATGCTCAGTTCTATGCATAGACAAGTTTTTCACGTTTCTTGTAATTTTGAACTTAACTTGGTCTATTGGCTTCTTTACCTAACGAAACATTGTGCAAAAGCTAAACTATCAAGTTAAGACTTCTAAGAACACTAAATAGAGTATAACGGTCAAATTTGATGCCTTAGGAATGATCAGATCTATGCGTTGACAAGTTTTTCTCGTTTCGTACAATTTTGAACTTAGCTTGGTCTATTGGCTTCTTTACCTAACGAAACGTTGTCCAAAAGCTAAACTAGCAAGTTAAGACTTCGAAGAACACTAAATAGCGTATAACAGTCCAATTTGATGCCTTAGGATTGCTCAGTTCTATGCATAGACAAGCTTTTCTCGTTTCGTGCAATTTTGAACCTAACTTGGTCTATTGGCTTCTTTACCTAACGAAACATTGTGCAAAAGCTAAACTAAAAATTTAAGACTCCTAAGAACACTAAATAGAGTATAACGGTCAAATTTGATGCCTTAGGAATGCTCAGATGTATGCGTTGACAAGTTTTTCTCGTTTCGTGCAATTTTGAACTTAACTTGGTCTATTGGCTTCTTTACCTAACGAAACGTTGTCCAAAAGCTAAACTAGCAAGTTAAGATTTCGAAGAACACTAAATAGCGTATAACAGTCCAATTTGATGCCTTTGGAATGCTCAGTTCTATGCATAGACAAGCTTTTCTCGTTTCGTGTAATTTTGAACTTATCTTGGTCTATTGGCTTCTTTACCTAACGAAACGTTGTGCAAAAGCTAAACTAGCAAGTTAAGACTTCTAAGAACACTAAATAGAGTATAACTATCAAATTTGATGCCTTTGGAATGCTCAAATCTATGCGTTGACAAGTTTTTCTCGTTTCGTGCAATTTTATACTTAACTTGGTCTATTGGCTTCTTTACCTAACGAAACGTTGTCCAAAAGCTAAACTAGCAAGTTAAGACTTCTAAGAACACTAAATAGAGTATAACGGTCCAATTTGATGCCTTAGGAATGCTCAATTCTATGCATAGACAAGTTTTTCACGTTTCGTGCAATTTTGAACCTAACTTGGTCTATTGGCTTCTTTACCTTACGAAACGTTGTCCAAAAGCTAAACTAGCAAGTTAAAACTTCATAGAACACTAAATAGAATAACAGTCCAATTTGATGCCCTAGGAATGCTCAGTTCTGTGCGTTGATAAGTTTTTCTCGTTTCGTGCAATTTTAAACTTAACTTGGTGTATTGGCTTCTTTACCTAACGAAACGTTGTCCAAAAGCTAAACTAGCAAGTTAAGACTTCGAAGAACACTAAATAGCATATAACAGTACAATTTGATGCCTTAGGAATGCTCAGTTCTATGCATAGACAAGCTTTTCTCGTTTCGTGCAATTTTGAACTTAACTTGGTCTATTGGCTTCTTTACCTAAATTGTGCAAAAGCTAAACTAGCAAGTTAAGACTCCTAAGAACACTATATAGTGTATAACGGTCAAATTTGATGCCTTAGGAATGCTCAGATCTATGCGTTGACAAGTTTTTCTCGTTTCGTGCAATTTTGAACTTAACTTGGTCTATTGGCTTCTTTACCTAACGAAACGTTGTCCAAAAGCTAAACTAGCAAGTTAAGACTTCGAAGAACACTAAATAGCATATAACAGTACAATTTGATGCCTTAGGAATGCTCAGTTCTATGCATAGACAAGCTTTTCTCGTTTCGTGCAATTTTGAACTTAACTTGGTCTATTGGCTTCTTTACCTAAATTGTGCAAAAGCTAAACTAGCAAGTTAAGACTCCTAAGAACACTATATAGAGTATAACGGTCAAATTTGATGCCTTAGGAATGCTCAGATCTATGCGTTGACAAGTTTTTCTCGTTTCGTGCAATTTTGAACTTAACTTGGTCTATTGGCTTCTTTACCTAACGAAACGTTGTGCAAAATCTAAACTAGCAAGTTAAGACTTCTAAGAACACTAAATAGAGTATAACGGTCAAATTTGATGCCTTAGGAATGCTCAAATCTATGCGTTGACAAGTTTTTCTCGTTTCGTGCAATGTTGAACTTAACTTGGTCTATTGGCTTCTTTACCTAGCGAAACGTTGTCCAAAAGCTAAACTAGCAAGTTAAGACTTTTAAGAACACTAAATAGAGTATAACGGTCCAATTTGATGCCTTAGGAATGCTCAATTTTATGCATAGACAAGTTTTTCACGTTTCGTGCAATTTTGAACTTAACATGGTCTATTGGCTTCTTTACCGAAAGAAACGTTGTGCAAAAGCTAAACTAGAAAATTAAGAATTCTAAGAACACTAAATAGAGTATAACGGTCAAATTTGATGCCTTAGGAATGCTCAGATCTATGCGTTAATAAGTTTTTCTCTTTTCGTGCAATTTTGAACTTAACTTGGTCTATTGGCTTCTTTACCTAACGAAACGTTGTCCAAAACCTAAACTAGCAAGTTAAGACTTCTAAGAACACTACATAGAGTATAACGGTCCAATTTGATGCCTTAGGAATGCTCAATTCTATGCATAGACAAGTTTTTCACGTTTCGTGCAATTTTGAACTTAACTTGGTCTATTGGCTTCTTTACATTACGAAACGCTGTCCAAAAGCTAAACCAGCAAGTTAAAACTTCGTAGAACACTAAATAGAATAACAGTCCAATTTGATACCTTAGGAATGCTCAGTTCTGTGCGTTAATAAGTTTTTCTCGTTTCGTGCAATTTTGAACTTAACTTGGTCTATTGGCTTCTTTACCTAACGAAACGTTGTCCAAAAGCTAAACTAGCAAGTTAAGACTTCGAAGAACACTAAATGGCGTATAACAGTCCAATTTGATGCCTT
This sequence comes from Tripterygium wilfordii, assembly GCF_013401445.1. Taxonomy (NCBI): domain Eukaryota; kingdom Viridiplantae; phylum Streptophyta; class Magnoliopsida; order Celastrales; family Celastraceae; genus Tripterygium; species Tripterygium wilfordii. Next base: position 7,848,731 of record NC_052248.1, read on the forward strand.
AGGATTGCTCAGTTCTATGCATAGACAAGCTTTTCTCGTTTCGTGCAATTTTGAACTTAACTTGGTCTATTGGCTTCTTTAGCTAACGAAACATTGTGCAAAAGCTAAACTAAAAATTTAAGACTCCTAAGAACACTAAATAGAGTATAACGGTCAAATTTGATGCCTTAGGAATGCTCAGATGTATGCGTTGACAAGTTTTTCTCGTTTGGTGCAATTTTGAACTTAACTTGGTCTATTGGTTTCTTTACCTAACGAAACGTTGTCCAAAAGCTAAACTAGCAAGTTAAGATTTCGAAGAACACTAAATAGCGTATAACAGTCCAATTTGATGCCTTTGGAATGCTCAGTTCTATGCATAGACAAGCTTTTCTCGTTTCGTGTAATTTTGAACTTATCTTGGTCTATTGGCTTCTTTACCTAACGAAACGATGTGCAAAAGCTAAACTAGCAAGTTAAGACTTCTAAGAACACTAAATAGAGTATAACGATCAAATTTGATGCCTCAGGAATGCTCAAATCTATGCGTTGAAAAGTTTTTCTCGTTTCGTGCAATCTTGAACTTAACATGGTCTATTGGCTTCTTTACCTAATGAAACGTTGTCCAAAAGCTAAACTAGCAAGTTAAGACTTTTAAGAATACTAAATAGAGTATAACAGTCCAATTTGATGCCTTAGGATTGCTCAGTTCTATGCATAGACAAGCTTTTCTCGTTTCGTGCAATTTTCAACTTAACTTGGTCTATTGGCTTCTTTACCTAACGAAACATTGTGCAAAAGCTAAACTAAAAATTTAAGACTCCTAAGAACACTAAATAGAGTATAACAGTCAAATTTGATGCCTTAGGAATGCTCAGATGTATGCGTTGACAAGTTTTTCTCGTTTGGTGCAATTTTGAACTTAACTTGGTCTATTGGCTTCTTTACCTAACGAAACGTTGTCCAAAAGCTAAACTAGCAAGTTAAGATTTCGAAGAACACTAAATAGCGTATAACAGTCCAATTTGATGCCTTTGGAATGCTCAGTTCTATGCATAGACAAGCTTTTCTCGTTTCGTGTAATTTTGAACTTATCTTGGTCTATTGGCTTCTTTACCTAACGAAACGTTGTGCAAAAGCTAAACTAGCAAGTTAAGACTTCTAAGAACACTAAATAGAGTATAACGATCAAATTTGATGCCTTAGGAATGCTCAAATCTATGCGTTGACAAGTTTTTCTCGTTTCGTGCAATTTTGAACTTAACTTGGTCTATTGGCTTCTTTACCTAACAAAACTTTGTCCAAAAGCAAAACTAGCAAGTTAAGACTTCTAAGAACACTAAATAGAGTATAACGGTCCAATTTGATGCCTTAGGAATTCTCAATTCTATGCATAGACAAGTTTTTCTCGTTTCGTGCAATTTTGAACTTAACTTGGTCTATTGGCTTCTTTACCTAACGAAACGTTGTCCAAAAGCTAAACTAGCAAGTTAAGATTTCGAAGAACACTAAATAGCGTATAACAGTCCAATTTGATGCCTTTGGAATGCTCAGTTCTATGCATAGACAAGCTTTTCTCGTTTCGTGTAATTTTGAACTTATCTTGGTCTATTGGCTTCTTTACCTAACGAAACGATGTGCAAAAGCTAAACTAGCAAGTTAAGACTTCTAAGAACACTAAATAGAGTATAACGATCAAATTTGATGCCTCAGGAATGCTCAAATCTATGCGTTGAAAAGTTTTTCTCGTTTCGTGCAATCTTGAACTTAACATGGTCTATTGGCTTCTTTACCTAATGAAACGTTGTCCAAAAGCTAAACTAGCAAGTTAAGACTTTTAAGAATACTAAATAGAGTATAACAGTCCAATTTGATGCCTTAGGATTGCTCAGTTCTATGCATAGACAAGCTTTTCTCGTTTCGTGCAATTTTCAACTTAACTTGGTCTATTGGCTTCTTTACCTAACGAAACATTGTGCAAAAGCTAAACTAAAAATTTAAGACTCCTAAGAACACTAAATTGAGTATAACAGTCAAATTTGATGCCTTAGGAATGCTCAGATGTATGCGTTGACAAGTTTTTCTCGTTTGGTGCAATTTTGAACTTAACTTGGTCTATTGGCTTCTTTACCTAACGAAACGTTGTCCAAAAGCTAAACTAGCAAGTTAAGATTTCGAAGAACACTAAATAGCGTATAACAGTCCAATTTGATGCCTTTGGAATGCTCAGTTCTATGCATAGACAAGCTTTTCTCGTTTCGTGTAATTTTGAACTTATCTTGGTCTATTGGCTTCTTTACCTAACGAAACGTTGTGCAAAAGCTAAACTAGCAAGTTAAGACTTCTAAGAACACTAAAGAGAGTATAACGATCAAATTTGATGCCTTAGGAATGCTCAAATCTATGCGTTGACAAGTTTTTCTCGTTTCGTGCAATTTTGAACTTAACTTGGTCTATTGGCTTCTTTACCTAACAAAACTTTGTCCAAAAGCAAAACTAGCAAGTTAAGACTTCTAAGAACACTAAATAGAGTATAACGGTCCAATTTGATGCCTTAGGAATGCTCAATTCTATGCATAGACAAGTTTTTCTCGTTTCGTGCAATTTTGAACTTAACTTGGTCTATTGGCTTCTTTACCTAACGAAACGTTGTCCAAAAGCTAAACTAGCAAGTTAAGACTTCGAAGAACACTAAATAGCATATAACAGTCCAATTTGATGCCTTAGGAATGCTCAGTTCTATGCATAGACAAGCTTTTCTTGTTTCGTGTAATTTTGAACTTGGTCTATTGGCTTCTTTACCTAACGAAACGTTGTGCAAAAGCTAAACTAGCAAGTTAAGACTTCTAAGAACACTAAATACAGTATAACGGTCAAATTTGATGCCTTAGGAATGCTCAAATCTACGCGTTGACAAGTTTTTCTCGTTTCGTGCAATTTTGAACTTAACTTGGTCTATTGGCTTCTTTACCTAACGAAACGTTGTCCAAAAGCTAAACTAGCAAGTTAAGACTTTTAAGAACACTAAATAGAGTATAACGGTCCAATTTGATGCCTTAGGAATGCTCAATTCTATGCATAGACAAGTTTTTCACGTTTCGTGCAATTTTGAACTTAACTTGGTCTATTGGCTTCTTTACATTACGAAACGCTGTCCAAAAGCTAAACCAGCAAGTTAAAACTTCGTAGAACACTAAATAGAATAACAGTCCAATTTGATACCTTAGGAATGCTCAGTTCTGTGCGTTGATAAGTTTTTCTCGTTTCGTGCAATTTTGAACTTAACTTGGTCTATTGGCTTCTTTACCTAACGAAACGTTGTCCAAAAGCTAAACTAGCAAGTTAAGACTTCGAAGAACACTAAATGGCGTATAACAGTCCAATTTGATGCCTTAGGATTGCTCAGTTCTATGCATAGACAAGCTTTTTCTCGTTTCGTGCAATTTTGAACTTAACTTGGTCTATTGGCTTCTTTAGCTAACGAAACATTGTGCAAAAGCTAAACTAAAAATTTAAGACTCCTAAGAACACTAAATAGAGTATAACGGTCAAATTTGATGCCTTAGGAATGCTCAGATGTATGCGTTGACAAGTTTTTCTCGTTTGGTGCAATTTTGAACTTAACTTGGTCTATTGGCTTCTTTACCTAACGAAACGTTGTCCAAAAGCTAAACTAGCAAGTTAAGATTTCGAAGAACACTAAATAGCGTATAACAGTCCAATTTAATGCCTTTGGAATGCTCAGTTCTATGCATAGACAAGCTTTTCTCGTTTCGTGTAATTTTGAACTTATCTTGGTCTATTGGCTTCTTTACCTAACGAAACGATGTGCAAAAGCTAAACTAGCAAGTTAGGACTTCTAAGAACACTAAATAGAGTATAACGATCAAATTTGATGCCTCAGGAATGCTCAAATCTATGCGTTGAAAAGTTTTTCTCGTTTCGTGCAATCTTGAACTTAACATGGTCTATTGGCTTCTTTACCTAATGAAACGTTGTCCAAAAGCTAAACTAGCAAGTTAAGACTTTTAAGAATACTAAATAGAGTATAACAGTCCAATTTGATGCCTTAGGATTGCTCAGTTCTATGCATAGACAAGCTTTTCTCGTTTCGTGTAATTTTCAACTTAACTTGGTCTATTGGCTTGTTTACCTAACGAAACATTGTGCAAAAGCTAAACTAAAAATTTAAGACTCCTAAGAACACTAAATAGAGTATAACAGTCAAATTTGATGCCTTAGGAATGCTCAGATGTATGCGTTGACAAGTTTTTCTCGTTTCGTGCAATTTTGAACTTAACTTGGTCTATTGGCTTCTTTACCTAACGAAACGTTGTCCAAAAGCTAAACTAGCAAGTTAAGATTTCGAAGAACACTAAATAGCGTATAACAATCCAATTTGATGCCTTTGGAATGCTCAGTTCTATGCATAGACAAGCTTTTCTCGTTTCGTGTAATTTTGAACTTATCTTGGTCTATTGGCTTCTTTACCTAACGAAACGTTGTGCAAAAGCTAAACTAGCAAGTTAAGACTTCTAAGAACACTAAATAAAGTATAACGATAAAATTTGATGCCTTAGGAATGCTCAAATCTATGCGTTGACAAGTTTTTCTCGTTTCGTGCAATTTTGAACTTAACTTGGTCTATTGGCTTCTTTACCTAACAAAACTTTGTCCAAAAGCTAAACTAGCAAGTTAAGACTTCTAAGAACACTAAATAGAGTATAACGGTCCAATTTGATGCCTTAGGAATGCTCAATTCTATGCATAGACAAGTTTTTCTCGTTTCGTGCAATTTTGAACTTAACTTGGTCTATTGGCTTCTTTACCTAACGAAACGTTGTCCAAAAGCTAAACTAGCAAGTTAAGACTTCGAAGAACACTAAATAGCATATAACAGTCCAATTTGATGCCTTAGGAATGCTCAGTTCTATGCATAGACAAGCTTTTCTCGTTTCGTGTAATTTTGAACTTGGTCTATTGGCTTCTTTACCTAACGAAACGTTGTGCAAAAGCTAAACTAGCAAGTTAAGACTTCTAAGAACACTAAATACAGTATAATGGTCAAATTTGATGCCTTAGGAATGCTCAAATCTATGCGTTGACAAGTTTTTCTCGTTTCGTGCAATTTTGAACTTAACTTGGTCTATTGGCTTCTTTACCTAACGAAACGTTGTCCAAAAGCTAAACTAGCAAGTTAAGACTTTTAAGAACACTAAATAGAGTATAACGGTCCAATTTGATGCCTTAGGAATGCTCAATTCTATGCATAGACAAGTTTTTCACGTTTCGTGCAATTTTGAACTTAACTTGGTCTATTGGCTTCTTTACCGAGCGAAACGTTGTCCAAAAGCGAAACTAGCAAATTAAGACTTCGAAGAACACTAAATAGCGTATAACAATCCAATTTGATGCCCTAGGAATGCTCAATTCGATGCATAGACAAGTTTTTCACGGTTCGTACAATGTTGAACATAACTTGGTCTATTGACTTCTTTACCTAGCGAAACGTTGTCCAAAAGCGAAACTAGCAAGTTAAGACTTCTAAGAACACTAAATAGAGTATAACGGTCCAATTTGATGCCTTAGGAATTCTCAATTCTATGCATAGGCAAGTTTTTCACGTTTCGTGCAGTTTTGAACTTAACTTCGTCTATTGGCTTCTTTACCTAACGAAACGTAGTCCAAAACTAAACTAGCAAGTTAAGACTTCGAAGAACACTAAATAGCGTATAACAGTCCGATTTCATGCCTTACGAATGCTCAATTCTATGCATAGACAAGTTTTTCAGGTTTCGTGTAATTTTGAACTTAACTTGGTCTATTGGCTTTTTTACCTAACGAAACGGTGTCCAAAAGCTAAACTAGCAAGTGAAGACTTCGAAGAACACTAAATAGCGTAGAATAGTCCAATTTGATGCCTTAGGAATGCTCAGTTCTATGCATGGACAAGCTTTTCTCGTTTCGTGCAATTTTGAACTTAACTTGGTCTATTGGCTTCATTACCTAGCAAAACAACGTCCAAAAGCTAAACTAGCAGGTTAACACTTCGAAGAACACAAAATAGAGTATAACAGTCGAATTTGATGCCTTAGGAATTCTCAATTCTATGCAAAGACAAGTTTTTCACGTTTCATGCAATTTTGAACTTAACTTGGTCTACTGGCTTCTTTACCTAAGGAAACGTTGTCCAAAAGCTAAACTAGCAAGTTAAGACTTCGAACACTAAATAGCGTATAACAGTCCAATTAGATGCCTTAGGAATGCTCAATTCTATGCATAGACAAGTTTTTCACGTTTCGTGTAATTTTGAACTTAGCTTGGTCTATTGGCTTCTTTACCTAACGAAACGTTGTCCAAAATCTAAATTAACAAGTTAACACTTCGTAGAACACTAAATACAGTATAACGGTCAAATTTGATGCCTTCGGAATGCTTAGTTCTATGCATAGACAAGTTTTTCTCGTTTCGTTCAATTTTGAACTTAACTTGGTCTATTGGCTTCTTTACCTAACGAAACGTTGTCCAAAAGCTAAACTAGCAAGCTAAGACTTTGAAGAACACTAAAAAGAGTCTAACAATCCAATTTGATGCCTTAGGAATGCTCAATTCTATGCATAGACAAGTTTTTCACGTTTCACATAATTTTGAACATAACTTGGTCTATTGAGTTCTTTACCTAACGAAACCTAGTCCAAAAGCGAAACTAGCAAGTTAAGACTTCTAAGAACACTAAATAGAGTATAACGGTCCAATTTCATGCCTTAGAAATTCTCAATTCTATGCATAGGCAAGTTTTCACACTTCGTGCAATTTTGAACTTAACTTGGTCTATTGGCTTCTTTACCTAATGAAACGTTGTCCAAAAGTTAAACTAGCAAGTTAAGACTTCGAAGAACACTAAATAGCGTATAACAGTCCAATTTGATGCCCTAGGAATGCTCAATTCTATGCATAGACAAGTTTTTCACGTTTCGTGTACTTTTGAATTTAACTTGGTCTATTGGCTTCTTTACCTAACGAAATATTGTGCAAAAGCTAAACTAGCAAGTTAAGACTTCTAAGAAAACTAAATAGAGTATAACGGTCAAATTTGACGCCTTAGGAATGCTCAGATCTATGCGTTGATAAGTTTTTCTCGTTTCGTGCAATTTTGAACTTAACTTGGTCTATTGGCTTCTTTACCTAACGAAACGTTGTGCAAAAGCTAAACTAGTAAGTTAACACTTCTAAGAACACTAAATAGAGTATAACGGTAAAAGTTGATGCGTTAGAAATGCTCAGATCTATGCGTTGACAAGTTTTTCTCGTTTCGTACAATTTTAAACTTAACTTGGTCTATTGGCTTCTTTACCTAACGAAACGTTGTCCAAAAGCTAATCTAGCAAGTTAAGACTTCTAAGAACACTAAATAGAGTATAACGGTCCAATTTGATGCCTTAGGAATGCTCAATTCTATGCGTAGACAAGTTTTTCACGTTTCGTGCAATTTTAAACTTAACTTGGTCTATTGGCTTCTTTACCGAACGAAACGTTGTCCAAAAGCTAAACTAGTAAGCTAAGACATCAAAGAACACTAAATAGAGTATAACAATCGAATTTGATGCCTTACGAATGCTCAATTCTATGCATGGACAAGTTTTGTCACGTTTCGTACAATTTTGAACATAACTTGGTCTATTGACTTCTTTACCTAACGAAACGTTGTCCAAAAGCTAAACTAGCAAGTTAAGACTTCTTAAAACACTAAATAGAGTTTAACGGTCCAATTTGATGCCTTAGGAATTCTCAATTCTATGCATAGGCAAGTTTTTCACGTTTCGTGCAGTTTTGAACTTAGCTTGGTCTATTGGCTTCTTTACCTAACGAAACGTAATCCAAAAGCTAAACTAGCAAGTTAAGACATCGAAGAACACTAACCAGCGTATAACAGTCCAATTTGATGCCATAGGAAATCTCAATTCTATGCATAGACAAGTTTTTCATGTTTCGTGTAATTTTGAACTGAACTTGGTCTATTGGCTTCTTTACCTAACGAAACGTAGTCCAAAGCTAAACTAGCAAGCTAAGACTTCGAAGAACACTAAATAGCGTATAACAGTCCAATTTGATGCCTTAGGAATGCTCAATTCTATGCATAGACAAGTTTTTCACGTTTCATGCAATTTTCAACTTAACTTGGTCTATTGGCTTCTTTACCTAACGAAACATTGTCCAAAATCTAAACTAGCAAGTTAAAACTTCGTAGAACACTAAATAGATTATAAGGGTCCAATTTGATGCCTTAGGAATGCTTAGTTCTATGCGTTGATAAGTTTTTCTCGTTTTGTGTAATTTTGGACTTAACTTGGTCTATTGGCTTCTTTACCTAACGAAACGTTGTCCAAAAGCGAAACTAGCAAGTTAAGACTAAATAGAGTATAACCGTCAAATTTGATGCGTTAGAAATGCTCAGATCTATGCGTTGACAAGTTTTTCTCGTTTCGTACAATTTTAAACTTAACTTGGTCTATTGGCTTCTTTACCTAACGAAACGTAATCCAAAAGCTAAACTAGCAAGTTAAGACATCGAAGAACACTAACTAGCGTATAACAGTCCAATTTGATGCCTTAGGAAATCTCAATTCTATGCATAGACAAGTTTTTCATGTTTCGTGTAATTTTGAACTGAACTTGGTCTATTGGCTTCTTTACCTAACGAAACGTAGTCCAAAAGCTAAACTAGCAAGCTAAGACTTCGAAGAACACTAAATAGCGTATAACAGTCCAATTTGATGCCTTAGGAATGCTCAATTCTATGCATAGACAAGTTTTGTCACGTTTCGTACAATTTTGAACATAACTTGGTCTATTGACTTCTTTACCTAACGAAACGTTGTCCAAAAGCTAAACTAGCAAGTTAAGACTTCTCAGAACACTAAATAGAGTATAACGGTCCAATTTGATGCCTTAGGAATTCTCAATTCTATGCATAGGCAAGTTTTTCACGTTTCGTGCAGTTTTGAACTTAACTTGGTCTATTGGCTTCTTTACCTAATGAAACGTAATCCAAAAGCTAAACTAACAAGTTAAGACATCGAAGAACACTAACTAGAGTATAACAGTCCAATTTGATGCCTTAGGAAATCTCAATTCTATGCATAGACAAGTTTTTCACGTTTCGTGTAATTTTGAACTTAACTTGGTCTATTGGCTTCTTTACCAAACGAAACGTAGTCCAAAAGCTAAACTAGCAAGCTAAGACTTCGAAGAACACTAAATAGCGTATAACAGTCCAATTTGATGCCTTAGGAATGCTCAATTCTATGCATAGACAAGTTTTTCACGTTTCGTGCAATTTTGAACTTAACTTGGTCTATTGGATTCTTTACCTAACGAAACATTGTCCAAAATCTAAACTAGCAAGTTAAAACTTCGTAGAACACTAAATAGATTATAAGGGTCCAATTTGATGCCTTAGGAATGCTTAGTTCTATGCGTTGATAAGTTTTTCTCATTTTGTGCAATTTTGGACTTAACTTGGTCTATTGGCTTCTTTACCTAACGAAACGTTGTCCAAAAGCGAAACTAGCAAGTCAAGATTTCTAAGAACACTAAATAGAGTATAACGGTCCAATTTCATGCCTTAGGAATTCTCAATTCTATGCATAGGCATGTTTTTCAAATTTCGTGCAATTTTGAACTTAACTTGGTCTATTGGCTTCTTTGCCTAACGAAACGTTGTCCAAAAGCTAAACTAGCAAGTTTAGACTTCAAAGAACACTAAATAGCGTATAACAGTCCAATTTGATGCCTTAGGAATGCTCAATTCTATGCATAAACAAGTTTTTCACGTTTCATGTAATTTTGAACTTAACTTGGTCTATTGGCTTCTTTACCTAACGAAACATTGTGCAAAAGCTAAACTAGCAAGTTAAGAATTCAAAGAACACTAAATACAGTATAACGGACAAATTTGATGCCTTAGGAATGCGCAGATCTATGCGTTGATCAGTTTTTCTCGTTTCGTGCAATTTTGAACTTAACTTGGTCTATTGGCTTCTTTACCTAACGAAACGTTGTCCAAAAGCTAAACTAGCAAGTTAAGACTTCGAAGAACACTAAACAACGTATAACAGTCCATTTTGATGCCTTAGGAATGCTCAGTTCTATGCATAGGCAAGCTTTTCTCGTTTCATGTAATTTTGAACTTAACTTGGTCTATTGGCTTCTTTATCTAACGAAACGTTTTGCAAAAGCTAAACTAGAAAATTAAGACTTCTAAGAAACTAAATAGAGTGTAACGGTCAAATTTGATGCCTTAGGAATGCTCAGATCTATGCGTTGACAAGTCTTTCTCGTTTCGTGCAATTTCGAACTTAACTTGGTCTATTGGCTTCTTTACGTAACGAAACGTTGTCCAAAAGCTAAACTAGCAAGTTAAGACTTCTAAGAACACAAAATAGAGTATAACGGTCCAATTTGATGCCTTAGGAATGCTGAATTCTATGCATAGACAAGTTTTTCATGTTTCGTGCAATTTTGAACTTAACTTGGTCTATTGGCTTCTTTACGTAACGAAACGTTGTCCAAAAGCTAAACTAGCAAGTTAAGACTTCTAAGAACACAAAATAGAGTTTAACGGTCCAATTTGATGCCTTAGGAATGCTGAATTCTATGCATAGACAAGTTTTTCACGTTTCGTGCAATTTTGAACTTAACTTTGTCTATTTGCTTTTTTACCGAACGAAACGTTGTCCAAAAGCTAAACTAGCAAGCTAAGACTTCGAAGAACACTAAATAGAGTATAACAATCGAATTTGATGCCTTAGGAATGCTCAATTCTATGCATAGACAAGTTTTTCACATTTCGTGCAATTTTGAACTTAACTTTGTCTATTTGCTTTTTTACCGAACGAAACGTTGTCCAAAAGCTAAACTAGCAAGCTAAGACTTCGAAGAACACTAAATAGAGTATAACAATCGAATTTGATGCCTTAGGAATGCTCAATTCTATGCATAGACAAGTTTTTCACGTTTCGTACAATTTTGAACATAACTTGGTCTATTGACTTCTTTACCTAACGAAACGTTGTCCAAAATCGAAACTAGCAAGATAAGACTTCTAAGAACACTAAATAGCGTATAACGGTCCAATTTGATGCCTTAGGAATTCTCAATTCTATGCATAGGCAAGTTTTTCACGTTTCGTGCAATTTTGAACTTAACTTGGTCTATTGGCTTCTTTACCTAACGAAACGTTGTCCAAAAGCTAAACTAGCAAGTTAAGACTTCGAAGAACACTAAATAGCGTATAACAGTCCAATTTGATGCCTTAGGAATGCTCAATTCTATGCATAAACAAGTTTTTCACGTTTCATGTAATTTTGAACTTAACTTGGTCTATTGGCTTCTTTACCTAACGAAACATTGTGCAAAAGCTAAACTAGCAAGTTAAGAATTCAAAGAACACTAAATACAGTATAACGGACAAATTTGATGCCTTAGGAATGCGCAGATCTATGCGTTGATCAGTTTTTCTCGTTTCGTGCAATTTTGAACTTAACTTGGTCTATTGGCTTCTTTACCTAACGAAACGTTGTCCAAAAGCTAAACTAGCAAGTTAAGACTTCGAAGAACACTAAACAGCGTATAACAGTCCATTTTGATGCCTTAGGAATGCTCAGTTCTATGCATAGGCAAGCTTTTCTCGTTTCATGTAATTTTGAACTTAACTTGGTCTATTGGCTTCTTTATCTAACGAAACGTTTTGCAAAAGCTAAACTAGAAAACTAAGACTTCTAAGAAACTAAATAGAGTGTAACGGTCAAATTTGATGCCTTAGGAATGCTCAGATCTATGCGTTGACAAGTTTTTCTCGTTTCGTGCAATTTCGAACTTAACTTGGTCTATTGGCTTGTTTACGTAAGGAAACGTTGTCCAAAAGATAAACTAGCAAGTTAAGACTTCTAAGAACACAAAATAGAGTATAACGGTCCAATTTGATGCCTTAGGAATGCTCAATTCTATGCATAGACAAGTTTTTCACGTTTCATGCAATTTTGAACTTAACTTTGTCTATTTGCTTCTTTACCGAACGAAACGTTGTCCAAAAGCTAAACTAGCAAGCTAAGACTTCTAAGAACACTAAATAGAGTATAACAATCGAATTTGATGCCTTAGGAATGCTCAATTCTATGCGTAGACAAGTTTTTCACGTTTAGTACAATTTTGAACATAACTTGGTCTATTGACTTCTTTACCTAACGAAACGTTGTCCAAAATCGAAACTAGCAAGTTAAGACTTCTAAGAACACTAAATAGCGTATAACGGTCCAATTTGATGCCTTAGGAATTTTCAATTCTATGCATAGGCAAGTTTTTCACGTTTCGCGCAATTTTGAACTTCACTTGGTCTATTGGCTTCTTTACCTAACGAAACGTTGTCCAAAAGCTAAACTAGCAAGTTAAGACTTCGAAGAACACTAAATAGCGTATAATAGTCCAATTTGATGCTTTAGGAATGCTCAATTCTATGCATAGACAAGTTTTTCACGTTTCGTGTAATTTTGAACCTAACTTGGTCTATTGGCTTCTTTACCTAACGAAACCGAGTCCAAAAGCTAAACTAGCAAGTTAAGACTTCGAAGAACACTAAATAGCGTAGAACAGCCCAATTTGATGCCTTAGTAATGCTAAGTTCTATGCATAGACAAGTTTTTCACGTTTCGTGTAATATTGAACTTAACTTGGTCTATTGGCTTCTTTACCTAACGAAACATTGTGCAAGAGCTAAACTTGAAAGTTAAGACTTCTAAGAACACTAAATAGAGTATAACGGTCAAATTTGATGCCTTAGGAATGATCAGATCTATGCGTTGACAAGTTTTTCTCGTTTCGTGCAATTTTGAACTTAGCTTGGTCTATTGGCTTCTTTACCTAACGAAACGTTGTCCAAAAGCTAAACTAGCAAGTTAAGACTTCGAAGAACACTAAATAGCATATAACAGTCCAATTTGATGCCTTAGGAATGCTCAGTTCTATGCATAGACAAGCTTTTCTCGTTTCGTGTAATTTTAAACTTAACTTGGTCTATTGGCTTCTTTACCGAACGAAACGTTGTGCAAAAGCTAAACTAGCAAATTAAGAATTCTAAGAACACTAAATAGAGTATAACGGTCAAATTTGATGCCTTAGGAATGCTCAGATCTACGCGTTGATAAGTTTTTCTCGTTTCGTGCAATTTTGAACTTAACTTGGTCTATTGGCTTCTTTACCTAACGAAACGTTGTCCAAAAGCTAAACTAGCAAGTTAAGACTTCTAAGAACACTAAATAGAGTATAACGGTCCAATTTGATGCCTTAGAAATGCTCAATTCTATGCATAGACAAGTTTTTCACGTTTCGTGCAATTTTGAACTTAACTTGGTCTATTGGCTTCTTTACCGAGCGAAACGTTGTCCAAAAGCGAAACTAGCAAGTTAAGACTTCGAAGAATACTAAATAGATTCTAACAATCCAATTTGATGCCCTAGGAATGCTCAATTCGATGCATAGATAAGTTTTTCACGGTTCGTACAGTTTTGAACATAACTTGGTCTATTGACTTCTTTACCTAACAAAACGTTGTCCAAAAGTGAAACTAGCAAGTTAAGACTTCTAAGAACACTAAATAGAGTATAACGGTCCAATTTGATGCCTTAGGAATTCTCAATTCTATGCATAGGCATGTTTTTCACGTTTCGTGCAGTTTTGAACTTAACTTGGTCTATTGGCTTCTTTACCTAACGAAACGCAGTCCAAAACTAAACTAGCAAGTTAAGACTTCGAAGAACACTAAATAGCGTAGAACAGTCCAATTTGATGCCTTAGGAATGCTCAGTTCTATGCACGGACAACCTTTTCTCGTTTCGTGCAATTTTGAACTTAACTTGGTCTATTGGCTTCATTACCTAGCAAGACAACGTCCAAAAGCTAAACTAGCAAGTTAAGACGTCTGAGAACACAAAATAGAGTATAACAGTCGAATTTGATGCCTTAGGAATTCTCAATTCTATCATAGACAAGTTTTTCGTGCAATTTGGAACTTAACTTGGTCTATTGGCTTCTTTACCTAACGAAACGTTGTCCAAAAGCTAAATTAACAAGTTAACACTTCGTAGAACACTAAATACAGTATAACGGTCAAATTTGATGCCTTCGGAATGCTTAGTTCTATGCATAGACAAGTTTTTCTCGTTTCGTACAATTTTGAACTTAACTTGGTCTATTGGCTTCTTTACCGAACGAAACGTTGTCCAAAAGCTAAACTAGCAAGCTAAGACTTCGAAGAACACTAAAAAGAGTCTAACAATCCAATTTGATGCCTTAAGAATGCTCAATTCTATGCATAGACAAGTTTTTCACGTTTCATATAATTTTGAACATAACTTGGTCTATTGAGTTCTTTACCTAACGAAATCTAGTCCAAAAGCGAAACTAGCAAGTTAAGACTTCTAAGAACACTAAATAGAGTATAACGGTCCAATTTGATGCCTTAGGAATTCTCAATTCTATGCATAGGCAAGTTTTCACACTTCGTGCAATTTTAAACTTAACTTGGTCTATTGGCTTCTTTACCAAACGAAACGTTGTCCAAAAGCTAAACTAGCAAGTTAAGACTTCGAAGAACACTAAATAGCATATAACAGTCCAATTTGATGCCCTAGGAATGCTCAATTCTATGCATAGAGAAGTTTTTCACGTTTCGTGTACTTTTGAACTTAACTTGGTCTATTGGCTTCTTTACCTAACGAAATATTGTGCAAAAGCTAAACTAGCAAGTTAAGACTTCTAAGAAAACTAAATAGAGTATAACGGTCAAATTTGATGCCTTAGGAATGCTCAGATCTATGCGTTGATAAGTTTTTCTCGTTTCGTGCAATTTTGAACTTAACTTGGTCTATTGGCTTCTTTACCTAACGAAACGTTGTCCAAAACCTAAACTAGCTAGTTAAGACTTCGAAGAACACTAAATAGCGTATAACAGTCCAATTTGATGCCTTAGGAATGCTCAATTCTATGCATACACAAGTTTTTCACGTTTCGTGTAATTTTGAACTTAGCTTGGTCTATTGGCTTCTTTACCTAACGAAACGTTGTCCAAAAGCTAAATTAACAAGTTAACACTTCGTAGAACACTAAATACAGTATAACGGTCAAATTTGATGCCTTCGGAATGCTTGGTTCTATGCATAGACAAGTTTTTCTCGTTTCGTACAATTTTGAACTTAACTTGGTCTATTGGCTTCTTTACCGAACGAAACGTTATCCAAAAGCTAAACTAGCAAGCTAAGACTTCGAAGAACACTAAAAAGAGTCTAACAATCCAATTTGATGCCTTAGGAATGCTCAATTCTATGCATAGACAAGTTTTTCACGTTTCATATAATTTTGAACATAACTTGGTCTATTGAGTTCTTTACCTAACGAAATCTAGTCCAAAAGCGAAACTAGCAAGTTAAGACTTCTAAGAACACTAAATAGAGTATAACGGTCCAATTTGATGCCTTAGGAATTCTCAATTCTATGCATAGGCAAGTTTTCACACTTCGTGCAATTTTAAACTTAACTTGGTCTATTGGCTTCTTTACCTAACGAAACGTTGTCCAAAAGCTAAACTAGCAAGTTAAGACTTCGAAGAACACTAAATAGCATATAACAGTCCAGTTTGATGCCCTAGGAATGCTCAATTCTATGCATAGAGAAGTGTTTCACGTTTCGTGTACTTTTGAACTTAACTTGGTCTATTGGCTTCTTTACCTAACGAAATATTGAGCAAAAGCTAAACATGCAAGTTAAGACTTCTAAGAAAACTAAATAGAGTATAACGGTCAAATTTGATGCCTTAGGAATGCTCAGATCTATGCGTTGATAAGTTTTTCTCGTTTCGTGCAATTTTGAACTTAACTTAGTCTATTGGCTTCTTTACCTAACGACACGTTGTCCAAGAGCTAAACTACCAAGTGAAGACTTCTAAGAACACTAAAAAGAGTATAACGGTCCAATTAGATGCCTTAGGAATGCTCAATTCTATGCATAGACAAGTTTTTCATGTTTCTTGCAATTTTTAACTTAATTTGGTCTATTGCCTTCTTTACCTAACGAAACGTTGTCCAAAAGCTAAACTAGCAAAATAAGACTTCGAAGAAAACAAAATAGCATATAACTGTCCAATTTGATGCCTTAGGAATGCTCAGTTCTATGCATAGACAAGCTTTTCTCGTTTCGTGTAATTTTGAACTTAACTTGGTCTATTGGCTTCTTTACCTAACGAAACGTTGTGCAAAAGCTAAACTAGCAAGTTAACTCATCTAAGAACACTAAATAGAGTATAACGGCCAAATTTGATGCGTTAGAAATGCTCAGATCTATGCGTTGACAAGTTTTTCTCGTTTCGTGCAATTTTAAACTTAACTTGGTCTATTACCTTCTTTACCTAACGAAACATTGTCCAAAAGCTAAACTAGCAAGTTAAGACTTCAAAGAACACTAAATAAAGTATAACGGTCCAATTTGATGCCTTAGGATTGCTCAATTCTATGCATAGACAAGTTTTTCACGTTTCGTGCAATTTTGAACATAACTTGGTCTATTGGTTTCTTTACCGAACCAAACGTTGTCCAAAACCTAAACTAGCAAGCTAAGACATCAAATAACACTAAATAGAGTATAACAATCCAATTTGATGCCTTAGGAATGCTCAATTCTATGCATAGAAAAGTTTTGTCACGTTTCGTACAATTTCGAACATAACTTGGTCTATTGACTTTTTTACCAAACGAAACGTTGTCCAAAAGCTAAACTAGCAAGTTAAGACTTCTCAGAACACTAAATAGAGTATAACGGTCCAATTTGATGCCTTAGGAATGCTCAATTCTATGCATAGACAAGTTTTTCACGTTTCGTGTAATTTTGAACTTAACTTGGTCTATTGGCTTCTTTACCTAACGAAACGTAGTCCAAAAGCTAAACTAGCAAGCTAAGACTTCGTAGAACACTAAATAGCGTATAACAGTCCAATTTGATGCCTTAGGAATGCTCAATTCTATGCATAGACAAGTTTTTCACGTTTCGTGCAATTTTGAACTTAACTTGGTCTATTGGCTTCTTTACCTAACGAAACATTGTCCAAAATCTAAACTAGCAAGTTAAAACTTCGTAGAACACTAAATAGATTATAAGGGTCCAATTTGATGCCTTAGGAATGCTTAGTTCTATGCGTTGATAAGTTTTTCTCGTTTTGTGCAATTTTGGACTTAACTTGGTCTATTGGCTTCTTTACCTAACGAAACGTTGTCCAAAAAATGAAACTAGCAAGTTAAGACTTCTAAGAACACTAAATAGAGTATAACGGTCCACTTTGATGCCTTAGGAATTCCCAATTCTATGCATAGGCAAGTTTTTCACATTTCGTGCAATTTTGAACTTAACTTGGTCTATTTGCTTCTTTACCTAACGAAACGTTGTCCAAAAGCTAAACTAGCAAGTTTAGACTTCGAAGAACACTAAATAGCGTATAACAGTCCAATTTGATGCCTTAGGAATGCTCAATTCTATGCATAGACAAGTTTTTCACGTTTCGTGTAATTTTGAACTTAACTTTGTCTATTGGCTTCTTTACCTAACGAAACATTGTGCAAAAGCTAAACTAGCAAGTTAAGACTTCTAAGAACACAAAATAGAGTATAACGGACAAATTTGATGCCTTAGGAATGCGCAGATCTATGCGTTGATAAGTATTTCTCGTTTCGTGCAATTTTGAACTTAACTTGGTCTATTGGCTTCTTTACCTAACGAAACGTTGTCCAAAAGCTAAACTAGCAAGTTAAGACTTCGAAGAACACTAAATAGCATATAACAGTCCATTTTGATGCCTTAGGAATGCTCAGTTCTATGCATAGGCAAGCTTTTCTCGTTTCATGTAATTTTGAACTTAACTTTGTCTATTGTCTTCTTTATCTAACGAAACGTTTTGCAAAAGCTAAACTAGAAAATTAAGACTTCTAAGAAACTAAAGAGAGTATAACGGTCAAATTTGATGCCTTAGGAATGCTCAGATCTATGCGTTGACAAGTTTTTCTCGTTTCGTGCAATTTCGAACTTAACTTGGTCTATTGGCTTCTTTACGTAACGAAACGTTGTCCAAAAGCTAAACTACCAAGTTAAGACTTCTAAGAACACTAAATAGAGTATAACGGTCCAATTTGATGCCTTAGGAATGCTCAATTCTATGCATAGACAAGTTTTTCACGTTTCGTGCAATTTTGAACTTAACTTGGTCTATTGGCTTCTTTACCTTACGAAACGTTGTCCAAAACCTAAACTAGCAAGTTAAGACTTCGAAGAACACTAAATAGCGTATAACAGTCCAATTTGATGCCTTAGGAATGCTCAATTCTATGCATAGACAAGTTTTTCACGTTTCGTGTCATTTTGAACTTAGCTTGGTCTCATGGCTTCTTTACCTAACGAAACGTTGTCCAAAAGCTAAATTAACAAGTTAACACTTCGTAGAACACTAAATACAGTATAACGGTCAAATTTGATGCTTTCGGAATGCTTAGTTCTATGCATAGACAAGTTTTTCTCGTTTCGTACAATTTTGACCTTAACTTGGTCTATTGACTTGTTTACCTAACGAAACGTTGTCCAAAAGCTAAACTAGCAAGCTAAGACTTCGAAGAACACTAAAAAGAGTCTAACAATCCAATTTGATGCCTTAGGAATGCTCAATTCTATGCATAGACAAGTTTTTCACGTTTCATATAATTTTGAACATAACTTGGTCTATTGAGTTCTTTACCTAACGAAATCTAGTCCAAAAGCGAAACTAGCAAGTTAAGACTTCCAAGAACACTAAATGGAGTATAACGGTCCAATTTGAACTTAACTTGGTCTATCGGCTTCTTTGCCTAACGAAACGTTGTCCAAAAGCTAAACTAGCAAGTTAAGACTTCGAAGAACACTAAATAGCGTATAACAGTCCAATTTGATGCCCTAGGAATGCTCAATTCTATGCATAGACAAGTTTTTCACGTTTCGTGTACTTTTGAACTTAACTTGGTCTATTGGCTTCTTTACCTAACGAAATATTGTGCAAAAGCTAAACTAGCAAGTTAAGACTTCTAAGAAAACTAAATAGAGTATAACGGTCAAATTTGATGCTTTAGGAATGCTCAGATCTATGCGTTGATAAGTTTTTCTCGTTTCGTGCAATTTTGAACTTAACTTGGTCTATTGACTTCTTTACCTAACGAAACGTTGTCCAAAATCGAAACTAGCAAGTTAAGACTTCTAAGAACACTAAATAGCGTATAACGGTCCAATTTGATGCCTTAGGAATTTTCAATTCTATGCATAGGCAAGTTTTTCACGTTTCGCGCAATTTTGAACTTCACTTGGTCTATTGGCTTCTTTACCTAACGAAACGTTGTCCAAAAGCTAAACTAGCAAGTTAAGACTTCGAAGAACACTAAATAGCGTATAATAGTCCAATTTGATGCTTTAGGAATGCTCAATTCTATGCATAGACAAGTTTTTCACGTTTCGTGTAATTTTGAACCTAACTTGGTCTATTGGCTTCTTTACCTAACGAAACCGAGTCCAAAAGCTAAACTAGCAAGTTAAGACTTCGAAGAACACTAAATAGCGTAGAACAGCCCAATTTGATGCCTTAGTAATGCTAAGTTCTATGCATAGACAAGTTTTTCACGTTTCGTGTAATATTGAACTTAACTTGGTCTATTGGCTTCTTTACCTAACGAAACATTGTGCAAGAGCTAAACTTGAAAGTTAAGACTTCTAAGAACACTAAATAGAGTATAACGGTCAAATTTGATGCCTTAGGAATGATCAGATCTATGCGTTGACAAGTTTTTCTCGTTTCGTGCAATTTTGAACTTAGCTTGGTCTATTGGCTTCTTTACCTAACGAAACGTTGTCCAAAAGCTAAACTAGCAAGTTAAGACTTCGAAGAACACTAAATAGCATATAACAGTCCAATTTGATGCCTTAGGAATGCTCAGTTCTATGCATAGACAAGCTTTTCTCGTTTCGTGTAATTTTAAACTTAACTTGGTCTATTGGCTTCTTTACCGAACGAAACGTTGTGCAAAAGCTAAACTAGCAAATTAAGAATTCTAAGAACACTAAATAGAGTATAACGGTCAAATTTGATGCCTTAGGAATGCTCAGATCTACGCGTTGATAAGTTTTTCTCGTTTCGTGCAATTTTGAACTTAACTTGGTCTATTGGCTTCTTTACCTAACGAAACGTTGTCCAAAAGCTAAACTAGCAAGTTAAGACTTCTAAGAACACTAAATAGAGTATAACGGTCCAATTTGATGCCTTAGAAATGCTCAATTCTATGCATAGACAAGTTTTTCACGTTTCGTGCAATTTTGAACTTAACTTGGTCTATTGGCTTCTTTACCGAGCGAAACGTTGTCCAAAAGCGAAACTAGCAAGTTAAGACTTCGAAGAACACTAAATAGATTCTAACAATCCAATTTGATGCCCTAGGAATGCTCAATTCGATGCATAGATAAGTTTTTCACGGTTCGTACAGTTTTGAACATAACTTGGTCTATTGACTTCTTTACCTAACAAAACGTTGTCCAAAAGTGAAACTAGCAAGTTAAGACTTCTAAGAACACTAAATAGAGTATAACGGTCCAATTTGATGCCTTAGGAATTCTCAATTCTATGCATAGGCATGTTTTTCACGTTTCGTGCAGTTTTGAACTTAACTTGGTCTATTGGCTTCTTTACCTAACGAAACGCAGTCCAAAACTAAACTAGCAAGTTAAGACTTCGAAGAACACTAAATAGCGTAGAACAGTCCAATTTGATGCCTTAGGAATGCTCAGTTCTATGCACGGACAACCTTTTCTCGTTTCGTGCAATTTTGAACTTAACTTGGTCTATTGGCTTCATTACCTAGCAAGACAACGTCCAAAAGCTAAACTAGCAAGTTAAGACGTCTGAGAACACAAAATAGAGTATAACAGTCGAATTTGATGCCTTAGGAATTCTCAATTCTATCATAGACAAGTTTTTCGTGCAATTTGGAACTTAACTTGGTCTATTGGCTTCTTTACCTAACGAAACGTTGTCCAAAAGCTAAATTAACAAGTTAACACTTCGTAGAACACTAAATACAGTATAACGGTCAAATTTGATGCCTTCGGAATGCTTAGTTCTATGCATAGACAAGTTTTTCTCGTTTCGTACAATTTTGAACTTAACTTGGTCTATTGGCTTCTTTACCGAACGAAACGTTGTCCAAAAGCTAAACTAGCAAGCTAAGACTTCGAAGAACACTAAAAAGAGTCTAACAATCCAATTTGATGCCTTAAGAATGCTCAATTCTATGCATAGACAAGTTTTTCACGTTTCATATAATTTTGAACATAACTTGGTCTATTGAGTTCTTTACCTAACGAAATCTAGTCCAAAAGCGAAACTAGCAAGTTAAGACTTCTAAGAACACTAAATAGAGTATAACGGTCCAATTTGATGCCTTAGGAATTCTCAATTCTATGCATAGGCAAGTTTTCACACTTCGTGCAATTTTAAACTTAACTTGGTCTATTGGCTTCTTTACCAAACGAAACGTTGTCCAAAAGCTAAACTAGCAAGTTAAGACTTCGAAGAACACTAAATAGCATATAACAGTCCAATTTGATGCCCTAGGAATGCTCAATTCTATGCATAGAGAAGTTTTTCACGTTTCGTGTACTTTTGAACTTAACTTGGTCTATTGGCTTCTTTACCAAACGAAATATTGTGCAAAAGCTAAACTAGCAAGTTAAGACTTCTAAGAAAACTAAATAGAGTATAACGGTCAAATTTGATGCCTTAGGAATGCTCAGATCTATGCGTTGATAAGTTTTTCTCGTTTCGTGCAATTTTGAACTTAACTTGGTCTATTGGCTTCTTTACCTAACGAAACGTTGTCCAAAACCTAAACTAGCTAGTTAAGACTTCGAAGAACACTAAATAGCGTATAACAGTCCAATTTGATGCCTTAGGAATGCTCAATTCTATGCATACACAAGTTTTTCACGTTTCGTGTAATTTTGAACTTAGCTTGGTCTATTGGCTTCTTTACCTAACGAAACGTTGTCCAAAAGCTAAATTAACAAGTTAACACTTCGTAGAACACTAAATACAGTATAACGGTCAAATTTGATGCCTTCGGAATGCTTGGTTCTATGCATAGACAAGTTTTTCTCGTTTCGTACAATTTTGAACTTAACTTGGTCTATTGGCTTCTTTACCGAACGAAACGTTATCCAAAAGCTAAACTAGCAAGCTAAGACTTCGAAGAACACTAAAAAGAGTCTAACAATCCAATTTGATGCCTTAGGAATGCTCAATTCTATGCATAGACAAGTTTTTCACGTTTCATATAATTTTGAACATAACTTGGTCTATTGAGTTCTTTACCTAACGAAATCTAGTCCAAAAGCGAAACTAGCAAGTTAAGACTTCTAAGAACACTAAATAGAGTATAACGGTCCAATTTGATGCCTTAGGAATTCTCAATTCTATGCATAGGCAAGTTTTCACACTTCGTGCAATTTTAAACTTAACTTGGTCTATTGGCTTCTTTACCTAACGAAACGTTGTCCAAAAGCTAAACTAGCAAGTTAAGACTTCGAAGAACACTAAATAGCATATAACAGTCCAGTTTGATGCCCTAGGAATGCTCAATTCTATGCATAGAGAAGTGTTTCACGTTTCGTGTACTTTTGAACTTAACTTGGTCTATTGGCTTCTTTACCTAACGAAATATTGAGCAAAAGCTAAACATGCAAGTTAAGACTTCTAAGAAAACTAAATAGAGTATAACGGTCAAATTTGATGCCTTAGGAATGCTCAGATCTATGCGTTGATAAGTTTTTCTCGTTTCGTGCAATTTTGAACTTAACTTAGTCTATTGGCTTCTTTACCTAACGACACGTTGTCCAAGAGCTAAACTACCAAGTGAAGACTTCTAAGAACACTAAAAAGAGTATAACGGTCCAATTAGATGCCTTAGGAATGCTCAATTCTATGCATAGACAAGTTTTTCATGTTTCTTGCAATTTTTAACTTAATTTGGTCTATTGCCTTCTTTACCTAACGAAACGTTGTCCAAAAGCTAAACTAGCAAAATAAGACTTCGAAGAAAACAAAATAGCATATAACTGTCCAATTTGATGCCTTAGGAATGCTCAGTTCTATGCATAGACAAGCTTTTCTCGTTTCGTGTAATTTTGAACTTAACTTGGTCTATTGGCTTCTTTACCTAACGAAACGTTGTGCAAAAGCTAAACTAGCAAGTTAACTCATCTAAGAACACTAAATAGAGTATAACGGCCAAATTTGATGCGTTAGAAATGCTCAGATCTATGCGTTGACAAGTTTTTCTCGTTTCGTGCAATTTTAAACTTAACTTGGTCTATTACCTTCTTTACCTAACGAAACATTGTCCAAAAGCTAAACTAGCAAGTTAAGACTTCAAAGAACACTAAATAAAGTATAACGGTCCAATTTGATGCCTTAGGATTGCTCAATTCTATGCATAGACAAGTTTTTCACGTTTCGTGCAATTTTGAACATAACTTGGTCTATTGGTTTCTTTACCGAACCAAACGTTGTCCAAAACCTAAACTAGCAAGCTAAGACATCAAATAACACTAAATAGAGTATAACAATCCAATTTGATGCCTTAGGAATGCTCAATTCTATGCATAGAAAAGTTTTGTCACGTTTCGTACAATTTCGAACATAACTTGGTCTATTGACTTTTTTACCAAACGAAACGTTGTCCAAAAGCTAAACTAGCAAGTTAAGACTTCTCAGAACACTAAATAGAGTATAACGGTCGAATTTGATGCCTTAGGAATGCTCAATTCTATGCATAGACAAGTTTTTCACGTTTCGTGTAATTTTGAACTTAACTTGGTCTATTGGCTTCTTTACCTAACGAAACGTAGTCCAAAAGCTAAACTAGCAAGCTAAGACTTCGTAGAACACTAAATAGCGTATAACAGTCCAATTTGATGCCTTAGGAATGCTCAATTCTATGCATAGACAAGTTTTTCACGTTTCGTGCAATTTTGAACTTAACTTGGTCTATTGGCTTCTTTACCTAACGAAACATTGTCCAAAATCTAAACTAGCAAGTTAAAACTTCGTAGAACACTAAATAGATTATAAGGGTCCAATTTGATGCCTTAGGAATGCTTAGTTCTATGCGTTGATAAGTTTTTCTCGTTTTGTGCAATTTTGGACTTAACTTGGTCTATTGGCTTCTTTACCTAACGAAACGTTGTCCAAAAAATGAAACTAGCAAGTTAAGACTTCTAAGAACACTAAATAGAGTATAACGGTCCACTTTGATGCCTTAGGAATTCCCAATTCTATGCATAGGCAAGTTTTTCACATTTCGTGCAATTTTGAACTTAACTTGGTCTATTTGCTTCTTTACCTAACGAAACGTTGTCCAAAAGCTAAACTAGCAAGTTTAGACTTCGAAGAACACTAAATAGCGTATAACAGTCCAATTTGATGCCTTAGGAATGCTCAATTCTATGCATAGACAAGTTTTTCACGTTTCGTGTAATTTTGAACTTAACTTTGTCTATTGGCTTCTTTACCTAACGAAACATTGTGCAAAAGCTAAACTAGCAAGTTAAGACTTCTAAGAACACAAAATAGAGTATAACGGACAAATTTGATGCCTTAGGAATGCGCAGATCTATGCGTTGATAAGTATTTCTCGTTTCGTGCAATTTTGAACTTAACTTGGTCTATTGGCTTCTTTACCTAACGAAACGTTGTCCAAAAGCTAAACTAGCAAGTTAAGACTTCGAAGAACACTAAATAGCATATAACAGTCCATTTTGATGCCTTAGGAATGCTCAGTTCTATGCATAGGCAAGCTTTTCTCGTTTCATGTAATTTTGAACTTAACTTTGTCTATTGTCTTCTTTATCTAACGAAACGTTTTGCAAAAGCTAAACTAGAAAATTAAGACTTCTAAGAAACTAAAGAGAGTATAACGGTCAAATTTGATGCCTTAGGAATGCTCAGATCTATGCGTTGACAAGTTTTTCTCGTTTCGTGCAATTTCGAACTTAACTTGGTCTATTGGCTTCTTTACGTAACGAAACGTTGTCCAAAAGCTAAACTACCAAGTTAAGACTTCTAAGAACACTAAATAGAGTATAACGGTCCAATTTGATGCCTTAGGAATGCTCAATTCTATGCATAGACAAGTTTTTCACGTTTCGTGCAATTTTGAACTTAACTTGGTCTATTGGCTTCTTTACCTTACGAAACGTTGTCCAAAACCTAAACTAGCAAGTTAAGACTTCGAAGAACACTAAATAGCGTATAACAGTCCAATTTGATGCCTTAGGAATGCTCAATTCTATGCATAGACAAGTTTTTCACGTTTCGTGTCATTTTGAACTTAGCTTGGTCTCATGGCTTCTTTACCTAACGAAACGTTGTCCAAAAGCTAAATTAACAAGTTAACACTTCGTAGAACACTAAATACAGTATAACGGTCAAATTTGATGCTTTCGGAATGCTTAGTTCTATGCATAGACAAGTTTTTCTCGTTTCGTACAATTTTGACCTTAACTTGGTCTATTGACTTGTTTACCTAACGAAACGTTGTCCAAAAGCTAAACTAGCAAGCTAAGACTTCGAAGAACACTAAAAAGAGTCTAACAATCCAATTTGATGCCTTAGGAATGCTCAATTCTATGCATAGACAAGTTTTTCACGTTTCATATAATTTTGAACATAACTTGGTCTATTGAGTTCTTTACCTAACGAAATCTAGTCCAAAAGCGAAACTAGCAAGTTAAGACTTCCAAGAACACTAAATGGAGTATAACGGTCCAATTTGAACTTAACTTGGTCTATCGGCTTCTTTGCCTAACGAAACGTTGTCCAAAAGCTAAACTAGCAAGTTAAGACTTCGAAGAACACTAAATAGCGTATAACAGTCCAATTTGATGCCCTAGGAATGCTCAATTCTATGCATAGACAAGTTTTTCACGTTTCGTGTACTTTTGAACTTAACTTGGTCTATTGGCTTCTTTACCTAACGAAATATTGTGCAAAAGCTAAACTAGCAAGTTAAGACTTCTAAGAAAACTAAATAGAGTATAACGGTCAAATTTGATGCTTTAGGAATGCTCAGATCTATGCGTTGATAAGTTTTTCTCGTTTCGTGCAATTTTGAACTTAACTTGGTCTATTGGCTTCTTTACCTAACGAAACGTTGTCCAAAACCTAAACTAGCAAGTTAAGACTTCAAAGAACACTAAATAGCGTATAACAGTCCAATTTGATGCCTTAGGAATGCTCAATTCTATGCATAGACAAGTTTTTCACGTTTCATGTAATTTTGAACTTAACTTGGTCTATTGGCTTCTTTACCTAACGAAACGTTGTCCAAGAGCTAAACTACCAAGTGAAGACTTCTAAGAACACTAAAAAGAGTATAACGGTCCAATTAGATGCTGTACGAATGCTCAATTCTATGCATAGACAAGTTTTTCACGTTTCGTGCAATTTTTAACTTAACTTGGTCTATTGCCTTCTTTACCTAACTAAACGTTGTCCAAAAGCTAAACTAGCAAGTTAAGACTTCGAAGAACACCAAATAGCGTAGAACAGTCCAATTTGATGCCTTCGGAATGCTCAGTTCTATGCATAGACAAGCTTTTCTCGTTTCGTGTAATTTTGAACTTAACTTGGTCTATTGGCTTCTTTACCTAACGAAACGTAGTCCAAAAGCTAAACTAGCAAGCTAAGACTTCGAAGAACACTAAATAGCGTATAACAGTCCAATTTGATGCCTTAGGAATGCTCAATTCTATGCATAGACAAGTTTTTCACGTTTCGTGCAATTTTGAACTTAACTTGGTCTATTGGCTTCTTTACCTAACGAAACATTGTCCAAAATTTAAACTAGCAAGTTAAAACTTCGTAGAACACTAAATAGATTATAAGGGTCCAATTTGATGCCTTAGGAATGCTTAGTTCTATGCGTTGATAAGTTTTTCACTTTTTGTGCAATTTTGGACTTAACTTGGTCTATTAGCTTCTTTACCTAACGAAACGTTGTCCAAAAAACGAAACAAGCAAGTTAAGACTTCGGAGAACACTAAATAGAGTATAACGGTCCAATTTGATGCCTTAGGAATTCTCAATTCTATGCATAGGCAAGTTTTTCACTTTTTGTGCAATTTTGGACTTAACTTGGTCTATTAGCTTCTTTACCTAACGAAACGTTGTCCAAAAGCTAAACTAGCAAGTTTAGACTTCGAAGAACACTAAATAGCGTATAACAGTCCAATTTTGATGCCTTAGGAATGATCAATTCTACGCATAGACAAGTTTTTCACGTTTCGTGTAATTTTGAACTTAACTTTGTCTATTGGCTTCTTTACCTAACGAAACATTGTGCAAAAGCTAAACTAGCAAGTTAAGACTTCTAAGAACACTAAATAGAGTATAACGGACAAATTTGATGCCTTAGGAATGCGCAAATCTATGCGTTGATAAGTTTTTCTCGTTTCGTGCAATTTTAAACTTAACTTGGTCTATTGGCTTCTTTACCTAACGAAACGTTGTCCAAAAGCTAAACTAGCAAGTTAAGACTTCGAAGAACACTAAATAGCGTATCACAGTCCATTTTGATGCCTTAGGAATGCTCAGTTCTATGCATAGGCAAGCTTTTCTCGTTTCATGTAATTTTGAACTTAACTTGGTCTATTGGCTTCTTTATCTAACGAAACGTTTTGCAAATGCTAAACTAGAAAATTAAGACTTCTAAGAACTAAATAGAGTATAACGGTCAAATTTGATGCCTTAGGAATGCTCAGATCTATGCGTTGACAAGTTTTTCTCGTTTCGTGCAATTTCGAACTTAACTTGGTCTATTGGCTTCTTTACGTAACGAAACGTTGTCCAAAAGCTAAACAAGCAAGTTAAGACTTCAAAGAACACTAAATAGCATAGAACAGTCCAATTTGATGCCTTAGGAATGCTCAGTTCTATGCATAGAGAAGTTTTTCATGTTTCGTGTAATTTTGAACTTAACTTGGTCTATTGGCTTCTTTAGCTAACGAAACATTGTGCAAAAGCTAAACTAGCAAGTTAAGACTTCTAAGAACACTAAATAGAGTATAACGGTCAAATTTGATGCCTTAGGAATGATCAGATCTATGCGTTGACAAGTTTTTCTCGTTTCGTGCAATTTTGAACTTAACTTGGTCTATTGGCTTCTTTACCTAACGAAACATTGTCCAAAAGCTAAACTAGCAAGTTAAGACTTCGAAGAACACTAAATAGCGTATAACAGTCCAATTTGATGACTTAGGAATGCTCAGTTCTATGCATAGACATGCTTTTCTCGTTTCGTGTAATTTTAAACTTAACTTGGTCTATTGGCTTCTTTACCGAACGAAACGTTGTGCAAAAGCTAAACTAGCAAATTAAGAATTCTAAGAACACTAAATAGAGTGTAACGGTCAAATTTGATACCTTAGGAATGCTCAGATCTATGTGTTGATAAGTTTTTCTCGTTTCGTGCAATTTTCAACTTAACTTGGTCTATTGACTTCTTTACCAAGCAAAACAACGTCCAAAAGCTAAACTAGCAAGTTAAGACTTCTAAGAACACAAAATAGAGTATAACAGTCGAATTTGATGCCTTAGGAATTCTCAATTCTTTGCATAGACAAGTTTTTCACCTTTCATGCAATTTTAAACTTAACTTGGTCTATTGGCTTCTTTACCAAACGAAACGTTGTCCAAAAGCTAAACTAGCAAGTTAAAAATTCAAAGAACACTAAATAGAGTATAACTGTCCAATTTGATGCCTTAGGAATGCTCAATTCTATGCATAGACAAGTTTTTCACGTTTCATGTAATTTTGAACTTAACTTGGTCTATTGGCTTCTTTACCTAACGAAACGTTGTCCAAGAGCTAAACTACCAAGTGAAGACTTCTAAGAACACTAAAAAGAGTATAACGGTCCAATTAGATGCTGTACGAATGCTCAATTCTATGCATAGACAAGTTTTTCACGTTTCGTGCAATTTTTAACTTAACTTGGTCTATTGCCTTCTTTACCTAACGAAACGTTGTCCAAAAGCTAAACTAGCAAGTTAAGACTTCGAAGAACACCAAATAGCGTAGAACAGTCCAATTTGATGCCTTCGGAATGCTCAGTTCTATGCATAGACAAGCTTTTCTCGTTTCGTGTAATTTTGAACTTAACTTGGTCTATTGGCTTCTTTACCTAACGAAACGTAGTCCAAAAGCTAAACTAGCAAGCTAAGACTTCGAAGAACACTAAATAGCGTATAACAGTCCAATTTGATGCCTTAGGAATGCTCAATTCTATGCATAGACAAGTTTTTCACGTTTCGTGCAATTTTGAACTTAACTTGGTCTATTGGCTTCTTTACCTAACGAAACATTGTCCAAAATTTAAACTAGCAAGTTAAAACTTCGTAGAACACTAAATAGATTATAAGGGTCCAATTTGATGCCTTAGGAATGCTTAGTTCTATGCGTTGATAAGTTTTTCACTTTTTGTGCAATTTTGGACTTAACTTGGTCTATTAGCTTCTTTACCTAACGAAACGTTGTCCAAAAAACGAAACAAGCAAGTTAAGACTTCGGAGAACACTAAATAGAGTATAACGGTCCAATTTGATGCCTTAGGAATTCTCAATTCTATGCATAGGCAAGTTTTTCACTTTTTGTGCAATTTTGGACTTAACTTGGTCTATTAGCTTCTTTACCTAACGAAACGTTGTCCAAAAGCTAAACTAGCAAGTTTAGACTTCGAAGAACACTAAATAGCGTATAACAGTCCAATTTTGATGCCTTAGGAATGATCAATTCTACGCATAGACAAGTTTTTCACGTTTCGTGTAATTTTGAACTTAACTTTGTCTATTGGCTTCTTTACCTAACGAAACATTGTGCAAAAGCTAAACTAGCAAGTTAAGACTTCTAAGAACACTAAATAGAGTATAACGGACAAATTTGATGCCTTAGGAATGCGCAAATCTATGCGTTGATAAGTTTTTCTCGTTTCGTGCAATTTTAAACTTAACTTGGTCTATTGGCTTCTTTACCTAACGAAACGTTGTCCAAAAGCTAAACTAGCAAGTTAAGACTTCGAAGAACACTAAATAGCGTATCACAGTCCATTTTGATGCCTTAGGAATGCTCAGTTCTATGCATAGGCAAGCTTTTCTCGTTTCATGTAATTTTGAACTTAACTTGGTCTATTGGCTTCTTTATCTAACGAAACGTTTTGCAAATGCTAAACTAGAAAATTAAGACTTCTAAGAACTAAATAGAGTATAACGGTCAAATTTGATGCCTTAGGAATGCTCAGATCTATGCGTTGACAAGTTTTTCTCGTTTCGTGCAATTTCGAACTTAACTTGGTCTATTGGCTTCTTTACGTAACGAAACGTTGTCCAAAAGCTAAACAAGCAAGTTAAGACTTCAAAGAACACTAAATAGCATAGAACAGTCCAATTTGATGC
The DNA here is from genome assembly GCF_013401445.1 of Tripterygium wilfordii. Lineage (NCBI taxonomy): Eukaryota > Viridiplantae > Streptophyta > Magnoliopsida > Celastrales > Celastraceae > Tripterygium > Tripterygium wilfordii. The sequence continues at coordinate 7,879,317 of NC_052248.1, forward strand.
CTTAGGAATGCTCAGTTCTATGCATAGAGAAGTTTTTCATGTTTCGTGTAATTTTGAACTTAACTTGGTCTATTGGCTTCTTTAGCTAACGAAACATTGTGCAAAAGCTAAACTAGCAAGTTAAGACTTCTAAGAACACTAAATAGAGTATAACGGTCAAATTTGATGCCTTAGGAATGATCAGATCTATGCGTTGACAAGTTTTTCTCGTTTCGTGCAATTTTGAACTTAACTTGGTCTATTGGCTTCTTTACCTAACGAAACATTGTCCAAAAGCTAAACTAGCAAGTTAAGACTTCGAAGAACACTAAATAGCGTATAACAGTCCAATTTGATGACTTAGGAATGCTCAGTTCTATGCATAGACATGCTTTTCTCGTTTCGTGTAATTTTAAACTTAACTTGGTCTATTGGCTTCTTTACCGAACGAAACGTTGTGCAAAAGCTAAACTAGCAAATTAAGAATTCTAAGAACACTAAATAGAGTGTAACGGTCAAATTTGATACCTTAGGAATGCTCAGATCTATGTGTTGATAAGTTTTTCTCGTTTCGTGCAATTTTCAACTTAACTTGGTCTATTGACTTCTTTACCAAGCAAAACAACGTCCAAAAGCTAAACTAGCAAGTTAAGACTTCTAAGAACACAAAATAGAGTATAACAGTCGAATTTGATGACTTAGGAATTCTCAATTCTTTGCATAGACAAGTTTTTCACCTTTCATGCAATTTTAAACTTAACTTGGTCTATTGGCTTCTTTACCAAACGAAACGTTGTCCAAAAGCTAAACTAGGAAGTTAAAAATTCAAAGAACACTAAATAGAGTATAACTGTCCAATTTGATGCCTTAGGAATGCTCAATTCTATGCATAGACAAGTTTTTCACGTTTCGTGTAATTTTGAACTTAACTTGGTCTATTGGCTTCTTCACCTAACGAAACGATATCCAAAAGCTAAACTAGCAAGTTAAGACTTCTAAGAACACTAAATAGGAAATAACGGTCCAATTTGATGCCTTAGGAATGCTCAATTGTCTGCATAGACAAGTTTTTCACGTTTCGTGCAATTTTTAACTTAACTTGGTCTATTGGCTTCTTTACCTAACGAAACATTGTCCAAAAGCTAAACTAGCAAGTTAAAACTTCGTAGAACACTAAATGGAGTATAACGGTCCACTTTGATGCCTTAGGAATGCTCAGTTCTATGAGTTGATAAGTTTTTCTCGTTTCGTGCATTTGAACTTAACTTGGTCTATTGGCTTATTTACCAAACGAAACGTTGTCCAAAAGCTAAAATAGTAACTTAAGACTTCTAAGAACACCAAATAGAGTATAACGGTCCAATTTGATGCCTTAGGAATGCTCAATTCTATGCATAGACAAGTTTTTCATGTTTCGTGAAATTTTGAACTGAACTTGGTCTATTGGCTTCATTACCTAACGAAACGTTGTCCAAAAGCTAAATTATCAAGTTAAAACTTCGTAGAACACTAAATAGAGTATAACAGTCAAATTTGAGTCCTTCGGAATGCTTAGTTCTATGCATAGAAATGTTTTTCTTGTTTCGTGCAATTTTGAACTTAACTTGGTCTATTGGCTTCTTTACCTAACGAAACGTTGTCCAAAAGCTAAGCTAGCAAGCTAAGACTTCGAAGAACACTAAATAGAGTATAACAATTCAATTTGATGCCTTAGGAATGCTCAATTCTATGCATAGACAAGTTTTTCACGTTTCATATAATTTTGAACATATCTTGGTCTATTGACTTCTTTACCTAACGAAACCTTGTCCAAAAGCGAAACTAGCAAGTTAAGACTTCTAAGAACACTAAATAGAGTATAACGGTCCAATTTGATGACTTAGGAATTCTCAATTCTATGCATAGGCAAGTTTTTCACGTTTCGTGTAATTTTGAACTTAACTTGGTCTATTGGCTTCTTTACCTAACGAAACGTTGTCCAAGAGCTAAACTAGCAAGCTAAGACTTCGAAGAACACTAAATAGAGTATAACGGTCCAATTTGATGACTTAGGAATTCTCAATTCTATGCATAGGCAAGTTTTTCACGTTTCGTGTAATTTTGAACATAACTTGGTCTATTGGCTTCTTTACCTAACGAAACATTGTGCAAAAGCTAAACTAGCAAGTTAAGACTTCTAAGAACAGTAAATAGAGTATAACGGTCAAATTTGATGCCTTAGGAATGCTCAGATCTATGCGTTGTCAAGTTTTTCTCGTTTCGTGCAATTTTGAACTTAACTTGGTCTATTGGCTTCTTTACCTAACGAAACGTTGTCCAAAAGCTAAACTAGCAAGTTAAGACTTCGAAGAACACTAAATAGCGTATAACAGTCCAATTTGATGCCTTAGGAATGCTCAGTTCTATGCATAGACGAGCTTTTCTCGTTTCGTGTAATTTTAAACTTAACTTGGTCTATTGGCTTCTTTACCTAACGAAACGTTGTGGAAAAGCTAAACTAGCAAATTAAGAATTCTAAGAACACTAAATAGAGTATAACGGTCAAATTTGATGCCTTAGGAATGCTCAGATCTATGCGTTGATAAGTTTTTCTCGTTTCGTGCAATTTTGAACTTAACTTTGTCTATTGGCTTCTTTACCTAACGAAACGTTGTCCAAAAGCCAAACTAGCAAGTTAAGACTTCGAAGAACACTAAATAGCGTATAACAGCGCAATTTGATGCCTTAGGAATGCTCAATTCTATGCATAGACAAGTTTTTAACGTTCCGTGTACTTTTGAACTTAACTTGGTCTATTGGCTTCTTTACCTAACGAAACGGTGTCCAAAAGCTAAACTAGCAAGTTAAGACTTCGAAGAACACTAAATAGCGTATAACAGTCCAATTTGATGCCTTAGGAATTCTCAATTCTATGCATAGACAAGTTTTTCACGTTTCATGCAATTTTGAACTTAACTTGGTCTATTGGCTTCTTTACCAAACGAAACGTTGTCCAAAAGCTAAACTATCAAGTTAAAACTTCGAAGAACACTAAATAGAGTATAACAGTCCAATTTGATGCCTTAGGAATGCTAAATTCTATGCATAGACAAGTTTTTCACGTTTCATATAATTTTGAACATAACTTGGTTTATTGAGTTCTTTACCTAACGAAACCTTGTCCAAAAGCGAAACTAGCAAGTTAAGACATCTAAGAACACTAAATAGAGTATAACGCTCCAATTTGATGCCTTAGGAATTCTCAATTCTATGCATAGGCAAGTTTTCACACTTCGTGCAATTTTCAACTTAACTTGGTCTATTGGCTTCTTTACCCTACGAAACGTTGTCCAAAAGCTAAACTAGCAAGTTAAGACTTTGAAGAACACTAAATAGCTTATAACAGTCCAATTTGATGCCTTAGGAATGCTCAATTCTATGCATAGATAAGTTTTTCACGTTTCGTGTAATTTTGAACTTAACTTGGTCTATTGGCTTCTTTACCTAACGAAACGGTGTCCAAAAGCTAAACTAGCAAGTTAAGACTTCGAAGAACACTAAATGGCGTAGAACAGTCCAATTTGATGCCTTAGGAATGCTCAGTTCTATGCATAGACAAGTTTTCTCGTTTCGTGCAATTTTGAACTTAACTTGGTCTATTGGCTTCTTTACCTAGCAAAACAACGTCCAAAAGCTAAACTAGCAAGTTAAGACTTCTAAGAACACAAAATATAGTATAACGGTCGAATTTGATGCCTTAGTAATTCTTACTTCTATGCATAGACAACTTTTTCACGTTTCATGCAATTTTGAACTTAACTTGGTCTATTAGCTTCTTTACCGAACGAAACGTTGTCCAAAAGCTAAACTAGCAAGCTAAGACTTCTAAGAACACTAAATAGAGTATAACGGTCCAATTTGATGCCTTAGGAATGCCCAATTCTATGCATAGACAAGTTTTTCACGTTTCGTGCAATTTTGAACTTAACTTCGTCTATTGTCTTCTTTACCGAACGAAACGTTGTCCAAAAGCTAAACTAGCAAGCTAAGACTTCGAAGAACACTGAATAGAGTATAAAAATCCAATTTGATGCCTTAGGAATGCTCAATTCTATGCATAGACAAAGTTTTTCTCGTTTCGTGCAATTTTGAACTTAACTTGGTCTATTGGCTTCTTTACCGAACGAAACGTTGTCCAAAAGCTAAACTAGCAAGCTAAGACTTCTAAGAACACTAAATAGAGTATAACGGTCCAATTTGATGCCTTAGGAATGCCCAATTCTATGCATAGACAAGTTTTTCACGTTTCGTGCAATTTTGAACTTAACTTGGTCTATTGGCTTCTTTACCGAACGAAACGTTGTCCAAAAGCTAAACTAGCAAATTAAGAATTCTAAGAACACTAAATAGAGTATAACGGTCGAATTTGATGCCTTAGTAATTCTTACTTCTATGCATAGACAACTTTTTCACGTTTCATGCAATTTTGAACTTAACTTGGTCTATTAGCTTCTTTACCGAACGAAACGTTGTCCAAAAGCTAAACTAGCAAGCTAAGACTTCTAAGAACACTAAATAGAGTGTAACGGTCCAATTTGATGCCTTAGGAATGCCCAATTCTATGCATAGACAAGTTTTTCACGTTTCGTGCAATTTTGAACTTAACTTGGTCTATTGGCTTCTTTACCGAACGAAACGTTGTCCAAAAGCTAAACTAGCAAATTAAGAATTCTAAGAACACTAAATAGAGTATAACGGTCAAATTTGATGCCTTAGGAATGCTCAGATCTATGCGTTGATAAGTTTTTCTCGTTTCGTGCAATTTTGAACTTAACTTTGTCTATTGGCTTCTTTACCTAACGAAACGTTGTCCAAAAGCCAAACTAGCAAGTTAAGACTTCGAAGAACACTAAATAGCGTATAACAGCGCAATTTGATGCCTTAGGAATGCTCAATTCTATGCATAGACAAGTTTTTAACGTTCCGTGTACTTTTGAACTTAACTTCGTCTATTGGCTTCTCTACCTAACGAAACGGTGTCCAAAAGCTAAACTAGCAAGTTAAGACTTCGAAGAACACTAAATAGCGTATAACAGTCCAATTTGATGCCTTAGGAATTCTCAATTCTATGCATAGACAAGTTTTTCACGTTTCATGCAATTTTGAACTTAACTTGGTCTATTGGCTTCTTTACCAAACGAAACGTTGTCCAAAAGCTAAACTATCAAGTTAAAACTTCGAAGAACACTAAATAGAGTATAACAGTCCAATTTGATGCCTTAGGAATGCTAAATTCTATGCATAGACAAGTTTTTCACGTTTCATATAATTTTGAACATAACTTGGTTTATTGAGTTCTTTACCTAACGAAACCTTGTCCAAAAGCGAAACTAGCAAGTGAAGACATCTAAGAACACTAAATAGAGTATAACGCTCCAATTTGATGCCTTAGGAATTCTCAATTCTATGCATAGGCAAGTTTTCACACTTCGTGCAATTTTCAACTTAACTTGGTCTATTGGCTTCTTTACCCTACGAAACGTTGTCCAAAAGCTAAACTAGCAAGTTAAGACTTTGAAGAACACTAAATAGCTTATAACAGTCCAATTTGATGCCTTAGGAATGCTCAATTCTATGCATAGATAAGTTTTTCACGTTTCGTGTAATTTTGAACTTAACTTGGTCTATTGGCTTCTTTACCTAACGAAACGGTGTCCAAAAGCTAAACTAGCAAGTTAAGACTTCGAAGAACACTAAATGGCGTAGAACAGTCCAATTTGATGCCTTAGGAATGCTCAGTTCTATGCATAGACAAGTTTTCTCGTTTCGTGCAATTTTGAACTTAACTTGGTCTATTGGCTTCTTTACCTAGCAAAACAACGTCCAAAAGCTAAACTAGCAAGTTAAGACTTCTAAGAACACAAAATATAGTATAACGGTCGAATTTGATGCCTTAGTAATTCTTACTTCTATGCATAGACAACTTTTTCACGTTTCATGCAATTTTGAACTTAACTTGGTCTATTAGCTTCTTTACCGAACGAAACGTTGTCCAAAAGCTAAACTAGCAAGCTAAGACTTCTAAGAACACTAAATAGAGTATAACGGTCCAATTTGATGCCTTAGGAATGCCCAATTCTATGCATAGACAAGTTTTTCACGTTTCGTGCAATTTTGAACTTAACTTCGTCTATTGTCTTCTTTACCGAACGAAACGTTGTCCAAAAGCTAAACTAGCAAGCTAAGACTTCGAAGAACACTGAATAGAGTATAAAAATCCAATTTGATGCCTTAGGAATGCTCAATTCTATGCATAGACAAAGTTTTTCTCGTTTCGTGCAATTTTGAACTTAACTTGGTCTATTGGCTTCTTTACCGAACGAAACGTTGTCCAAAAGCTAAACTAGCAAGCTAAGACTTCTAAGAACACTAAATAGAGTATAACGGTCCAATTTGATGCCTTAGGAATGCTCAATTCTATGCATAGACAAGTTTTTCACGTTTCGTGCAATTTTGAACTTAACTTGGTCTATTGTCTTCTTTACCGAACGAAACGTTGTCCAAAAGCTAAACTAGCAAGCTAAGACTTCGAAGAACACTGAATAGAGTATAAAAATCCAATTTGATGCCATAGGAATGCTCAATTCTATGCATAGACAAAGTTTTTCTCGTTTCGTGCAATTTTGAACTTAACTTGGTCTATTGGCTTCTTTACCTAGCAAAACAACGTCCAAAAGCTAAACTAGCAAGTTAAGACTTCTAAGAACACAAAATAGAGTATAACAGTCGAATTTGATGCCTTAGTAATTCTTACTTCTATGCATAGACAACTTTTTCACGTTTCATGCAATTTTGAACTTAACTTGGTCTATTGGCTTCTTTACCGAACGAAACGTTGTCAAAAAGCTAAACTAGCAAGCTAAGACTTCTAAGAACAATAAATAGAGTATAACGGTCCAATTTGATGCCTTAGGAATGCTCAATTCTATGCATAGACAAGTTTTTCACGTTTCGTGCAATTTTGAACTTAACTTGGTCTATTGTCTTCTTTACCGAACAAAACGTTGTCCAAAAGCTAAACTAGCAAGCTAAGACTTCGAAGAACACTGAATAGAGTATAAAAATCCAATTTGATGCCATAGGAATGCTCAATTCTATGCATAGACAAAGTTTTTCACGTTTCGTACAATTTTGAACATAACTTGGTCTATTCACTTTTTTACCTAACGAAACGTTGTCCAAAAGCGAAACTAGCAAGTTAAGACTTCTAAGAACACTAAATAGAGTATAACGGTCCAATTTGATGACTTAGGAATTCTCAATTCTATGCATAGGCAAGTTTTTCACATTTCGTGTAATTTTGAACTTAACTTGGTCTATTGGCTTCTTTACCTAACGAAACATTGTCCAAGAGCTAAACTAGCAAGTTAAGACTTCGAAGAACACTACATAGCGTATAACAGTCCAATTTGATGCCTTAGGAATGCTCAATTCTATGCATAGACAAGTTTTTCACGTTTCGTGTAATTTTAAACTTAACTTGGTCTATTGGCTTCTTTACCATACGAAACGTTGTCCAAAAGCTAAACTAGCAAGCTAAGACTTCGAAGAACACTAAATAGAGTATAACAATCGAATTTGATGCCCTAGGAATGCTCAATTCTATGCATAGACAAGTTTTTCACATTTCATACAATTTTGAACATAACTTGGTCTATTGACTTCTTTACCTAACGAAACATTGTGCAAAAGCTAAACTAGCAAGTTAAGACTTCTAAGAACAGTAAATAGAGTATAACGGTCAAATTTGATGCCTTAGGAATGCTCAGTTCTATGCATAGACAAGCTTTTCTCGTTTCGTGCAATTTTGAACTTAACTTGGTCTATTGGCTTCTTCACCTAACGAAACGATGTCCAAAAGCTAAACTAGCAAGTTAAGACTTCGAAGAACACTAAATAGTGTATAACAGTCCAATTTGATGCCTTAGGAATGCTCAATTCTATGCATAGACAAGTTTTTCACGTTCCGTGTAATTTTGAACTTCACCTGGTCTATTGTCATCTTTACCTAACGAAACGGTGTCCAAAAGCTAAACTAGCAAGTTAAGACTTCGAAGAACACTAAATAGCGTAGAACATTCCAATTTGATGCGTTAGGAATGCTCAGTTCTATGCATAGACAAGCTTTTCTCGTTTCGTGCAATTTTGAACTTAACTTGGTCTATTGGCTTTTTCACCTAACGAAACGATGTCCAAAAGCTAAACTAGCAAGTTAAGACTTCGAAGAACACTAAATAGTGTATAACAGTCCAATTTGATGCCTTAGGAATGCTCAATTCTATGCATAGACAAGTTTTTCACGTTTCGTGCAATTTTGAACTTAACTTGGTCTATTGTCTTCTTTACCGAACGAAACGTTGTCCAAAAGCTAAACTAGCAAGCTAAGACTTCGAAGAACACTGAATAGAGTATAAAAATCCAATTTGATGCCTTAGGAATGCTCAATTCTATGCATAGACAAAGTTTTTCTCGTTTCGTGCAATTTTGAACTTAACTTGGTCTATTGGCTTCTTTACCTAGCAAAACAACGTCCAAAAGCTAAACTAGCAAGTTAAGACTTCTAAGAACACAAAATAGAGTATAACGGTCGAATTTGATGCCTTAGTAATTCTTACTTCTATGCATAGACAACTTTTTCACGTTTCATGCAATTTTGAACTTAACTTGGTCTATTGGCTTCGTTACCGAACGAAACGTTGTCCAAAAGCTAAACTAGCAAGCTAAGACTTCTAAGAACACTAAATAGAGTATAACGGTCCAATTTGATGCCTTAGGAATGCTCAATTCTATGCATAGACAAGTTTTTCACGTTTCGTACAATTTTGAACTTAACTTGGTCTATTGTCTTCTTTACCGAACGAAACGTTGTCCAAAAGCTAAACTAGCAAGCTAAGACTTCGAAGAACACTGAATAGAGTATAAAAATCCAATTTGATGCCTTAGGAATGCTCAATTCTATGCATAGACAAAGTTTTTCTCGTTTCGTGCAATTTTGAACTTAACTTGGTCTATTGGCTTCTTTACCTAGCAAAACAACGTCCAAAAGTTAAACTAGCAAGTTAAGACTTCTAAGAACACAAAATAGAGTATAACAGTCGAATTTGATGCCTTAGTAATTCTTACTTCTATGCATAGACAACTTTTTCACGTTTCATGCAATTTTGAACTTAACTTGGTCTATTGGCTTCTTTACCGAACGAAACGTTGTCCAAAAGCTAAACTAGCAAGCTAAGACTTCTAAGAACAATAAATAGAGTATAACGGTCCAATTTGATGCCTTAGGAATGCTCAATTCTATGCATAGACAAGTTTTTCACGTTTCGTGCAATTTTGAACTTAACTTGGTCTATTGTCTTCTTTACCGAACAAAACGTTGTCCAAAAGCTAAACTAGCAAGCTAAGACTTCGAAGAACACTGAATAGAGTATAAAAATCCAATTTGATGCCATAGGAATGCTCAATTCTATGCATAGACAAAGTTTTTCACGTTTCGTACAATTTTGAACATAACTTGGTCTATTCACTTCTTTACCTAACGAAACGTTGTCCAAAAGCGAAACTAGCAAGTTAAGACTTCTAAGAACACTAAATAGAGTATAACGGTCCAATTTGATGACTTAGGAATTCTCAATTCTATGCATAGGCAAGTTTTTCACATTTCGTGTAATTTTGAACTTAACTTGGTCTATTGGCTTCTTTACCTAACGAGACGTTGTCCAAGAGCTAAACTAGCAAGTTAAGACTTCGAAGAACACTACATAGCGTATAACAGTCCAATTTGATGCCTTAGGAATGCTCAATTCTATGCATAGACAAGTTTTTCACGTTTCGTGTAATTTTAAACTTAACTTGGTCTATTGGCTTCTTTACCGTACGAAACGTTGTCCAAAAGCTAAACTAGCAAGCTAAGACTTCGAAGAACACTAAATAGAGTATAACAATCGAATTTGATGCCCTAGGAATGCTCAATTCTATGCATAGACAAGTTTTTCACATTTCATACAATTTTGAACATAACTTGGTCTATTGACTTCTTTACCTAACGAAACATTGTGCAAAAGCTAAACTAGCAAGTTAAGACTTCTAAGAACAGTAAATAGAGTATAACGGTCAAATTTGATGCCTTAGGAATGCTCAGTTCTATGCATAGACAAGCTTTTCTCGTTTCGTGCAATTTTGAACTTAACTTGGTCTATTGGCTTCTTCACCTAACGAAACGATGTCCAAAAGCTAAACTAGCAAGTTAAGACTTCGAAGAACACTAAATAGTGTATAACAGTCCAATTTGATGCCTTAGGAATGCTCAATTCTATGCATAGACAAGTTTTTCACGTTCCGTGTAATTTTGAACTTCACCTGGTCTATTGTCATCTTTACCTAACGAAACGGTGTCCAAAAGCTAAACTAGCAAGTTAAGACTTCGAAGAACACTAAATAGCGTAGAACATTCCAATTTGATGCGTTAGGAATGCTCAGTTCTATGCATAGACAAGCTTTTCTCGTTTCGTGCAATTTTGAACTTAACTTGGTCTATTGGCTTCTTCACCTAACGAAACGATGTCCAAAAGCTAAACTAGCAAGTTAAGACTTCGAAGAACACTAAATAGTGTATAACAGTCCAATTTGATGCCTTAGGAATGCTCAATTCTATGCATAGACAAGTTTTTCACGTTTCGTGCAATTTTGAACTTAACTTGGTCTATTGTCTTCTTTACCGAACGAAACGTTGTCCAAAAGCTAAACTAGCAAGCTAAGACTTCGAAGAACACTGAATAGAGTATAAAAATCCAATTTGATGCCTTAGGAATGCTCAATTCTATGCATAGACAAAGTTTTTCTCGTTTCGTGCAATTTTGAACTTAACTTGGTCTATTGGCTTCTTTACCTAGCAAAACAACGTCCAAAAGCTAAACTAGCAAGTTAAGACTTCTAAGAACACAAAATAGAGTATAACGGTCGAATTTGATGCCTTAGTAATTCTTACTTCTATGCATAGACAACTTTTTCACGTTTCATGCAATTTTGAACTTAACTTGGTCTATTGGCTTCTTTACCGAACGAAACGTTGTCCAAAAGCTAAACTAGCAAGCTAAGACTTCTAAGAACACTAAATAGAGTATAACGGTCCAATTTGATGCCTTAGGAATGCTCAATTCTATGCATAGACAAGTTTTTCACGTTTCGTGCAATTTTGAACTTAACTTGGTCTATTGTCTTCTTTACCGAACGAAACGTTGTCCAAAAGCTAAACTAGCAAGCTAAGACTTCGAAGAACACTGAATAGAGTATAAAAATCCAATTTGATGCCTTAGGAATGCTCAATTCTATGCATAGACAAAGTTTTTCACGTTTCGTACAATTTTGAACATAACTTGGTCTATTCACTTCTTTACCTAACGAAACGTTGTCCAAATGCGAAACTAGCAAGTTAAGACTTCTAAGAACACTAAATAGAGTATAACGGTCCAATTTGATGACTTAGGAATTCTCAATTCTATGCATAGGCAAGTTTTTCACATTTCGTGTAATTTTGAACTTAACTTGGTCTATTGGCTTCTTTACCTAACGAAACGTTGTCCAAGAGCTAAACTAGCAAGTTAAGACTTCGAAGAACACTACATAGCGTATAACAGTCCAATTTGATGCCTTAGGAATGCTCAATTCTATGCATAGACAAGTTTTTCACGTTTCGTGTAATTTTAAACTTAACTTGGTCTATTGGCTTCTTTACCGTACGAAACGTTGTCCAAAAGCTAAACTAGCAAGCTAAGACTTCGAAGAACACTAAATAGAGTATAACAATCGAATTTGATGCCCTAGGAATGCTCAATTCTATGCATAGACAAGTTTTTCACATTTCATACAATTTTGAACATAACTTGGTCTATTAACTTCTTTACCTAACGAAACATTGTGCAAAAGCTAAACTAGCAAGTTAAGACTTCTAAGAACAGTAAATAGAGTATAACGGTCAAATTTGATGCCTTAGGAATGCTCAGTTCTATGCATAGACAAGCTTTTCTCGTTTCGTGCAATTTTGAACTTAACTTGGTCTATTGGCTTCTTCACCTAACGAAACGATGTCCAAAAGCTAAACTAGCAAGTTAAGACTTCAAAGAACACTAAATAGTGTATAACAGTCCAATTTGATGCCTTAGGAATGCTCAATTTTATGCATAGACAAGTTTTTCACGTTCCGTGTAATTTTGAACTTCACTTGGTCTATTGTCATCTTTACCTAACGAAACGGTGTCCAAAAGCTAAACTAGCAAGTTAAAACTTCGAAGAACACTAAATAGCGTAGAACATTCCAATTTGATGCGTTAGGAATGCTCAATTCTATGCATAGACAAGCTTTTCTCGTTTCGTGCAATTTTGAACTTAACTTGGTCTATTGGCTTCTTCCCCTAACGAAACGATGTCCAAAAGCTAAACTAGCAAGTTAAGACTTCTAAGAACACTAAATAGAGTATAACGGTCAAATTTGATGCCTTAGGAATGCTCAGATTTATGCGTTGATAAGTTTTTCTCGTTTCGTGCAATTTTGAACTTAACTTGGTCTATTGGCTTCTTTACCTAACGAAACGTTGTCCAAAAGCTAAATTAGCAAGTTAAGACTTCGAAGAACACTAAATAGCGTATAACAGTCCAATTTGATGCCTTAGGAATGCTCAATTCTATGCATAGACAAGTTTTTCACGTTCCATGTAATTTTGAAGTTAACTTGGTCTATTGGCTTCTTTACCTAACGAAACGGTGTCCAAAAGCTAAACTAGCAAGTTAAGACTTCGAAGAACACTAAATAGCGTAGAACATTCCAATTTGATGCCTTAGGAATGCTCAGTTCTATGCATAGACAAGCTTTTCTCGTTTCGTGCAATTTTGAACTTAACTTGGTCTATTGGCTTCTTCACCTAACGAAACGATGTCCAAAAGCTAAACTAGCAAGTTAAGACTTCTAAGAACACTAAATAGAGTATAACGGTCCAATTTGATGCCTTAGGAATGCTCAATTATATGCATAGACAAGTTTTTCACGTTCCGTGCAGTTTTGAACTTAACTTGGTCTATTGGCTTCTTTACCTAACGAAACATTGTCCAAAAGCTGAACTACCGAGTTAAAACTTCATAGAACACTAAATAGAGTATAACGGTCCAATTTGATGTCTTAGGAATGCTCAGTTCTATGGGTTGATAAGTTTTTCTCGTTTCGTGCAATTTTGAACTTAACTTGGTCTATTGCCTTCTCTACCTAACGAAACGTTGTCCAAAAGCTAAACTAGTAACTTAAGACTTCTAAGAACACCAAATAGAGTATAACGGTCCAATTTGATGCCTTAGGAATGCTCAATTCTATGCATAGACAAGTTTTTCATGTTTCGTGTAATTTTGAACTTAACTTGGTCTATTGGATTCTTTTCCTAACGAAACGTTGTCCAAAAGCTAAATTAGCAAGTTAAAACTTCGTAGAACACTAAATAGAGTATAACGGTCAAATTTGATGCCTTCGGAATGCTTAGTTCTATGCATAGAAATGTTTTTCTTGTTTCGTGCAATTTTGAACTTAACTTGGTCTATTGGCTTCTTTACCTAACGAAACGTTGTCCAAAAGCTTAACTAGCAAGTTGAGACTTCGAAGAACACTAAATAACGTATAACAGTCCAATTTGATGCCTTAGGAATGCTCAGTTCTATGCATAGACGAGCTTTGCTCCTTTCGTGCAATTTTGAACTTAACTTCGTCTATTGGCTTCTTTACCTAGCAAAACAACATCCAAAAGCTAAACTAGAAAGTTAAGACTTCTAAGAACACAAAATAGAGTATAACAGTCGAATTTGATGCCTTAAGAATTCTCAATTCTATGCATAGACAAGTTTTTCACGTTTCATGCAATTTTGAACTTAACTTGGTCCATTGGCTTCTTTACCAAACGAAACGTTGTCCAAAAGCTAAACTATCAAGTTAAAACTTCGAAGAACACTAAATAGAGTATAACAGTCCAATTTGATGCCTTACGAATGCTCAATTCTATGCATAGACAAGTTTTTCACGTTTTGTGTAATTTTGAACTTAACTTGGTCTATTGGCTTCTTCACCTAACGAAACGATGTCGAAAAGCTAAACTAGCAAGTTAAGACTTCTAAGAACACTAAATAGAGTATAACGGTCCAATTTGATGCCTTAGGAATGCTCAATCCTATGCATAGACAAGTTTTTCACGTTCCGTGCAATTTTGAACTTAACTTGGTCTATTGGCTTCTTTACCTAACGAAACATTGTCCAAAAGCTGAACTAGCGAGTTAAAACTTCGTAGAACACCAAATAGAGTATAACGGTCCAATTTGATGCCTTGGGAATGCTCAGTTCTATGGGTTGATAAGTTTTTCTCGTTTCGTGCAATTTTGAACTTAACTTGGTCTATTGGCTTCTTTACCTAACGAAACTTGTCCAAAAGCTAAACTAGTAAGTTAAGACTTCTAAGAACACCAAATAGAGTATAACGGTCCAATTTGATGCCTTAGGAATGCTCAATTCTATGCATAGACAAGTTTTTCATGTTTCGTGCAATTTTGAATTTAACTTGGTCTATTGGCTTCTTTACCTACCGAAACGTTGTCCAAAAGCTAAATTAGCAAGTTAAAACTACGTAGAACACTAAATAGAGTATAACGGTCAAATTTGATGCCTTCAGCATGCTTAGTTCTATGCATAGAAATGTTTTTCTGGTTTCGTGCAATTTTGAACTTAACTTGGTCTATTGGCTTCATTACCTAACGAAACGTTGTCCAAAAGATAAACTAGCAAGCTAAGACTTCGAACAACACTAAATAGAGTATAACAATCCAATTTGATACCTTAGGAATGGTCAATTCTATGCATCGACAAGTTTTTCACGTTTAATATAATTTTGAACATAACTTGGTGTATTGACTTCTTTACCTAACGAAACCTTGTCCAAAAGCGAAACTAGCAAGTTAAGACTTCTAAGAACACTAAATAGAGTATAACGGTCCAATTTGATGCCTTAGGAATTCTCAATTCTATGCATAGGCAAGTTTTTCACGTTTCGTGCAATTTTGAACCTAACTTGGTCTATTGGCTTCTTTACCTAACGAAACGTTGTCCAAAAGCTAAACTAGCAAGTTAAGACTTCGAAGAACACTAAATAGCGTATAACAGTCCAATTTGATGCCTTAGGAATGCTCAATTCTATGCATAGACAAGTTTTTCACGTTTCGTGTAATTTTAAACTTAACTTGGTCTATTGGCTTCTTTACCTAACGAAACGTTGTGCAAAAGCTAAACTAGCAAATTAAGACTTCTAAGAACACTAAATAGAGTATAACGGTCAAATTTGATGCCTTAGGAATGCTTAGATCTATGCGTTGACAAGTTTTTCTCGTTTCGTGTGATTTTGAACTTAACTTGGTCTATTGGCTTCTTTACCTAACGAAACGTTGTCCAAAAGCAAAACTTGCAAGTTAAGACTTCGAGGAACACTAAATAGCGTATAACTGTCCAATTTGATGCCTTAGGAATGCTCAATTCTATGGATAGACAAGTTTTTCACGTTTCGTGTAATTTTGAACTTAACTTGGTCTATTGGCTTCTTTACCTAATGAAACATTGTACAAAAGCTAAACTAGCAAGTTAAGACTTCTAAGAACACTAAATAGAGTATAACGGTCAAATTTGATGCCTTAGGAATGCTTAGATCTATGCGTTGACAAGTTTTTATCGTTTCGTGCAATTTTGAACTTAACTTGGTCTATTGGCTTCTTTACCTAACGAAATGTTGGCCAAAACCAAAACTAGCAAGTTAAGACTTCGAAGAACACTAAATAGCATACAACTGTCCAATTTGATGCCTTAGGAATGCTCAATTCTACGCATAGACAAGTTTTTCACGTTTCATATAATTTTGAACAAAACTTGGTCTATTGACTTCTTTACCTACCGAAACCTTGTCCAAAAGCGAAACTAGCAAGTTAAGACTTCTAAGAAAACTAAATAGAGTATAACGGTCCAATTTGATGCCTTAGGAATGCTCAATTCTACGCATAGACAAGTTTTTCACGTTTCATGCAATTTTGAACTTAACTTGGTCTATTGGCTTCTTTACCTAACGAAACGATGTCCAAAAGCTAAACTAGCAAGTTAAGACTTCTAAGAACACTAAATAGAGTATAACAGTCCAATTTGATGCATTAGGAATGCTCAATTCTATGCATAGACAAGTTTTCAGGTTTCGTGCAATTTTGAACTTAACTTGGACTATTGGCTTCTTTACCGAACGAAACGTTGTCCAAAAGCTAAACTAGCAAGCTAAGACTTCGAAGAACACTAAATAGAGTATAACAATCCAATTTGATGCCTTAGGAATGCTCAATTCTATGCATAGACAAGTTTTTCACATTTCGTACAATTTTGAACATAACTTGGTCTATTGACATCTTTACCTAACGAAACGTTGTCCAAAAGCGAAACTAGCAAGTTAAGACTTCTAAGAACACTAAATAGAGTATAACGGTCCAATTTGATGCGTTAGGAATTCTCAATTCTATGCATACGTAAGCTTTTCACGTTTCGTGCAATTTTGAACTTAACTTGGTCTATTGGCTTCTTTACCTAACGAAATGTTGTCCAAAAGCTAAACTAACAAGTTAAGACTTCGAAGAACACTAAATAGAGTATAACAGTCCAATTTGATGCCTTAGGAATGCTCAATTCTATGCATAGACAAGTTTTTCACGTTTCGTGTAATTTTGAACTTAACTTGATCTATTGGCTTCATTACCTAACGAAACGGTGTACAAAAGCTAAACTAGCAAGTTAAGACTTCGAAGAACACTAAATAGCATTGAACAGTCCAATTTGATGCCTTTGGAATGCTCAATTTTATGCAAAGACATGTTTTTCACGTTTCGTGCAATTTTGAACTTAAATTGGTCTATTGGCTTCTTTACCTAACGAAACGTTGTCCGAAAGCTAAACTAGCAAGTTAAGACTTCGAAGAACACTAAATAGCGTATAACAGTCCAATTTGATGCCTTAGGAATGCTCAATTCTATGCATAGACAAGTTCTTCACGTTTCGTGTAATTTTGAACTTAACTTGGTCTATTGGCTTCTTTACCTAACGAAACGGTGTCCAAAAGCTAAACTAGCAAGTTAAGACTTCGACGAACATTAAATAGCGTAGAACAGTCCAATTTGATGCCTAAGGAATGATCAGTTCTATACATAGACAAGCTTTTCTCGTTTAATGCAATTTTAAACTTGACTTGGTCTATTGGCTTCTTTACCTAACAAAACAATGTCCAAAAGCTAAACTAGCAAGTTAAGACTTCTAAGAACACAAAATAGAGTATAACGGTCGAATTTGATGCCTTAGGAATTCTCACTTCTATGCATAGACAACATTTTCACGTTTCATGCAATTTTGAACTTAACTTGGTCTATTGGCTTCTTTACCGAACGAAACGTTGTCCAAAAGCTAAACTAGCAAGCTAAGATTTCAAAAAACACTAAATAGAGTATAACAATCCAATTTGATGCCTTAGGAATGCTCAATTCTATGCATAGACAAGTTTTTCACGTTTCGTACCATTTTGAACATAACTTGGTCTATTGACTTCTTTACCTAACGAAACGTTGTCCAAAAGTGAAACTAGCAAGTTCAGACTTCTAAGAACACTAAATAGATTATATTGGTCCAATTTGATGCCTTAGGAATTCTCAATTCTATGCATACGCAAGTTTTTCACGTTTCGTGCAATTTTGAACTTATCTTGGACTATTGGCTTCTTTACCGAACGAAACGTTGTCCAAAAGCTAAACTAGCAAGCTAAGACTTCAAAAAACACTAAATAGAGTATAACAATCCAATTTGATGCATTAGGAATGCTCAATTCTATGCATAGACAAGTTTTCACGTTTCGTGCAATTTTGAACTTAACTTGGACTATTGGCTTCTTTACCGAACGAAACGTTGTCCAAAAGCTAAACTAGCAAGCTAAGACTTCGAAGAACACTAAATAGAGTATAACAATCCAATTTGATGCCTTAGGAATGCTCAATTCTATGCATAGACAAGTTTTTCACGTTTCGTACAATTTTGAACATAACTTGGTCTATTGACTTCTTTACCTAACGAAACGTTGTCCAAAAGCTAAACTAGCAAGTTAAGACTTCTACGAACACTAAATAGAGTATAACGGTCCAATTTGATGCCTTAGGAATGCTCAATTCTATGCATAGACAAGTTTTTCTCGTTTCGTGCAATTTTGAACTTAACTTGGTCTATTGGCTTCTTTACCTAACGAAACATTGTCCAAAAGCTAAACTAGCAAGTTAAGACTTCTAAGAACACTAAATAGAGTATAAGGGTCCAATTTGATGCCTTAGGAATTCTCAATTCTATGCATAGACAAGTTTTTCACCTTTCGTGAAATTTTGAACTTAACTTGGTTTATTGGCTTCTTTACCTATCGAAACGTAGTCCAAAAGCTAAACTAGCAAGTTAAGACTTCGAAGAACACTAAATAGATTAGAACAGTCCAATTTGATGCCTTAGGAATGCTCAATTCTATGCATAGACAAGTTTTTCACGTTTCGTACAATTTTGAACTTAACTTGGTCTATTGGCTTCTTTACCTAACGAAACGTTGTCCAAAAGCTAAACTAGCAAGTTAACACTTCGAAGAACACTAAATAGAGTATAACAGTCCAATTTGATGCCTTAGGAATGCTCAATTCTATGCATAGACAAGCTTTTCACCTTTCGTGCATTTTTGAACTTAACTTGGTCTATAGGCTTCTTTACCTAACAAAATGTTGTCCAAAAGCTAAACTAGCAAGTTAAGTTTTCTAAGAACACTAAATAGAGTATAACCGTCCAATTTGATGCCTTAGGAATTCTCAATTCTATGCATAGACAAGTTTTTCACCTTTCGTGAAATTTTGAACTTAACTTGGTCTATTGGCTTCTTTACCGACCGAAACGAAGTCCAAAAGCTAAACTAGCAAGTTAAGACTTCGAAGAACACTAAATAGAGTATAACAGTCCAATTTGATGCCTTTGGAATGCTCAATTTTATGCAAAGACATGTTTTTCACGTTTCGTGCAATTTTGAACTTAAATTGGTCTATTGGCTTCTTTACCTAACGAAACGTTGTCCGAAAGCTAAACTAGCAAGTTAAGACTTCGAAGAACACTAAATAGCGTATAACAGTCCAATTTGATGCCTTAGGAATGCTCAATTCTATGCATAGACAAGTTCTTCACGTTTCGTGTAATTTTGAACTTAACTTGGTCTATTGGCTTCTTTACCTAACGAAACGGTGTCCAAAAGCTAAACTAGCAAGTTAAGACTTCGACGAACATTAAATAGCGTAGAACAGTCCAATTTGATGCCTAAGGAATGATCAGTTCTATACATAGACAAGCTTTTCTCGTTTAATGCAATTTTAAACTTGACTTGGTCTATTGGCTTCTTTACCTAACAAAACAATGTCCAAAAGCTAAACTAGCAAGTTAAGACTTCTAAGAACACAAAATAGAGTATAACGGTCGAATTTGATGCCTTAGGAATTCTCACTTCTATGCATAGACAACTTTTTCACGTTTCATGCAATTTTGAACTTAACTTGGTCTATTGGCTTCTTTACCGAACGAAACGTTGTCCAAAAGCTAAACTAGCAAGCTAAGATTTCAAAAAACACTAAATAGAGTATAACAATCCAATTTGATGCCTTAGGAATGCTCAATTCTATGCATAGACAAGTTTTTCACGTTTCGTACCATTTTGAACATAACTTGGTCTATTGACTTCTTTACCTAACGAAACGTTGTCCAAAAGTGAAACTAGCAAGTTCAGACTTCTAAGAACACTAAATAGATTATATTGGTCCAATTTGATGCCTTAGGAATTCTCAATTCTATGCATACGCAAGTTTTTCACGTTTCGTGCAATTTTGAACTTATCTTGGACTATTGGCTTCTTTACCGAACGAAACGTTGTCCAAAAGCTAAACTAGCAAGCTAAGACTTCAAAAAACACTAAATAGAGTATAACAATCCAATTTGATGCATTAGGAATGCTCAATTCTATGCATAGACAAGTTTTCACGTTTCGTGCAATTTTGAACTTAACTTGGACTATTGGCTTCTTTACCGAACGAAACGTTGTCCAAAAGCTAAACTAGCAAGCTAAGACTTCGAAGAACACTAAATAGAGTATAACAATCCAATTTGATGCCTTAGGAATGCTCAATTCTATGCATAGACAAGTTTTTCACGTTTCGTACAATTTTGAAGATAACTTGGTCTATTGACTTCTTTACCTAACGAAACGTTGTCCAAAAGCTAAACTAGCAAGTTAAGACTTCTACGAACACTAAATAGAGTATAACGGTCCAATTTGATGCCTTAGGAATGCTCAATTCTATGCATAGACAAGTTTTTCTCGTTTCGTGCAATTTTGAACTTAACTTGGTCTATTGGCTTCTTTACCTAACGAAACATTGTCCAAAAGCTAAACTAGCAAGTTAAGACTTCTAAGAACACTAAATAGAGTACAAGGGTCCAATTTGATGCCTTAGGAATTCTCAATTCTATGCATAGACAAGTTTTTCACCTTTCGTGAAATTTTGAACTTAACTTGGTTTATTGGCTTCTTTACCTACCGAAACGTAGTCCAAAAGCTAAACTAGCAAGTTAAGACTTCGAAGAACACTAAATAGATTAGAACAGTCCAATTTGATGCCTTAGGAATGCTCAATTCTATGCATAGACAAGTTTTTCACGTTTCGTACAATTTTGAACTTAACTTGGTCTATTGGCTTCTTTACCTAACGAAACGTTGTCCAAAAGCTAAACTAGCAAGTTAACACTTCGAAGAACACTAAATAGAGTATAACAGTCCAATTTGATGCCTTAGGAATGCTCAATTCTATGCATAGACAAGCTTTTCACCTTTCGTGCATTTTTGAACTTAACTTGGTCTATAGGCTTCTTTACCTAACAAAATGTTGTCCAAAAGCTAAACTAGCAAGTTAAGTTTTCTAAGAACACTAAATAGAGTATAACCGTCCAATTTGATGCCTTAGGAATTCTCAATTCTATGCATAGACAAGTTTTTCACCTTTCGTGAAATTTTGAACTTAACTTGGTCTATTGGCTTCTTTACCGACCGAAACGAAGTCCAAAAGCTAAACTAGCAAGTTAAGACTTCGAAGAACACTAAATAGAGTATAACAGTCCAATTTGATGCCTTTGGAATGCTCAATTTTATGCAAAGACATGTTTTTCACGTTTCGCGCAATTTTGAACTTAAATTGGTCTATTGGCTTCTTTACCTAACGAAACGTTGTCCGAAAGCTAAACTAGCAAGTTAAGACTTCGAAGAACACTAAATAGCGTATAACAGTCCAATTTGATGCCTTAGGAATGCTCAATTCTATGCATAGACAAGTTCTTCACGTTTCGTGTAATTTTGAACTTAACTTGGTCTATTGGCTTCTTTACCTAACGAAACGGTGTCCAAAAGCTAAACTAGCAAGGTAAGACTTCGACGAACATTAAATAGCGTAGAACAGTCCAATTTGATGCCTAAGGAATGATCAGTTCTATACATAGACAAGCTTTTCTCGTTTAATGCAATTTTAAACTTGACTTGGTCTATTGGCTTCTTTACCTAACAAAACAATGTCCAAAAGCTAAACTAGCAAGTTAAGACTTCTAAGAACACAAAATAGAGTATAACGGTCGAATTTGATGCCTTAGGAATTCTCAATTCCATACATAGACAAGTTTTTGACGTTTCATGCAATTTTGAACTTAACTTGGTCTATTGGCTTCTTTACCTAACGAAACGTTGTCCAAAAGCTAAACTAGCAAATTAAAACTTCGAAGAACACTAAATAGAGTATAACAGTCCAATTTGATGCCTTAAAAATGCTCAATTCTATGCATAGACAAGTTTTTCACGTTTCGTGTAATTTTGAACTTAACTTGGTCTATTGGCTTCTTTACCTAACGAAACACTGTCCAAAAGCTAAACTAGCAAGTTAAGACTTCGAAGAACACTAAATAGCGCAGAACAGTCCAATTTGATGCCTTAGGAATGCTCAGTTCTATGCATAGACAAGCTTTTCTCGTTTCGTGCAATTTTGAACTTAACTTGGTCTATTGGCTTCTTTGCCTAGCAAAACAATGTCCAAAAGCTAAACTAGCAAGTTAAGACTTCTAAGAACACAAAATAGAGTATAACGGTCGAATTTCATGCCTTAGGAATGCTCAATTCTATGCATAGACAAGTTTTTCACGTTTCATGCAATTTTGAACTTCAGTTGGTCTATTGGCTTCTTTACCTAACGAAACGTTGTCCAAAAGCTAAACTAGCAAGTTAAAACTTCAAAGAACACTAAATAGAGTATAACAGTCCAATTTGATGCCTTAGCAATGCTCAATTCTATGCATAGACAAGTTTTTCACGTTTCGTGTAATTTTGAACTTAACTTGGTCTATTGGCTTCTTCACCTAACGAAACGATGTCCAAAAGCTAAACTAGCAAGTTAAGACTTCCAAGAACACTAAATAGAGTATAACGGTCCAATTTGATGTCTTAGGAATGCTCAATTCTATGCATAGACAAGTTTTTCACGTTTCGTGCAATTTTGAACTTAACTTGGTCTATTGGCTTCTTTACCTAACGAAACATTGTCCAAAAGCTAAACAAGCAAGTTAAAACTTCGTAGAACACCAAATAGAGTATAACGGTCCAATTTGATGCCTTAGGAATGCCCAGTTCTATGCGTTGATAAGTTTTTCTAGTTTCGTGCAATTTTGAACATAACTTGGTCTATTGGCTGCTTTACGTAACGAAACGTTGTCCAAAAGCTAAACTAGTAAGTTAAGACTTCTGAAAACGCCAAATATAGTATAACGGTCCAATTTGATGCCTTAGGAATGCTCAATTCTATGCATAGACAAGTTTTTCATGTTTCGTGCAATTTTAAACTTAACTTGGTCTATTGGCTTCTTTACCTAACGAAACGTTGTCCAAAAGCTAAATTAGCAAGTTAAAACTTCGTAGAACACTAAATAGAATATAACGATCAAATTTGATGCCTTCGGAATGCTTAGTTCTATGCGTAGACAAGTTTTTCTCGTTTCATGCAATTTTGAACGTAACTTGGTCTATTGGCTTCTTTACCTAACGAAACGTTGTCCAAAAGCTAAACTAGAAAGCTAAGACTTCGAAGAACACTAAATAGAGTATAACAATCCAATTTGATGCCTTAGGAATGCTCAATTCTATGCATAGACAAATTTTTCACGTTTCATATAATTTTGAACATAACTTGGTCTATTGACTTCTTTACCTAACAAAACCTTGTCCAAAAGCGAAACTAGCAAGTTAAGACTTCTAAGAACACTAAACAGAGTATAACGGTCCAATTTGATGCCTTAGGAATTCTCAATTCTATGCATACGCAAGTTTTTCACGTTTCGTGCAATTTTGAACTTAACTTGGTCTATTGGCTTCTTTACCTAACGAAACATTGTCCAAAAGCTAAACTAACAAGTTAAGACTTCTAAGAACACAAAATAGAGTATAACGGTCGAAGTTGATGCCTTAGGAATTCTCAATTCTATGCATAGACAAGTTTTTCACGTTTCATGCAATTTTGAACTTCACTTGGTCTATTTGCTTCTTTACCTGACGAAACGTTGTCCAAAAGCTAAAGTAGCAAGCTAAGACTTCGAAGAACACTAAATAGAGTATAACAATCCAATTTGATGCCTTAGGAATGCTCAATTCTATGCATAGACAAGTTTTTCACTTTTCATATAATTTTGAACATAACTTGGTCTATTGACTTCTTTACCTAACGAATCCTTGTCCAAAAGCGAAACTAGCAAGTTAAGACTTCTAAGAACACTAAATAGAGTATAACGGTCCAATTTGATGCCTTAGGAATTCTCAATTCTATGCATAGGCAAGTTTTTCACGTTTCGTGTAATTTTGAACTTAACTTGGTCTATTGGCTTCTTTACCTAACGAAACGTTGTCCAAAAGCTAAACTAGCAAGTTAAGACTTCGAAGAACACTAAATAGCGTATAACAGTCCAATTTGATGCCTTAGGAATGGTCAATTCTATGGATAGACAAGTTTTTCACGTTTCGTGTAATTTTGAACTTAACTTGGTCTATTGGCTTCTTTACCTAATGAAACATTGTGCAAAAGCTAAACTAGCAAGTTAAGACTTCTAAGAACACTAAATAGAGTATAACGTTAAATTTGATGCCTTAGGAATGATCAGATCTATGCGTTGACAAGTTTTTATCGTTTCGTGCAATTTTGAACTTAACTTGGTCTATTGGCTTCTTTACCTAACGAAACGTTGTCCAAAACCAAAACTAGCAAGTTAAGACTTCGAAAAACACTAAATAGCGTATAACTGTCCAATTTGATGCCTTAGGAATGCTCAATTCTACGCATAGACAAGTTTTTCACGTTTCATATAATTTTGAACATAACTTGGTCTATTGACTTCTTTACCTACCGAAACCTTGTCCAAAAGCGAAACTAGCAAGTTAAGACTTCTAAGAACACTAAATAGAGTATAACGGTCCAATTTGATGCCTTAGGAATGCTCAATTCTACGCATAGACAAGTTTTTCACGTTTCGTGCAATTTTGAACTTAACTTGGTCTATTGGCTTCTTTACCGAACGAAACGTTGTCCAAAAGCTAAACTAGCAAGCTAAGACTTCGAAGAACACTAAATAGAGTATAACAATCCAATTTGATGCCTTAGGAATGCTCAATTCTATGCATAGACAAGCTTTTCTCGTTTCCTGCAATTTTGAACTTAACTTGGTCTATTGGCTTCTTTACCTAGCAAAACAATGTCCAAAAGCTAAACTAGCAAGTTAAGACTTCTAAGAACACAAAATAGAGTATAACGGTCGAATTTGATGCCTTAGAAATTCTCAATTCCATACATAGACAAGTTTTTGACGTTTCATGCAATTTTGAACTTAACTTGGTCTATTGGCTTCTTTACCTAACGAAACGTTGTCCAAAAGCTAAACTAGCAAATTAAAACTTCGAAGAACACTAAATAGAGTATAACAGTCCAATTTGATGCCTTAAAAATGCTTAATTCTATGCATAGACAAGTTTTTCACGTTTCGTGTAATTGACCGACACCAAAGTGTGTGTGTGTACTTACCCCAAGTGTAGGGTATCGTCAAGTAATAAACCGGTGAGTCCGGTATCGATCCACGAGGAAGCAATGCAAATTTGAAGTGAATGATATGCAAATGACTAGCTAACACTAATAAACACAATGAATATCAAATAAAAGCAAGTAAAAGAAATGGGCCGAATGACTCGGTAGCATGAGCGATTTTGTAATCAAAGTAAGCACAAATTGGATTTAAAACAATTAATTAAAAACCTAGTCTCTAGTCCGTCCCGGTGGCTACTCGGTTCTCATACTCAAGGTATCATTGCAAACACACACAACCATACACAATGCATTGTGTGATACTATCAATCATACATATGCAAAGAGAATTGGGATATAAGACTTCAATTCATACATGTAGGCCATCGGGTCTCTTAATCTACGATGAACGCAAAGGGATAAGCACCTAATATTATGGATTAATGTTCCCCCTTGGGGCTCGGCTTAGCTAACACCCTAGTTTCACACTCAAAGATCAATTAACCATAACTCTCCCATGCACATTCCTAAATTAACCCAAAACCCCATCATCAATACACATAATTAATAGCTATGCAATGAAAAAAACTCAATTAATTAAGGAAATCATGCAATGGGTTTAACAATTCTCAATCGAACACATTAGATGCAATCCCTAGACTAGACAATCCAAGAATACAATCAAATATGTCATT
This sequence comes from Tripterygium wilfordii, assembly GCF_013401445.1. NCBI lineage: Eukaryota > Viridiplantae > Streptophyta > Magnoliopsida > Celastrales > Celastraceae > Tripterygium > Tripterygium wilfordii. Next base: position 7,905,272 of record NC_052248.1, read on the forward strand.
CCCATAGATCCAATCACACAACTATCACGAAATTAAAAGAGAGAAATCGAAGCTACGATTCTTTGAGCATACCTTGAGTAATCGAAACCTTGCACCCACCGTTCGGGACTAGAAACTAGAGAGGGAACTTAGCCACTCATTATAATGAGAATAAACATCAATTTTATAGATAAAAACCAATGTTTACAATCAAGATCACAAGAACTAAGTAAAACCCTAGAGAGAGAAAGAGAGAAAAACTATGGAGGCTAGATGTTGTGTGAGATGAATTATGAGAAGGAAGAAGAAATCTTAGGGTTTTCTCCTCCTTTTACCATTGAAAATACCTAACTACCCTTATACAAACGTTCCCCATTGGTTATATACATGATTTACCCCAAATGCCCTTAAAATTCTAGTGCAGAAAAATTGCAGTTCCGCGGGGGTGTCCGGACATGCATCCATCAACTTTGAAGCCTCTGCCTCAATTTGTGAAGAAAGCGTCCGGACGGCACTTGAGGTGTCCGGACGGGTGTCCGGACACTTTCTGAATCCCAGCTTCTTCTTTCAGCTCCAAAGGTGATCAATTCAGTCATTTACGCCCGATTTCCTGCAAAACCAACGGGAAACATGTATAAGAGTAAAATTACTTTATTTTAACACAAATGCATTACTATAAGCACTAGGACCTCCTAATTAGATGATATTAGGACCTCAAACTAGAGGTCCGATCACACCCTCCAACTTAGACGTTGCTAGTCCCTAGCAATGCAAACACTACCTAAAAAAAATAAAAACCTAACTCACTAACGTAGGAATCACGGTTGCATTTAGCATATGCAACAAGCCTTTAAACCCCTAGGTCATCCTAGTGGACGAGTTGTAGTCTCGTGAGGGCTTATCAGAGCGATACCCACAAACACTTGCCAAGGGATCTACTATTACTTTGAAAGTACCATAATGATTCTTAAATTCTCGCATGCAAGAAATAGAGCTAATCTCCCAATTCCTCTGCTTGGTCAAAAACATGCAAACTCTATGGAAAATCAATCTCAATCCCCTTAAAAATGACCAAGAACATTTTATACTATGAAAAATATATGTGCAATCAAACTAGACAACTCAACATATTCACACAAGCAAAACCTTGTTATGGACCCTTTTGGTGTTCATAAATTCTCAATCCCAAATGTACACAAAAACATGAAAGCATTGTGCTAAGTGAATGACTTACACAATTGAATTAAATGTATGTGCTTATAAAAGATAATTTGGATGGGCATAGCTTTGAGAAAGAAATCACCTACAAGAGCAATTAATGCATTCACCAACTCACTTGCTTACCTTGGATCAAATTCATCAAAAGGTTAAATGGGTTGTAATGTGGTCATGGGACAAGGTAGGAAGAATTTGGATCTAGGTAACAAGTTGCAAGGTTAAGTTCAAACATGTGAGCTAAACTCTCATTTTTGTCACCCCTTCCATTGTACCACAATTTCAAACACTTCTCATCCTTTACACACAAAGGATTAACTTTATTGCATACACCTTCTTTTTCTTTTTTTCTTTTTTTTTTTGATATTTTTCTTCTCTTTTCTATGCATTTTTTTCTCTTTTTTTTTTCTTTTTTTTTTAATGTAACATCATTTATACAACAACCCTCATAATTTTTTTCATAATAAGGAGGGATAATATCACTACTGATTTATTTTTCAAGCTCCTACTCAACCTCGCAACCAAAAGTGGGAAATATTTGGGAAAATAGCTCACACAAGGCTTGTAAGTGAAATCAAGAAGCTTAAAGAAATTTTGGCTTATAATCACTCACAAATGAATAGGTTAGGCTCAAATCTCTCAACCTAATGAATCCTTCAATCCTAAGTTCACAAGCAAGTGGCAAAATACAAAAATCACACTTCTCAGTAATCAAATGTAATGGATGCAAAGCTATTGAAGAACACGCGCATCAGATGTCAAATGAATATCAATGAAAAAACATCACCCGAAACCCAATGTGTATCAATGAAGAATGGCTCAAAAGAATGAGAAGGTATAAAAGGTAGTTTTTCAGACAAAAGAATCCAAAAACACAGTCATACAAATGCTTCAATGCCAAAATGTCTGCTTAACTACACAAGTTTATATCAAACTAGGTCCCAATCATCCAAAGAAAGATTGATTACAATTATTCCACTCAATTGCATGTATCAACTTCACAAAAGAAATCAAGAAACCTACTCTACACTTGCACGTTTGAACAAGAATAAGAAATTAACAGTCAAATTGGTAGTGAATCCCTAAAAGCACCAACCCGTCCCCTCCTAAAGTCCATCTAGCATGTATGAACAACAAAGCACAACACAATAGGATAAAGGGTAGGAAGTCATACCATACTCTTCAAAAGTGGTTGGAATCATGAGAAACGAAGCATGTCCTGAAAAAGTTAATACCAACCACACTATCCAAGCATGACACAACAAGAATTTTTTTTTTTTTTTCAAAATTTTCAGATTTTTGATATTCACAAAAGCACACCAAAAATAAAGCAAGTTTCACAATGGATTCACAATTCCCTCACCCCCCAACTTAGATGAGACATTGTCCCCAATGTCAAGAATGGAAAACAAGGCAAGAACAAATTGTGAAATGCATTGTGAACATACAAAAACACACCAAAATTAAGGGTAAGAAAATCACAACATAACACACAACCATTGCACAATTCTCACCCCCCAACTTCAATGAGTGCACAAGGTGCGGAAATTGTGAAATAGATTGTGAGCATACAAAACACACACAAAAATTGAAATCAAATCAAAACTAATCACAACCATACTATGGTACAAGAGTGGAGTCTCCCACAACTAGGTGGGGGTGGGATCCTTTAGATCCCGGGGAACAACCAAAGCATCAAATTTCTCCATGAATGGTATCAAACATTGGTCATTCACCTTAAACACTTTTCCTCCACTAGTTGTCCTCAAAATCACTACTTCCATGTTGAGGAACATGACGAACATCTAAAGGTCCATGCTCCTTGGTCCTCAAATCTTCGGGAAAAAATTGTACCCGAGATTGGGGCCGCCACACCCTCCTAACTTTTTCAAGGACTTTTGGAACAAAGTGGCGTTTTGGAGACTTTTTCACTCCATTTACTAAAGGTTTTCTTTCCGGTCTTGGTGGATGCACTTGGGATGATTCAACTCTAAGTGTAGGAGGCTCTAATTCCTCAATGTCATCTTTCTCACACAAAGATTGACTAAGTTTCGCACCCAATGCTAGCACACCTTCAACCGAATCCTTTGCAAGGGTTAACTCTAAATTATTCTCAACATGGGCATGAATAAAATCTACATCCCTTATATCCTCACACTCACCCATAACCTTTGTCACACTAAAGATATTCATTTCCATGGTCATATTCCCAAAAGAAAGTTGTAGCACCCCACTCCTACAATTGATTAAGGCATTGGAAGTTGCTAAGAATGGGCGACCTAAAATGACCGGAATGGAAGTGCTAAAGCTAGTGGGAGGTTGAGTATCTAACACAATGAAATCCACGGGATAGTAAAAATTGTCCACTTGTACTAACACATCTTCAACAATACCTCTAGGAACCCTAACGGATCTATCGGCTAATTGTAGGGTAATCCTAGTGGGTTTCAATTCACCTAACCCCAATTTTTGATAGATTGTGTACGGAAGGAGATTCACACTTGCTCCCAAGTCTAACAATGCTTGCTCCACCCTATGGTTCCCTACGACACATGAGATAGTAGGGCAACCGGGGTCTTTGTACTTAGGGAGGGTGTTGGTTTGAATAATAGAGCTTGCTTGCTCCGCTAGAAAAGCTTTCTCCTTAACATTTAATTTCCTCTTTACCGTACATAAATCCTTAAGAAACTTGGCATAAGAAGGTATTTGCTTAATTGCATCTAAGAGAGGTATATTGATCTTAACTTGTTTAAATAGCTCAAACATCTCCTTATGCAATGCCTCATTGGTGTTATTTCTTAGCCTTTGGGGAAAGGGTATCTTGGGGATGTACTCACTCTCCTTGGTAGGCTCTACTTTATCCTCGCGGTCTCTTTGTTGCTTAACTCTTTTTTCACAAAGCAAAATTTTCTCAGTTTCACTATTCTCTTCCTCTTTCTCTTTCACACCATCACCAAAGTCTTGCACCACATCATTTTCATCACTATTCTCAAAGGGTATTGGTCTATCCACAACTCTTCCACTCCTTAAAGTAAGAATGGATTGCACTTGCTCATGTCCACTAACCTCCCTACTCCCACTAGGTGAATTTATCAAATTGGTTTGCTTTGAAGGATTGGGGTAAGGTTGAGCCGGAAATTTTCCCTTTTCATAGGTTGTGAGAGCTTGCGTAACCTTGGTGATTTGACTCTTAATATCCTCAATGGCCCTATTGGTTTGTTCTTGAAATTTGTTGGCCTTTTGATTCTCCCCAATTTGAGCTTGCATGAAAATGTTGAGAGTGTCTTCAAGAGACCTCTTGGGAGGTGGAATATAAGGTTGTTGAGTTGGTTGTGCAACACTTGGAGGAGGCAATTGTTGTTGGGGTGGATTGGGGAGTGATTGAGATTGAGCATTCCCATCATTCCTCCACCCAAAGTTTGGATGATTCCTCCAAGGCTAATTCTCATTGTAAGAATTGTTGCCTTGGTTATTAGTAGGGTAGGGCTTTCTAAAGTTTTGAGAATTGTTCCCATTGTAACCTTGCCCAAATAGGACTTCCTTACAAGCCGGTAGAGCATTACACTCATCCGTCCTATGATCCCTACTTTCACACAAAGTACAAGCAACTTGTTCATCAACACCAACCACATTTATAGGGGCCTTTTGTGACTCTAAGGACTCCAATTTCTTGGACAACAAAGCAAGTTTAGCATGCACATCATCATTTTCATTCAAAACAAACTTGCCACTAGAGTTTGGCACAACATCATGTCGGGTTAGTGGAGGAGCTTCCCAAGATCGAGATTCCTCCGCCAACCCATCAAAGAAAGTGAATGCTTCATTGGCATCCCTATTCAAAAAATCACCTTGAGTCATGGTGGAGACCAATTTCTTCAAAGATGGAGTCAATGATTTGTGGAAAAAATTCACAATTTGAAATTTTTGAAATCCATGGTGAGGGCACATAAACAACAAATCTTTAAACCTCTCCCAAGCTTGGAAGAAGGTTTCATGTTCTTTGCAATGAAAGTTCATGATTTGTGTTTGGTAAGAGATGGTACGGTGGGAAGGAAAATATTTGTTGAGAAATTCTTCTTGCATTGCCACCCAAGTCGCAATGGATTGGGGGCGTAAGTTCTCAAACCATTGTTTTGCATGATCCTTCAAAGAGAATGGAAAAAGTTTGAGTCTCAAAATTTCTTGTGAGCATGTGACATCACCAAAAGTAGTACACACCGATTCAAAATCACGCACATGTGAATATGGTCGTTCCGATTCCATTCCATGGAATTTGGGAATCATTTGGAACATGGATGGTTTAAGGCTCACATTTTGTTGGTTCGGTGGCATGATGATGCAAGAAGGTTGGGTTTGCCTTGCGGGATGTGTAAGCTCCCTCAAAGTGCGATGCTCTTGGGCTTGGGCATGAAGGTACTCCATAGGAGGAGGTGCATGAAAGTTTTGCCCAAAAGGAGCATATTGTGGCACTTGTGGCATTTGAGGCATATTGTAATACATGGGATGCACATAGTTATATGGGGGAGGCATATGGTATGCGGGAGGCATATTGGGAGGTTGGTAGACATTTTGTGGGGCAAATTGCGCCGCATTGTCGTGGTGAAGTGGTTGAGGTGCATTTTGCAAAGCATGCTCAACTGGAACATTTGGCAAATTTTGGGCATCTTGCCCTTGCACAGGATTCATTAATTCATCAAGGTTCACATGTTGCAAAAGACGACGCAATGCATCAAGATTCATATCACCCCCACGTACACTCCCCGCATCACTCACATTTATATCACCACCTATCCCATCTCTATTAGACCCATGCCCACTAACATTATCTCTAGGTTGAGACATGATGGCAAGGTACAATAGCAAGTAGCACACAAAAGTAGCAATCAACCACGTCAAGTAACACAAGATTTTCAATCAAGGAACTACCAAGAACGAGAGCAAAGATAGGAATAGAACAACGATCAACGTTAGGAACAATAACACACCAAGATGTAGCAAGTAGTGATAGAAAGAAAAATGCGCAAAGCTCTCTCAAACAACGTATCACTACCAAGCAGCAAACAAGATGGCATCCAGCGCCCACAGGAATCTAAGTTAGCCCCATCCGCCAAGTTCTCCTCACAAATTTTTTTTTTTTTTTTTCAGCAACTACACTAGAAAGCAAGTAAAAGGGAGGAACGAAGTTACCCTTGAAGCGTGACCGTGCTCCTTCCTTATTTGATGGTGTTTAATAGCATAAAGCTAGCATCTACAAGCCACCCAGCTCCGTCTTTGACATCCGCTTCCCCGGCAACAGCGCCAAAAACTTGACCGACACCAAAGTGTGTGTGTGTACTTACCCCAAGTGTAGGGTATCGTCAAGTAATAAACCGGTGAGTCCGGTATCGATCCACGAGGAAGCAATGCAAATTTGAAGTGAATGATATGCAAATGACTAGCTAACACTAATAAACACAATGAATATCAAATAAAAGCAAGTAAAAGAAATGGGCCGAATGACTCGGTAGCATGAGCGATTTTGTAATCAAAGTAAGCACAAATTGGATTTAAAACAATTAATTAAAAACCTAGTCTCTAGTCCGTCCCGGTGGCTACTCGGTTCTCATACTCAAGGTATCATTGCAAACACACACAACCATACACAATGCATTGTGTGATACTATCAATCATACATATGCAAAGAGAATTGGGATATAAGACTTCAATTCATACATGTAGGCCATCGGGTCTCTTAATCTACGATGAACGCAAAGGGATAAGCACCTAATATTATGGATTAATGTTCCCCCTTGGGGCTCGGCTTAGCTAACACCCTAGTTTCACACTCAAAGATCAATTAACCATAACTCTCCCATGCACATTCCTAAATTAACCCAAAACCCCATCATCAATACACATAATTAATAGCTATGCAATGAAAAAAACTCAATTAATTAAGGAAATCATGCAATGGGTTTAACAATTCTCAATCGAACACATTAGATGCAATCCCTAGACTAGACAATCCAAGAATACAATCAAATATGTCATTCCCATAGATCCAATCACACAACTATCACGAAATTAAAAGAGAGAAATCGAAGCTACGATTCTTTGAGCATACCTTGAGTAATCGAAACCTTGCACCCACCGTTCGGGACTAGAAACTAGAGAGGGAACTTAGCCACTCATTATAATGAGAATAAACATCAATTTTATAGATAAAAACCAATGTTTACAATCAAGATCACAAGAACTAAGTAAAACCCTAGAGAGAGAAAGAGAGAAAAACTATGGAGGCTAGATGTTGTGTGAGATGAATTATGAGAAGGAAGAAGAAATCTTAGGGTTTTCTCCTCCTTTTACCATTGAAAATACCTAACTACCCTTATACAAACGTTCCCCATTGGTTATATACATGATTTACCCCAAATGCCCTTAAAATTCTAGTGCAGAAAAATTGCAGTTCCGCGGGGGTGTCCGGACAGGTGTCCGGACACTTCATGCATCCATCAACTTTGAAGCCTCTGCCTCAATTTGTGAAGAAAGCATCCGGACGGCACTTGAGGTGTCCGGACAGGTGTCCGAACGGGTGTCCGGACACTTTCTGAATCCCAGCTTCTTCTTTCAGCTCCAAAGGTGATCAATTCAGTCATTTACGCCCGATTTCCTGCAAAACCAACGGGAAACACGTATAAGAGTAAAATTACTTTATTTTAACACAAATGCATTACTATAAGCACTAGGACCTCCTAATTAGATGATATTAGGACCTCAAACTAGAGGTCCGATCAGTAATTTTGAACTTAACTTGGTCTATTGGCTTCTTTACCTAACGAAACATTGTCCAAAAGCTAAACTAGCAAGTTAAGACTTCGAAGAACACTAAATAGCGTTGAACAGTCCAATTTGATGCCTTAGGAATGCTCAGTTCTATGCATAGACAAGCTTTTCTCGTTTCGTACAATTTTGAACTTAACTTGGTCTTTTGGCTTCTTTGCCTAGCAAAACAATGTCCAAAAGCTAAACTAGCAAATTAAGACTTCTAAGAACACAAAATAGAGTATAACGGTAGAATTTGATGCCTTAGGAATTCTCAATTCTATGCATAGACAAGTTTTTCACGTTTCATGCAATTTTGAACTTCACTTGGTCTGTTGGCTTCTTTACCTAACGAAACGTTGTCCAAAAGCTAAACTAGCAAGTTAAAACTTCAAAGAACACTAAATAGAGTATAACAGTCCAATTTGATGCCTTAGGAATGCTCAATTCTATGCATAGACAAGTTTTTCACGTTTCGTGTAATTTTGAACTTAACTAGGTCTATTGGCTTCTTCACCTAACGGAACGATGTCCAAAAGCTAAACTAGCAAGTTAAGACTTCCAAGAACACTAAATAGAGTATAACGGTCCAATTTGATGTCTATGGAATGCTCAATTCTATGCGTAGATAAGTTTTTCACGTTTCGTGCAATTTTGAACTTAACTTGGTCTATTGGCTTCTTTACCTAACGAAACATTGTCCAAAAGCTAAACAAGCAAGTTAAAACTTCGTAGAACACTAAATAGAGTATAACGGTTCAATTTGATGCCTTAGGAATGCCCAGTTCTATGCGTTGATAAGTTTTTCTAGTTTCGTGCAATTTTGAACATAACTTGGTCTATTGGCTACTTTACCTAACGAAACGTTGTCCAAAAGCTAAACTAGTATGCTAAGACTTCTGAAAACGCCAAATATAGTATAACGGTCCAATTTGATGCCTTAGGAATGCTCAATTCTATGCATAGACAAGTTTTTCATGTTTCGTGCAATTTTGAACTTAACTTGGTCTATTGGCTTCTTTACCTAACGAAACGTTGTCCAAAAGCTAAATTAGCAAGTTAAAACTTCGTAGAACACTAAATAGCGTATAACGATCAAATTTGATGCCTTCGGAATGCTTAGTTCTATGCGTAGACAAGTTTTTCTCGTTTCATGCAATTTTGAACTTAACTTGGTCTATTGGCTTCTTTACCTAACGAAACGTTGTCCAAAAGCTAAAGTAGCAAGCTAAGACTTCGAAGAACACTAAATAGAGTATAACAATCCAATTTGATGCCTTAGGATTGCTCAATTCTATGCATAGACAAATTTTCACGTTTCATATAATTTTGAACATAACTTGGTCTATTGACTTCTTTACCTAACAAAACCTTGTCCAAAAGCGAAACTAGCAAGTTAAGACTTCTAAGAACACTAAACAGAGTATAACGGTACAATTTGATGCCTTAGGAATTCTCAATTCTATGCATACGCAAGTTTTTCACGTTTCGTGCAATTTTGAACTTAACTTGGTCTATTGGCTTCTTTACCTAACGCAACATTGTCCAAAAGCTAAACTAACAAGTTAAGACTTCTAAGAACACAAAATAGAGTATAACGGTCGAATTTGATGCCTTAGGAATTCTCAATTCTATGCATAGACAAGTTTTTCACGTTTCATGCAATTTTGAACTTCACTTGGTCTATTGGCTTCTTTACCTAACGAAACGTTGTCCAAAAGCCAAACTAGCAAGCTAAGACTTCAAAGAACACTAAATAGAGTATAACAATCCAATTTGATGCCTTAGTAATGTTCAATTCTATGCATAGACAAGTTTTTCACGTTTCATATAATTTTGAACTTAACTTGGTCTATTGACTTCTTACCTAACGAAACCTTTTCCAAAAGCGAAACTAGCAAGTTAAGACTTCTAAGAACACTAAATAGAGTATAACAGTCCAATTTGATGCCTTAGGAATTCTCAATTCTATGCATAGGCAAGTTTTTCACGTTTCGTGCAATTTTGAACTTAACTTGGTCTATTGGCTTCTTTACCTAACGAAACGTTGTCCAAAAGCTAAACTAGCAAGTTAAGACTTCGAAGAACACTAAATAGCGTATAACAGTCCAATTTGATGCCTTAGGAATGCTCAATTCTATGCATAGACAAGTTTTTCACGTTTCGTGTAATTTTAAACTTAACTTGGTCTATTGGCTTCTTTACCTAACGAAACGTTGTGCAAAAGCTAAACTAGAAAATTAAGACTTCTAAGAACACTAAATAGAGTATAACGGTCAAATTTGATGCCTTAGGAATGCTTAGATCTATGCGTTGACAAGTTTTTCTCGTTTCGTGTAATTTTGAACTTAACTTGGTCTATTGGCTTCTTTACCTAACGAAACGTTGTCCAAAAGCAAAACTAGCAAGTTAAGACTTCGAAGAACACTAAATAGCGTATAACTGTCCAATTTGATGCCTTAGGAATGCTCAATTCTATGGATAGACAAGTTTTTCACGTTTCGTGTAATTTTGAACTTAACTTGGTCTATTGGCTTCTTTACCTAATGAAACACTGTGCAAAAGCTAAACTAGCAAGTTAAGACTTCTAAGAACACTAAATAGAGTATAACGTTAAATTTGATGCCTTAGGAATGATCAGATCTATGCGTTGACAAGTTTTTATCGTTTCGTGCAATTTTGAACTTCACTCGGTCTATTGGCTTCTTTACCTAACGAAACGTTGTCCAAAACCAAAACTAGCAAGTTAAGACTTCGAAGAACACTAAATAGCGTATAACTGTCCAATTTGATGCCTTAGGAATGCTCAGTTCTACGCATAGACAAGTTTTTTACGTTTCATATAATTTTGAACATAACTTGGTCTATTGACTTCTTTACCTACCGAAACGTTGTCCAAAAGCGAAACTAGCAAGTTAAGACTTCTAAGAACACTAAATAGAGTATAACGGTCCAATTTGATGCCTTAGGAATGCTCAATTCTACGCATAGACAAGTTTTTCACGTTTCGTGCAATTTTGAACTTAACTTGGTCTATTGGCTTCTTTACCTGACGAAACGATGTCCAAAAGCTAAACTAGCAAGTTAAGACTTCTAAGAACACTAAATAGAGTATAACGGTCCAATTTGATGCATTAGGAGTGCTCAATTCTATGCATAGACAAGTTTTCACGTTTCGTGCAATTTTGAACTTAACTTGGACTATTGGCTTCTTTACCGAACGAAACGTTGTCCAAAAGCTAAACTAGCAAGCTAAGACTTCGAAGAACACTAAATAGAGTATAACAATCCAATTTGATGCCTTAGGATTGCTTAGATCTATGCGTTGACAAGTTTTTCTCGTTTCGTGTAATTTTGAACTTAACTTGGTCTATTGGCTTCTTTACCTAACGAAACGTTGTCCAAAAGCTAAACTAGCAAGCTAAGACTTCGAAGAACACTAAATAGAGTATAACAATCCAATTTGATGCCTTAGGAATGCTTAGATCTATGCGTTGACAAGTTTTTCTCGTTTCGTGCAATTTTGAACTTAACTTGGACTATTGGCTTCTTTACCAAACGAAACGTTGTCCAAAAGCTAAACTAGCAAGTTAAGACTTCTAAGAACACAAAGTAGATTATAACGGTCGAATTTGATGCCTTAGGAATTCTCAATTCTATGCATAGACAAGTTTTTCCCGTTTCATGCAATTTTGAACTTCACTTGGTCTATTGGCTTCTTTACCTAACGAAACGTTGTCCAAAAGCTAAACTAGCAAGCTAAGACTTCGAAGAACACTAAATAGAGTATAACAATCCAATTTGATGCCTTAGGAATGCTCAATTCTATGCATAGACAAGTTTTTCACGTTTCATATAATTTTGAACATAACTTGGTCTATTGACTTCTTTACCTAACGAAACCTTGTCCAAAAGCGAAACTAGCAAGTTAAGACTTCTAAGAACACTAAATAGAGTATAACGGTCCAATTTGATGCCTTAGGAATTCTCAATTCTATGCATAGGCAAGTTTTTCACGTTTCGTGCAATTTTGAACTTAACTTGGTCTATTGGCTTCTTTACCTAACGAAACGTTGTCCAAAAGCTAAACTAGCAAGCTAAGACTTCGAAGAACACTAAATAGAGTATAACAATCCAATTTGATGCCTTAGGAATGCTCAATTCTATGCATAGACAAGTTTTTCACGTTTCATATAATTTTGAACATAACTTGGTCTATTGACTTCTTTACCTAACGAAACCTTGTCCAAAAGCGAAACTAGCAAGTTAAGACTTCTAAGAACACTAAATAGAGTATAACGGTACAATTTGATGCCTTAGGAATTCTCAATTCTATGCATACGCAAGTTTTTCACGTTTCGTGCAATTTTGAACTTAACTTGGTCTATTGGCTTCTTTACCTAACGAAACATTGTCCAAAAGCTAAACTAACAAGTTAAGACTTCTAAGAACACAAAATAGAGTATAACGGTCGAATTTGATGCCTTAGGAATTCTCAATTCTATGCATAGACAAGTTTTTCACGTTTCATGCAATTTTGAACTTCACTTGGTCTATTGGCTTCTTTACCTAACGAAACGTTGTCCAAAAGCCAAACTAGCAAGCTAAGCCTTCAAAGAACACTAAATAGAGTATAACAATCCAATTTGATGCCTTAGTAATGTTCAATTCTATGCATAGACAAGTTTTTCACGTTTCATATAATTTTGAACTTAACTTGGTCTATTGACTTCTTACCTAACGAAACCTTTTCCAAAAGCGAAACTAGCAAGTTAAGACTTCTAAGAACACTAAATAGAGTATAACAGTCCAATTTGATGCCTTAGGAATTCTCAATTCTATGCATAGGCAAGTTTTTCACGTTTCGTGCAATTTTGAACTTAACTTGGTCTATTGGCTTCTTTACCTAACGAAACGTTGTCCAAAAGCTAAACTAGCAAGTTAAGACTTCGAAGAACACTAAATAGCGTATAACAGTCCAATTTGATGCCTTAGGAATGCTCAATTCTATGCATAGACAAGTTTTTCACGTTTCGTGTAATTTTAAGCTTAACTTGGTCTATTGGCTTCTTTACCTAACGAAACGTTGTGCAAAAGCTAAACTAGCAAGTTAAGACTTCTAAGAACACTAAATAGAGTATAACGGTCAAATTTGATGCCTTAGGAATGCTTAGATCTATGCGTTGACAAGTTTTTCTCGTTTCGTGCAATTTTGAACTTAACTTGGACTATTGGCTTCTTTACCAAACGAAACGTTGTCCAAAAGCTAAACTAGCAAGTTAAGACTTCTAAGAACACAAAGTAGATTATAACGGTCGAATTTGATGCCTTAGGAATTCTCAATTCTATGCATAGACAAGTTTTTCCCGTTTCATGCAATTTTGAACTTCACTTGGTCTATTGGCTTCTTTACCTAACGAAACGTTGTCCAAAAGCTAAACTAGCAAGCTAAGACTTCGAAGAACACTAAATAGAGTATAACAATCCAATTTGATGCCTTAGGGCTCAATTCTATGCATAGACAAGTTTTTCACGTTTCATATAATTTTGAACATAACTTGGTCTATTGACTTCTTTACCTAACGAAACCTTGTCCAAAAGCGAAACTAGCAAGTTAAGACTTCTAAGAACACTAAATAGAGTATAACGGTCCAATTTGATGCCTTAGGAATTCTCAATTCTATGCATAGGCAAGTTTTTCACGTTTCGTGCAATTTTGAACTTAACTTGGTCTATTGGCTTCTTTACCTAACGAAACGTTGTCCAAAAGCTAAACTAGCAAGTTAAGACTTCGAAGAACACTAAATAGCGTATAACAGTCCAATTTGATGTTTTAGGAATGCTCAATTCTATGCATATACAAGTTTTTCACGTTTCGTGTAATTTTAAACTTAACTTGGTCTATTGGCTTCTTTACCTAATGAAACATTGTGCAAAAGCTAAACTAGCAAGTTAAGACTTCTAAGAACACTAAATAGAGCATAACGTTAAATTTGATGCCTTAGGAATGATCAGATCTATGCGTTGACAAGTTTTTATCGTTTCGTGCAATTTTGAACTTAACTTGGTCTATTGGCTTCTTTACCTAACGAAACGTTGTCCAAAACCAAAACTAGCAAGTTAAGACTTAGAAGAGCACTAAATAGCGTATAACTGTCCTATTTTATGCCTTAGGAATGTTCAATTCTACGCATAGAGAAGTTTTTCACAATTCATATAATTTTGAACATAACTTGGTCTATTGACTTCTTTACCTGCCGAAACCTTGTCCAAAAGTGAAACTAGCAAGTTAAGACTTCTAAGAACACTAAATAGAGTATAACGGTCCAATTTGATGCCTTAGGAATGCTCAATTCTACGCATAGACAAGTTTTTCACGTTTCGTGCAATTTTGAACTTAACTTGGTCTATTGGCTTCTTTACCTAATGAAACGATGTCCAAAAGCGAAACTAGCAAGTTAAGACTTCTAAGAACACTAAATAGAGTATAACGGTCAAATTTGATGCCTTAGGAATGCTTAGATCTATGCGTTGACAAGTTTTTCTCGTTTCGTGCAATTTTGAACTTAACTTGGACTATTGGCTTCTTTACCAAACGAAACGTTGTCCAAAAGCTAAACTAGCAAGTTAAGACTTCTAAGAACACAAAGTAGATTATAACGGTCGAATTTGATGCCTTAGGAATTCTCAATTCTATGCATAGACAAGTTTTTCCCGTTTCATGCAATTTTGAACTTCACTTGGTCTATTGGCTTCTTTACCTAACGAAACGTTGTCCAAAAGCTAAACTAGCAAGCTAAGACTTCGAAGAACACTAAATAGAGTATAACAATCCAATTTGATGCCTTAGGAATGCTCAATTCTATGCATAGACAAGTTTTTCACGTTTCATATAATTTTGAACATAACTTGGTCTATTGACTTCTTTACCTAACGAAACCTTGTCCAAAAGCGAAACTATCAAGTTAAGACTTCTAAGAACACTAAATAGAGTATAACGGTCCAATTTGATGCCTTAGGAATTCTCAATTCTATGCATAGGCAAGTTTTTCACGTTTCGTGCAATTTTGAACTTAACTTGGTCTATTGGCTTCTTTACCTAACGAAACGTTGTCCAAAAGCTAAACTAGCAAGTTAAGACTTCGAAGAACACTAAATAGCGTATAATAGTCCAATTTGATGTTTTAGGAATGCTCAATTCTATGCATATACAAGTTTTTCACGTTTCGTGTAATTTTAAACTTAACTTGGTCTATTGGCTTCTTTACCTGATGAAACATTGTGCAAAAGCTAAACTAGCAAGTTAAGACTTCTAAGAACACTAAATAGAGCATAACGTTAAATTTGATGCCTTAGGAATGATCAGATCTATGCGTTGACAAGTTTTTATCGTTTCGTGCAATTTTGAACTTAACTTGGTCTATTGGCTTCTTTACCTAACGAAACGTTGTCCAAAACCAAAACTAGCAAGTTAAGACTTAGAAGAGCACTAAATAGCGTATAACTGTCCTATTTTATGCCTTAGGAATGTTCAATTCTACGCATAGACAAGTTTTTCACAATTCATATAATTTTGAACATAACTTGGTCTATTGACTTCTTTACCTGCCGAAACCTTGTCCAAAAGTGAAACTAGCAAGTTAAGACTTCTAAGAACACTAAATAGAGTATAACGGTCCAATTTGATGCCTTAGGAATGCTCAATTCTACGCATAGACAAGTTTTTCACGTTTCGTGAAATTTTGAACTTAACTTGGTCTATTGGCTTCTTTACCTAATGAAACGATGTCCAAAAGCTAAACTAGCAAGTTAAGACTTCTAAGAACACTAAATAGAGTATAACGGTCCAATTTGATGCATTAGGAATGCTCAATTCTATGCATAGACAAGTTTTCACGTTTCGTCCAATTTTGAACTTAACTTGGACTATTGGCTTCTTTATCTAACGAAACGTTGTCCAAAAGCAAAACTAGCAAGTTAAGACTTCGAAGAACACTAAATAGCGTATAACTATCCAATTTGATGCCTTAGGAATGCTCAATTCTATGGATAGACAAGTTTTTCACGTTTCGCGTAATTTTGAACTTAACTTGGTCTATTTGCTTCTTTACCTAATGAAACATTGTGCAAAAGCTAAACTAGCAAGTTAAGACTTCTAAGAACACTAAATAGAGTATAACGTTAAATTTGATGCCTTAGGAATGATCAGATCTATGCGTTGACAAGTTTTTATCGTTTCGTGCAATTTTGAACTTAACTTGGTCTATTGGCTTCGTTACCTAACGAAACGTTGTCCAAAACCAAAACTAGCAAGTTAAGACTTCGAAGAACACTAAATAGCGTATAACTGTCCAATTTGATGCCTTAGGAATGCTCAATTCTACGCATAGACAAGTTTTTCACGTTTCATATAATTTTGAACATAACTTGGTCTATTGACTTCTTTACCTACCGAAACCTTGTCCAAAAGCGAAACTAGCAAGTTAAGACTTCTAAGAACACTAAATAGAGTATAACGGTCCAATTTGATGCCTTAGGAATGCTCAATTCTACGCATAGACAAGTCTTTCACGTTTCGTGCAATTTTGAACTTAACTTGGTCTATTGGCTTCTTTACCTAACGAAATGTTGTCCAAAAGCTAAACTAACAAGTTAAGACTTCGAAGAACACTAAATAGCGTATAACAGTCCAATTTGATGCCTTAGGAATGCTCAATTCTATGCATAGACAATTTTTTCACGTTTCGTGTAATTTTGAACTTAACTTGGTCTATTGGCTTCATTACCTAACGAAACGGTGTCCAAAAGCTAAACTAGCAAGTTAAGACTTCGAAGAACACTAAATAGCATTGAACAGTCCAATTTGATGCCTTAGGAATGCTCAGTTCTATGCATAGACAAGTTTTCTCGTTTCGTGCAATTGTGAACTTAACTTGGTCTATTGGCTTCTTTACCTAGCAAAACAACGTCCAAAAGCTACACTAGCAAGTTAAGACTTCTAAGAACACAAAATAGAGAATAACGGTCGAATTTGATGCCTTAGGAATTCTCACTTCTATGCATAGACAACTTTTTCACGTTTCATGCAATTTTGAACTTAACTTGGTCTATTGGCTTCTTTACCGAACGAAACGTTGTCCAAAAGCTAAACTAGCAAGCTAAGACTTCAAAAAACACTAAATAGAGTATAACAATCCAATTTGATGCCTTAGGAATGCTCAATTCTATGCATAGACAAGTTTTTCACGTTTCGTACAATTTTGAACATAACTTGGTCTATTGACTTCTTTACCTAACGAAACGTTGTCCAAAAACGTAACAAGCAAGTTCAGACTTCTAAGAACACTAAATAGATTGTAACGGTCCAATTTGATGCCTTAGGAATTCTCAAGTCTATGCATACGCAAGTTTTTCACGTTTCGTGCAATTTTGAACTTAACTTGGTCTATTGGCTTCTTTACCTAACGAAACGATGTCCAAAAGCTAAACTAGCAAGTCAAGACTTCTAAGAACACTAAATAGAGTATAACGGTCCAAATTTGATGCATTAGGAATGCTCAATTCTATGCATAGACAAGTTTTCACGTTTCGTGCAATTTTGAACTTAACTTGGACTATTGGCTTCTTTACCGAACGAAACGTTGTCCAAAAGCTAAACTAGCAAGCTAAGACTTCGAAGAACACTAAATAGAGTATAACAATCCAATTTGATGCCTTAGGAATGCTCAATTCTATGCATAGACAAGTTTTTCTCGTTTCGTACAATTTTGAACATAACATGGTCTATTGACTTCTTTACCTAACGAAACGTTGTCCAAAAGCGAAACTAACAAGTTAAGACTTCGAAGAACACTAAATAGCGTATAACAGTCCAATTTGATGCCTTAGGAATGCTCAATTCTATGCATAGACAATTTTTTCACGTTTCGTGTAATTTTGAACTGAACTTGGTCTATTGGCTTCATTACCTAACGAAACGGTGTCCAAAAGCTAAACTAGCAAGTTAAGACTTCGAAGAACACTAAATAGCATTGAACAATCCAATTTGATGCCTTAGGAATGCTCAGTTCTACGCATAGACAAGTTTTCTCGTTTCGTGCAATTTTGAACTTAACTTGGTCTATTGGCTTCTTTACCTAGCAAAACAACGTCCAAAAGCTACACTAGCAAGTTAAGACTTCTAAGAACACAAAATAGAGAATAACGGTCGAATTTGATGCCTTAGGAATTCTCACTTCTATGCATAGACAACTTTTTCACGTTTCATGCAATTTTGAACTTAACTTGGTCTATTGGCTTCTTTACCGGACGAAACGTTGTCCAAAAGCTAAACTAGCAAGCTAAGACTTCAAAAAACACTAAATAGAGTATAACTATCCAATTTGATGCCTTCGGAATGCTCAATTCTATGCATAGACAAGTTTTTCACGTTTCGTACAATTTTGAACATAACTTGGTCTATTGACTTCTTTACCTAACGAAACGATGTCCAAAAGCGAAACTAGCAAGTTCAGACTTCTAAGAACACTAAATAGATTGTAACGGTCCAATTTGATGCCTTAGGAATTCTCAATTCTATGCATACGCAAGTTTTTCACGTTTCGTGCAATTTTGAACTTAACTTGGTCTATTGGCTTCTTTAACTAACGAAACGATGTCCAAAAGCTAAACTAGCAAGTCAAGACTTCTAAGAACACTAAATAGAGTATAACGGTCCAAATTTGATGCATTAGGAATGCTCAATTCTATGCATAGACAAGTTTTCACGTTTCGTGCAATTTTGAACTTAACTTGGACTATTGGCTTCTTTACCGAACGATACGTTGTCCAAAAGCTAAACTAGCAAGCTAAGACTTCGAAGAACACTAAATAGAGTATAAAAATCCAATTTGATGCCTTAGGAATGCTCAATTCTATGCATAGACAAGTTTTTCTCGTTTCGTACAATTTTGAACATAACATGGTCTATTGACTTCTTTACCTAACGAAACGTTGTCCAAAAGCGAAACTAACAAGTTAAGACTTCGAAGAACACTAAATAGCGTATAACAGTCCAATTTGATGCCTTAGGAATGCTCAATTCTATGCATAGACAATTTTTTCACGTTTCGTGTAATTTTGAACTGAACTTGGTCTATTGGCTTCATTACCTAACGAAACGGTGTCCAAAAGCTAAACTAGCAAGTTAAGACTTCGAAGAACACTAAATAGCATTGAACAATCCAATTTGATGCCTTAGGAATGCTCAGTTCTACGCATAGACAAGTTTTCTCGTTTCGTGCAATTTTGAACTTAACTTGGTCTATTGGCTTCTTTACCTAGCAAAACAACGTCCAAAAGCTACACTAGCAAGTTAAGACTTCTAAGAACACAAAATAGAGAATAACGGTCGAATTTGATGCCTTAGGAATTCTCACTTCTATGCATAGACAACTTTTTCACGTTTCATGCAATTTTGAACTTAACTTGGTCTATTGGCTTCTTTACCGAACGAAACGTTGTCCAAAAGCTAAACTAGCAAGCTAAGACTTCAAAAAACACTAAATAGAGTATAACTATCCAATTTGATGCCTTCGGAATGCTCAATTCTATGCATAGACAAGTTTTTCACGTTTCGTACAATTTTGAACATAACTTGGTCTATTGACTTCTTTACCTAACGAAACGATGTCCAAAAGCGAAACTAGCAAGTTCAGACTTCTAAGAACACTAAATAGATTGTAACGGTCCAATTTGATGCCTTAGGAATTCTCAATTCTATGCATACGCAAGTTTTTCACGTTTCGTGCAATTTTGAACTGAACTTGGTCTATTGGCTTCATTACCTAACGAAACGGTGTCCAAAAGCTAAACTAGCAAGTTAAGACTTCGAAGAACACTAAATAGCATTGAACAATCCAATTTGATGCCTTAGGAATGCTCAGTTCTACGCATAGACAAGTTTTCTCGTTTCGTGCAATTTTGAACTTAACTTGGTCTATTGGCTTCTTTACCTAGCAAAACAACGTCCAAAAGCTACACTAGCAAGTTAAGACTTCTAAGAACACAAAATAGAGAATAACGGTCGAATTTGATGCCTTAGGAATTCTCACTTCTATGCATAGACAACTTTTTCACGTTTCATGCAATTTTGAACTTAACTTGGTCTATTGGCTTCTTTACCGAACGAAACGTTGTCCAAAAGCTAAACTAGCAAGCTAAGACTTCAAAAAACACTAAATAGAGTATAACTATCCAATTTGATGCCTTCGGAATGCTCAATTCTATGCATAGACAAGTTTTTCACGTTTCGTACAATTTTGAACATAACTTGGTCTATTGACTTCTTTACCTAACGAAACGATGTCCAAAAGCGAAACTAGCAAGTTCAGACTTCTAAGAACACTAAATAGATTGTAACGGTCCAATTTGATGCCTTAGGAATTCTCAATTCTATGCATACGCAAGTTTTTCACGTTTCGTGCAATTTTGAACTTAACTTGGTCTATTGGCTTCTTTAACTAACGAAACGATGTTCAAAAGCTAAACTAGCAAGTCAAGACTTCTAAGAACACTAAATAGAGTATAACGGTCCAAATTTGATGCATTAGGAATGCTCAATTCTATGCATAGACAAGTTTTCACGTTTCGTGCAATTTTGAACTTAACTTGGACTATTGGCTTCTTTACCGAACGATACGTTGTCCAAAAGCTAAACTAGCAAGCTAAGACTTCGAAGAACACTAAATAGAGTATAACAATCCAATTTGATGCCTTAGGAATGCTCAATTCTATGCATAGACAAGTTTTTCTCGTTTCGTACAATTTTGAACATAACATGGTCTATTGACTTCTTTACCTAATGAAACGTTGTCCAAAAGCGACACTAGCAAGCTAAGACTTCAAAAAACACTAAATAGAGTATAACAATCCAATTGGATGCCTTAGGAATTCTCACTTCTATGCATAGACAACTTTTTCACATTTCATGCAATTTTGAACTTAACTTGGTCTATTGGCTTCTTTACCGAACGAAACGTTGTCCAAAAGCTAAACTAGCAAGCTAAGACTTCGAAGAACACTAAATAGAGTATAACAATCCAATTTGATGCCTTAGGAATGCTCAATTCTATGCATAGACAAGTTTTTATCGTTTCGTACAATTTTGAACATAACATGGTCTATTGACTTCTTTACCTAACGAAACGTTGTCCAAAAGCGAAACTAGCAAGTTAAGACTTCTAAGAACACTAAATAGAGTATAACGGTCCAATTTGATGCCTTAGGAATTCTCAATTCTATGCATACGTAAGTTTTTCACGTTTCATGCAATTTTGAACTTAACTTGGTCTATTGGCTTCTTTACCTAACGAAATGTTGTCCAAATGCAAAACTAACAAGTTAAGACCTTGAGGAACACTAAATAGCGTATAACAGTCCTATTTGATGCCTTAGGAATGCTCAATTCTATGCATCGACAAGTTTTTCACGTTTCGTGTAATTTTGAACTTAACTTGGTCCATTGGCTTCATTACCTAACGAAACGGTGTCCAAAAGCTAAACTAGCAAGTTAAGACTTCGAAGAACACTAAATAGCATTGAACAGTCCAATTTGATGCCTTAGGAATGCTCAGTTCTATGCATAGACAAGTTTTCTCGTTTCGTGCAATTTTGAACTTAACTTGGTCTATTGGCTTCTTTACCGAGCAAAACAACGTCCAAAAGCTACACTAGCAAGTTAAGACTTCTAAGAACACAAAATAGAGTATAACGGTCGAATTTGATGCCTTAGGAATTCTCACTTCTATGCATAGACAACTTTTTCACATTTCATGCAATTTTGAACTTAACTTGGTCTATTGGCTTCTTTACCGAACGAAACGTTGTCCAAAAGCTAAACTAGCAAGCTAAGACTTCAAAAAACACTAAATAGAGTATAAAAATCCAATTTGATGCCTTAGGAATGCTCAATTCTACGCATAGACAAGTTTCTCACGTTTCGTACAATTTTGAACATAACTTGGTCTATTGACTTCTTTACCTAACGAAACGTTATCCAAAAGCGAAACTAGCAAGTTCAGACTTCTAAGAACACTAAATAGATTATAACGGTCCAATTTGATGCCTTAAGAATGCTCCATTCTATGCATAGACAAGTTTTTCACGTTTCGTGCAATTTTGAACTTAACTTGGTCTATTGGCTTCTTTACCTAACGAAACGTTGTCCGAAAGCTAAACTAGCAAGTTAAGACTTCGAAGAACACTAAATAGCGTATAACAGTCCAATTTGATGCCTTAGGAATGCTCAATTCTATGCATAGACAAGTTCTTCACGTTTCGTGTAATTTTGAACTTAACTTGGTCTATTGGCTTCTTTACCTAACGAAACGGTGTCCAAAAGCTAAACTAGCAAGTTAAGGCTTCGAAGAACATTAAAAAGCGTAGAACAGTCCAATTTGATGCCTAAGGAATGATCAGTTCTATGCATAGACAAGCTTTTCTCGTTTAATGCAATTTTAAACTTAACTTGGTCTATTGGCTTCTTTACCTAGCAAAACAACGTCCAAAAGCTAAACTAGCAAGTTAAGACTTCTAAGAACACAAAATAGAGTATAACGGTCGAATTTGATGCCTTAGGAATCTCACTTCTATGCATAGACAACTGCTTCACGTTTCACGCAATTTTGAACTTAACTTGGTCTATCGGCTTCTTTACCGAACGAAACGTTGTCCAAAGGCTAAACTAGCAAGTTAAAACTTCGAAGAACACTAAATAGAGTATAACAGTCCAATTTCACTCCTTAGGAATGCTCAATTCTATGCATAGACAAGTTTTTCACGTTTCGTGTAATTTTGAACTTAACTTGGTCTATTGGCTTCTTCACCTAACGAAACGATGTCCAAAAGCTAAACTAGCAAGTTAAGACTTCTAAGAACACTAAATAGAGTATAACGGTCCAATTTAATGCCTTAGGAATGCTCAATTCTATGCATAGACAAGTTTTTCACGTTTCTTACAATTTTGAACTTAACTTGGTCTATTGGCTTCTTTACCTAACGAAACATTGTCCAAAAGCTAAACTAGCGAGTTAAAACTTCGTAGAACTTTAAATAGAGTATAACGGTCCAATTTAATGCCTTAGGAATGCTCAGTTCTAAGCGTTGATAAGTTTTTCTTGTTTCGTGCAATTTTGAACTTAACTTGGTCTATTGGCTTCTTTACCTAACGAAACGTTGTCGAAAAGCTAAACTAGTAAGTTAAGACTTCTAAGAACACCAAATAGAGTATAACTGTCCAATTTGATGCCTTAGGAATGCTCAATTCTATGCATAGACAAGTTTTTCATGTTTCGTGCAATTTTGAACTTAACTTGGTCTATTGGCTTCTTTACCTAACGAAACGTTGTCCAAAAGCTAAATTAGCTAGTTAAAACTTCGTAGAACACTAAATAGAGTATAACGGTCAAATTTGATGCCTTCGGAATGCTTAGTTCTATGCATAGACAAGTTTTTCTCGTTTCGTGCAATTTTGAACTTAACTTGGTCTATTGGCTTCTTTACCTCACGAAACGTTGTCCCAAAGCAAAACTAGCAAGCTAAGACTTTGAAGAACACTAAATAGAGTACAACAGTCCAATTTGATGCCTTAGGAATGCTCAATTCTATGCATAGACAACTTTTTCACGTTTCGTGCACTTTTGAACTTAACTTGGTCTATTGGCTTCTTTTCCTAACGAAACGGTGTCCAAAAGCTAAACTAGCAAGTTAAGACTTCGAAGAACACTAAATAGCGTAGAACAGTCCAATTTGATGCCTTAGGAATGCTCAGTTCTATGCATAGACAAGCTTTTCTCATTTCATGCAATTTTGAACTTAACTTGGTCTATTGGCTTCTTTACCTAGCAAAACAATGTCCAAAAGCTAAACTAGCAAGTTAAGACTTGTAAGAACACTAAATAGAGTATAACGGTCGAATTTGATGCCTTAGGAATTCTCAATTCTATGCATAGACAAGTTTTTCACGTTTCATGCAATTTTGAACTTCACTTGGTCTATTGGCTTCTTTAGCTAACGAAACGTTGTCCAAAAGCTAAACTAGCAAGGTAAAACTTCAAAGAACACTAAATAGAGTATAACAGTCCAATTTGATGCCTTAGGAATGCTCAATTCTACGCATAGACAAGTTTTTCACGTTTCGTGTAATTTTGAACTTAACTTGGTCTATTGGCTTCTTTACCTAACGAAACATTGTCCAAAAGCTAAACAAGCAAGTTAAAACTTCGTAGAACACTAAATAGAGTATAACGGTCCAATTTGATGCCTTAGGAATGCCTAGTTCTATGCGTTGATAAGTTTTTTCTAGTTTCGTGCAATTTTGAACATAACTTGGTCTATTGGCTGCTTTACCTAACGAAACGTTGTCCAAAAGCTAAACTAGTAAGTTAAGACTTCTGAAAACGCCAAATATAGTATAACGGTCCAATTTGATGCCTTAGGAATGCTCAATTCTATGCATAGACAAGTTTTTCATGTTTCGTGCAATTTTGAACTTAACTTGGTCTATTTTCTTCTTTACCTAACGAAACGTTGTCCAAAAGCTAAACTAGCAAATTAAAACTTCGAAGAACACTAAATAGAGTATAACAGTCCAATTTGATGCCTTAAAAATGCTCAATTCTATGCATAGACAAGTTTTTCACGTTTCGTGTAATTTTGAACTTAACTTGGTCTATTGGCTTCTTTACCTAACGAAACATTGTCCAAAAGCTAAACTAGCAAGTTAAGACTTCGAAGAACACTAAATAGCGTAGAACAGTCCAATTTGATGTCTTAGGAATGCTCAGTTCTATGCATAGACAAGCTTTTCTCGTTTCGTGCAATTTTGAACTTAACTTGGTCTATTGGCTTCTTTGCCTAGCAAAACAATGTCCAAAAGCTAAACTAGCAAGTTAAGACTTCCAAGAACACAAAATAGAGTATAACGGTCGAATTTGATGCCTTAGGAATTCTCAATTCTATGCATAGACAAGTTTTTCACGTTTCATGCAATTTTGAACTTAACTTGGTCTATTGGCTTCTTTACCTAACGAAACGTTGTCCAAAAGCTAAACTAGCAAATTAAACTTCGAAGAACACTAAATAGAGTATAACAGTCCAATTTGATGCCTCAAAAATGCTCAATTCTATGCATAGACAAGTTTTTCACGTTTCGTGTAATTTTGAACATAACTTGGTCTATTGGCTTCTTTACCTAACGAAACATTGTCCAAAAGCTAAACTAGCAAGTTAAAACTTCAAAGAACACTAAATAGAGTATAACAGTCCAATTTGATGCCTTAGGAATGCTCAATTCTATGCATAGACAAGTTTTTCACGTTTCGTGTAATTTTGAACTTAACTTGGTCTATTGGCTTCTTCACCTAACGAAACGATGTCCAAAAGCTAAACTAGCAAGTTAAGACTTCCAAGAACACTAAATAGAGTATAACGGTCCAATTTGATGTCTAAGGAATGCTCAATTCTATGCATAGACAAGTTTTTCACGTTTCGTGCAATTTTGAACTTAACTTGGTCTATTGGCTTCTTTACCTAACGAAACATTGTCCAAAAGCTAAACAAGCAAGTTAAAACTTCGTAGAACACTAAATAGAGTATAACGGTCCAATTTGATGCTTTAGGAATGCCCAGTTCTATGCGTTGATATGTTTTTCTAGTTTCGTGCAATTTTGAACATAATTTGGTCTATTGGCTGCTTTACCTAACGAAACGTTGTCCAAAAGCTAAACTAGTAAGTTAAGAATTCTGAAAACGCCAAATATAGTATAACAGTCCAATTTGATGCCTTACGAATGCTCAATTCTATGCATAGACAAGTTTTTCATGTTTCGTGCAATTTTGAACTTAACTTGGTCAATTGGCTTCTTTACCTAACGAAACGTTGTCCAAAAGCTATATTAGCAAGTTAAAACTTCGTAGATACTAAATAGAGTATAACGATCAAATTTGATGCCTTCGGAATGCTTAGTTCTATGCGTAGACAAGTTTTTCTCGTTTCATGCAATTTTGAACTTAACTTGGTCTATTGGCTTCTTTACCTAGCGAAACGTTGTCCAAAAGCTAAACTAGCAAGCTAAGACTTCGAAGAACACTAAATAGAGTATAACAATCCAATTCGATGCCTTAGGAATGCTCAATTCTATGCATAGAGAAATTTTTCACGTTTCATATAATTTTGAACATAACTTGGTCTATTGACTTCTTTACCTAACAAAACCTTGTCCAAAAGCGAAACTAGCAAGTTAAGACTTCTAAGAACACTAAACAGAGTATAACGGTCCAATTTGATGCCTTAGGAATTCTCAATTCTATGCATACGCAAGTTTTTCACGTTTCGTGCAATTTTGAACTTAACTTGGTCTATTGGCTTCTTTACCTAACGAAACATTGTCCAAAAGCTAAACTAACAAGTTAAGACTTCTAAGAACACAAAATAGAGTATAACGGTCGAATTTGATGCCTTAGGAATTCTCAATTCTATGCATAGACAAGTTTTTCACGTTTCATGCAATTTTGAACTTCACTTGGTCTATTGGCTTCTTTACCTAACGAAACGTTGTCCAAAAGCTAAACTAGCAAGTTAAAACTTCAACGAACACTAAATAGAGTATAACAGTCCAATTTGTTGCCTTAGGAATGCTCAATTCTATGCATAGACAAGTTTTTCACGTTTCGTGTAATTTTGAACTTAACTTGGTCTATTGGCTTCTTCACCTAACGAAACGATGTCCAAAAGCTAAACTAGCAAGTTAAGACTTCCAAGAACACTAAATAGAGTATAACGGTCCAATTTGATGTCTTAGGAATGCTCAATTCTATGCATAGACAAGTTTTTCACGTTTCGTGCAATTTTGAACTTAACTTAGTCTATTGGCTTCTTTACCTAACGAAACATTGTCCAAAAGCTAAACTAGCAAGTTAAAACTTCGTAGAACACTAAATAGAGTATAACGGTCCAATTCGAAGCCTTAGGAATGCTCAATTCTATGCATAGATAATTTTTTCTCGTTTCGTGCAATTTTTAACTTAACTTGGTCTATTGGCTTTTTTACCTAACGAAACGTTGTCCAAAAGCTAAACTAGCAAGTTAAGACTTCGAAGAACACTAAATAGCGTATAACAGTCCAATTTGATGCCTTAGGAATGCTCAATTCTATGCATAGACAAGTTTTTCACGTTTCGTGTAATTTTGACCTTAACTTGGTCTATTGGTTTCTTTATCTAGCGAAACGGTGTCCAAAAGCTAAACTAGCAAGTTAAGACTTCGAAGAACACTAAATAGCGTAGAACAGTCCAATTTGATGCCTTAGGAATGCTCAGTTCTATGCATAGACAAGTTTTTCTCGTTTCGTGCAATTTTGAACTTAACTTGGTCTATTGGCTTCTTTACGTAACGAAACGCTGTCCAAAAGCTAAACTAGCAAGTTAAGACTTCTAAGAACACAAAATAGAGTATAACGGTTGAATTTGATGCCTTAGGAATTCTCAATTCTATGCATAGACAAGTTTTTCACGTATCATGCAATTTTGAAGTTAACTTGGTCTATTGGCTTCTTTACGTAACGGAACGTTGTCCAAAAGCTAAACTAGCAAGTTAAAACTTCGAAGAACACTAAATAGTGTACAACAGTCCAATTTGATGCCTTAGGAATGCTCAATTCTATGCACAGACAAGTTTTTCTCGTTTAGTGTAATTTTGAACTTAACTTGGTCTATTGGCTTCTTTACCTAACGAAACGTTGTGCAAAAGCTAAAATAGCAAGTTAAGACTTCTAAGAACACCAAATAGAGTATAACGGTCAAATTTGATGCCTTAGGAATGCTCAGATCTATGCGTTGATAAGTTTTTCTCGTTTCGTGCAATTTTGAACTTAACTTGGTCTATTGGCTTCTTTACCGAACGAAACGTTGTCCAAAAGCTAAACTAGCAAGTTAAAACTTCGTAGAACACTAAATAGAGTATAACGGTCAAATTTGATGCCTTCGGAATGCTTAGTTCTATGCGTAGACAAGTTTTTATCGTTTCGTGCAATTTTGAACTTAACTTTGTCTATTGGCTTCTTTACCTTACGAAACGTTGTCCAAAAGCTAAATTAGCTAGTTAAAACTTCGTAGAAAACTAAATAGAGTATAACAGTCAAATTTGATGCCTTCGGAATGCTTAGTTCTATGCGTAGACAACTTTTTCTCGTTTCGTGCAATTTTGAACTTAACTTGGTCTGTTGGCTTCTTTACCTAACGAAACGTTGTCCAAAAGCTAAACTAGCAAGTTAAGACTTCGAAGAACACTAAATAGCGTATAACAGTCCAATTTGATGCCTTAGGAATGCTCAATTCTATGCATAGACAAGTTGTTCACGTTTCGTGTAATTTTGAACTTAACTTGGTCTATTGGCTTCTTTACCTGACGAAACGGTGTCCAAAAGCTAAACTAGCAAGTTAAGACTTCGAAGAACACTAAATAGCGTATAACAGTCCAATTTGATGCCTTAGGAATGCTCAATTCTATGCATAGACAAGTTGTTCACGTTTCGTGTAATTTTGAACTTAACTTGGTCTATTGGCTTCTTTACCTAACGAAACATTGTCCAAAAGCTAAACTAACAAGTTAAGACTTCTAAGAACACAAAATAGAGTATAACGGTCGAATTTGATGCCTTACGAATTCTCAATTCTATGCATAGACAAGTTTTTCACGTTTCATGCAATTTTGAACTTAACTTGGTCTATTGGCTTCTTTACCTAATGAAACGTTGTGCAAAAGCTAAACTAGTAAGTTAAAACTTCGAGGAACACTAAATAGAGTATAACAGTCCAATTTGATGCCTTAGGAATGCTCAGTTCTATGCATAGACAAGTTTTTCACGTTTCGTGTAATTTTGAACTTAACTTGGTCTATTGGCTTCTTCACCTAACGAAACGATGTCCAAAAGCTAAACTAGCAAGTTAAGACTTCTAAGAACACTAAATAGAGTATAAAGGTCCAATTTGAAGCCTTAGGAATGCTCAATTCTATGCATAGACAAGTTTTTCACGTTTCACGCAATTTTGAACTTAACTTGGTCTATTGGCTTCTTTACCTAACGAAACATTGTTCAAAAGCTAAACTAGCAAGTTAAAGCTTCGGAGAACAATAAATAGAGTATAACGGTCCAATTTGATGCCTTAGGAATGCTCAGCTCTATGCGTTGATAACTTTTTCTCATTTCGTGTAATTTTGAACTTAACTTGGTCTATTGGCTTCTTTACCTAACGAAACGTTGTCCAAAAGCTAAACTAGCAAGTTAAGACTTCGAATAACACTAAATAGCGTATAACAGTCCAATTTGATGCCTTAGGAATGCTCGGTTCTATGCATGGAAAAGCTTTTCTCGTTTCGTGTAATTTTGAACTTAACTTGGTCTATTGGCTTCTTTACCTAACGAAACGTTGTGCAAAAGCTAAACTAGGAAGTTAAGACTTCTAAGAACACTAAATAGAGTATAACGGTCAAATTTGATGCCTTAGGAATGCTCAGATCTATGCGTTGACAAGTTTTTCTCGTTTCGTGCAATTTTGAACTTAACATGGTCTATTGGCTTCTTTACCTAACGAAACGTTGTCCAAAAGCTAAACTAGCAAGTTAAGACTTCTAAGAACACTAAATAGAGTATAACGGTCCAATTTGATGCCTTAGGAATGCTCAATTCTATGCATAGACAAGTTTTTCACGTTTCGTGCAATTTTGAACTTAACTTGGTCTATTGGCTTCTTTACCTAACGAAACGTTGTCCAAAAACTAAACTAGCATGTTAAGACCTCGAAGAACACTAAATAGCGTATAACAGTCCAATTTGATGCCTTAGGAATGCTTAGTTCTATGCATAGACAAGTTTTTCTCGTTTCGTGTAAGTTTGAACTTAACTTGGTCTATTGGCTTCTTTACCTAACGAAACGTTGTGCAAAAGCTAAACTAGCAAGTTAATACTTCTAAGAACACTAAATAGAGGATAACGTTGAAATTTGATGCCTTAGGAATGCTCAGATCTATGCGTTGATAAGTTTTTCTCGTTTCGTGCAATTTTAAACTGAACTTGGTCCATTGGCTTCTTTACCTAACGAAACGTTGTCCAAAAGTTAAACTAGCAAGTTAAGACTTCTAAGAACACTAAATAGAGTATAACGGGCCAATTTGATGCCTCAAAAATGCTCAATTTTATGCATAGACAAGTTTTTCACGTTTCGTGCAATTTTGAACTTAACTTGGTCTATTGGCTTCTTTACCGAACGAAACGTTGTCCAAAAGGTAAACTAGCAAGCTAAGACTTCGAAGAACACTAAATAGAGTATAACAATCCAATTTGATGCCTTAGGAATGCTCAATTCTATGCATAGACAAGGTTTTCACGTTTCGTGCAATTTTGAACTTAACTTGGTCTATTGGCTTCTTTACCTAACGAAACGTTGTCCAAAAGCTAAACTAGCAAGTTAAGACTTCGAAGAACACTAAATAGCGTATAACAGTCCAATTTGATGCCTTAGGAATCCTCAGTTCTATGCATAGACAAGCTTTTCTCGTTTCGTGTAATTTTGAACATAACTTGGTCTATTGACTTCTTTACCAAACGAAACGTTGTCCAAAAGCAAAACTAGCAAGTTAAGACTTCTAAGAACACTAAATAGAGTATAACGATCCAATTTGATGCCTTAGGAATTCTCAATTCTATGCATAGGCAAGTTTTTCACGTTACGTTCAATTTTGAACTTAACTTGGTCTATTGGTTTCTTTTCCTAACGAAACGTTGTCCAAAAGCTAAACTAGCAAGTTAAGACTTCGAAGAACACTAAATAGCGTAGAACAGTCCAATTTAACGCCTTAGGAATGCGAAATTCTATGCATAGACAAGTTTTTCACGTTTCGTGTAATTCTGAACTTAACTTGGTCTATTGACTTCTTTACCAAACGAAACGTTGTCCAAAAGAGAAACTAGCAAGTTAAGACTTCTAAGAACACTAAATAGAGTATAACGGTCCAATTTGATGCCTTAGGAATTCTAAATTCTATGCATAGGCATGTTTTTCACAGTACGTGCAATTTTGAACTTAAGTTGATCTATTGGCTTCTTTTCCTAACGAAACGTTGTCCAAAAGCTAAACTAGCAAGTTAAGACTTCGAAGAACACTAAATAGCGTAGAACAGTCCAATTTGATGCCTTAGGAATGCGAAATTCTATGCATAGACAAGTTTTTCACGTTTCGTGTAATTCTGAACTTAACTTGGTCTATTGGCTTCTTTACCTAACGAAACGGTGACCAAAAGCTAAACTAGCAAGTTAAGACTTCGAAGAACACAAAATAGCGTAGAACAGTCTAATTTGATGCCTTAGGAATGCTCAGTTCTATGCATAGACAAGCTTTTCTCGTTTCGTGCAATTTTGAACTTAACTTGGTCTATTGGCTTCTTTACCTAGCAAAACAATGTCCAAAAGCTAAACTAGCAAGTTAAGACTTCTAAGAACACAAAATAGAGTATAACGGTCGAATTTGATGCCTTACGAATTCTCAATTCTATGCATAGACAAGTTTTTCACGTTTCATGCAATTTTGAACTTAACTTGGTCTATTGGCTTCTTTACCTAACGAAACGTTGTCCAAAAGCTAAACTAGCAAGTTAAAACTTTGAAGAACACTAAATAGAGTATAACAGTCCAGTTTGAGGCCTTAGGATCGCTCAATTCTATGCATAGACAAGTTTTTCATGTTTCGTGCAATTTTGAACTTAACTTGGTCTATTGGCTTTTTCACCTAAAGAAACGATGTCCAAAAGCTAAACTAGCAAGTTAAGACTTCTAAGAATACTAAATAGAGTATAACGGTCCAATTTGATGCCTTAGGAATGCTCAATTCTATGCATAGACAAGTTTTTCACGTTTCGTGTAATTTTGAACTTAACTTGGTCTATTGGCTTCTTTACCTCTGGAAACGTTTTCCAAAAGCTAAACTAGTAAGTTGAGACTTATAAGAACACCAAATAGAGTGTAACGGTCCAATTTGATGCCTTAGGAATGCTCAATTCTATGCATAGACAAGCTTTTCTCGTTTCGTGTAATTTTGAACATAACTTGGTCTATTGACTTCTTTACCAAACGAAACGTTGTCCAAAAGCGAAACTAGCAAGTTAAGACTCTAAGAACACTAAATAGAGTATAACGATCCAATTTGATGCCTTAGGAATTCTCAATTCTATGCATAGGCAAGTTTTTCACGTTACGTTCAATTTTGAACTTAACTTGGTCTATTGGCTTCTTTTCCTAACGAAACGTTGTCCAAAAGCTAAACTAGCAAGTTAAGACTTCGAAGAACACTAAATAGCGTAGAACAGTCCAATTTGATGCCTTAGGAATGCGAAATTCTATGCATAGACAAGTTTTTCACGTTTCGTGTAATTCTGAACTTAACTTGGTCTATTGACTTCTTTACCAAACGAAACGTTGTCCAAAAGAGAAACTAGCAAATTAAGACTTCTAAGAACACTAAATAGAGTATAACGGTCCAAATTGATGCCTTAGGAATTCTAAATTCTATGCATAGGCAAGTTTTTCACAGTACGTGCAATTTTGAACTTAAGTTGATCTATTGGCTTCTTTTCCTAACGAAACGTTGTCCAAAAGCTAAACTAGCAAGTTAAGACTTCGAAGAACACTAAATAGCGTAGAACAGTCCAATTTGATGCCTTAGGAATGCGAAATTCTATGCATAGACAAGTTTTTCACGTTTCGTGTAATTCTGAACTTAACTTGGTCTATTGGCTTCTTTACCTAACGAAACGGTGTCCAAAAGCTAAACTAGCAAGTTAAGACTTTGAAGAACACAAAATAGCGTAGAACAGTCAAATTTGATGCCTTCGTAATGCTTAGTTCTATGCGTAGACAAGTTTTTCTCTTTTTGTGTAATTTTGAACTAAACTTGGTCTATTGGCTTCTTTACCTAACGAAATGGTGTCCAAAAGCTAAACTAGCAAGTTAAGACTTCTAAGAACACTAAATAGAGTATAACGGTCCAATTTGATGCCTTAGGAATTCTCAATTCTATGCATAGACAAGTTTCTCACGTTTCGTGCAATTTTGAACTTAACTTGGTCTATTGGCTTCTTTACCTAACGAAACGGTGTCCAAAAGCTAAACTAGCAAGTTAAGACTTCTAAGAACACTAAATAGAGTATAACGGTCCAATTTGATGCCTTAGGAATTCTCAATTCTATGCATAGACAAGTTTCTCACGTTTCGTGCAATTTTAAACTTAACTTGGTCTATTGGCTTCGAAGTCTTAACTTGCTAGTTTAGCTTTTGGACTACGTTTCGGTAGGTAAAGAAGCCAATAAACCAAGTTAAGTTCAAAATTTCACGAAAGGTGAAAAACTTATCTATGCATAGAATTGAGCATTCCTAAGGCATCAAATTGGACCGTTATACTCTATTCAGTGTTCTTAGAAGTCTTAGCTTGCTAGTTTAGCTTTTGGATTACGTTTCAGTAGGTAAAGATGCCAATAAACCAACTTAAGTTCAAAATTTCACGAAAGGTGAAAAACTTGTCTATGCATAGAATTGAGCATTCCTAAGGCATCAAATTGGACGGTTATACTCTATTTAGTGTTCTTAGAAGTCTTAACTTGCTAGTTTAGCTTTTGGACAACATTTTGTTAGGTAAAGAAGCCTATAGACCAAGTTAAGTTCAAAAATGCACGAAAGGTGAAAAGCTTGTCTATGCATAGAATTGAGCATTCCTAAGGCATCAAATTGGACGGTTATACTCTATTTAGTGTTCTTAGAAGTCTTAACTTGCTAGTTTAGCTTTTGGACAACATTTTGTTAGGTAAAGAAGCCTATAGACCAAGTTAAGTTAAAAAATGCACGAAAGGTGAAAAGCTTGTCTATGCATAGAATTGAGCATTCCTAAGGCATCAAATTGGACTGTTATACTCTACTTAGTGTTCTTCGAAGTGTTAACTTGCTAGTTTAGCTTTTGGACAACGTTTCGTTAGGAAAAGAAGCCAATAGACCAAGTTAAGTTCAAAATTGCACAAAACGTGAAAAACTTGTCTATGCATAGAATTGAGCATTCCTAAGGCATCAAATTGGACTGTTCTACTCTATTTAGTGTTCTTTGAAGTCTTAACTTGCTAGTTTAGCTTTTGGACTACGTTTCGGTAGGTAAAGAAGCCAATAAACCAAGTTAAGTTCAAAAATGCACGAAAGGTGAAAAGCTTGTCTATGCATAGAATTGAGCATTCCTAAGGCATCAAATTGGACTGTTATACTCTATTTAGTGTTCTTCGAAGTGTTAACTTGCTAGTTTAGCTTTTGGACAACGTTTCGTTAGGAAAAGAAGCCAATAGACCAAGTTAAGTTCAAAATTGCACAAAACGTGAAAAACTTGTCTATGCATAGAATTGAGCATTCCTAAGGAATCAAATTGGATTGTTCTACTCTATTTAGTGTTCTTTGAAGTCTTAACTTGCTAGTTTAGCTTTTGGACTACGTTTCGGTAGGTAAAGAAGCCAATAAACCAAGTTAAGTTCAAAATTTCACGAAAGGTGAAAAACTTGTCTATGCATAGAATTGAGCATTCCTAAGGCATCAAATTGGACCGTTATACTCTATTTAGTGTTCTTAGAAGTCTTAACTTGCTAGTTTAGCTTTTGGACTTCGTTTCGGTCGGTAAAGAAGCCAATACCAAGTTAAGTTCAAAATTGCACGAAACGTGAAAAACTTGTCTATGCATAGAATAGAGCATTCCTAAGGCATCAAATTGGACCGTTATACGCTATTTAGTGTTCTTAGAAGTCTTAACTTTCTATTTTAGCTTTTGGACAACGTTTCGTTAGGTAAAGAAGCCAATAGACCAAGTTAAGTTCAAAATTGCACGAAACGTGAAAAACTTGTCTATGCATAGAACTGAGCATTCCTAAGGCATAAAATTGGACCGTTATACTCTATTTAGTGTCCATAGAAGTCTTAACATGCTAGTTTAGCTTTTGGACAACGTTTCGTTAGGCAAAGAAGCCAATAGACCAAGTTAAGTTCAAAATTGCACGAAACGTGAAAAACTTGTCTATGCATAGAATTGAGCATTCCTAAGGCATCAAATGGGACTGTTATACTCTATTTAGTGTTCTTTGAGGTCTTAACTTGCTAGTTTAGCTTTTGGACTACGTTTCGGTAGGTAAAGAAGCCAAAAAACCAAGTTAAGTTCAAAATTTCACGAAAGGTGAAAAACTTGTCAGTGCATAGAATTGAGCGTTCCTAAGGCATCAAATTGGACCGTTATACTCTATTTAGTGTTCTAAGAAGTCTTAGCTTGCTAGTTTAGCTTTTGGACTACGTTTCGGTAGGTAAAGAAGCGAATAAACCAACTTAAGTTCAAAATTTCACGAAAGGTGAAAAACTTGTCTATGCATAAAATTGAGCATTCCGAAGGCATCAAATTGGTCCGTTATACTCTATTTAGTGTCCATAGAAGTCTTAACATGCTAGTTTAGCTTTTGGATAATGTTTCGTTAGGCAAAGAAGCCAATAGACCAAGTTAAGTTCAAAATTGCGTGAAACGTGAAAAACTTGTCTATGCATAGAACTGAGCATTCCTAAGGCATAAAATTAGACCGTTATACTCTATTTAGTGTCCATAGAAGTCTTAACATGCTAGTTTAGCTTTTGGACAACGTTTCGTTAGGCAAACAAGCCAATAGACCAAGTTAAGTTCAAAATTGCACGAAACGTGAAAAACTTGTCTATGCATAGAATTGAGCATTCCTAAGGCATCAAATTGGACCGTTATACTCTATTTAGTGTTCTTAGAAGTCTTAACTTGCTAGTTTAGCTTTTGGACTTCGTTTCGGTCGGTAAAGAAGCCAATAGACCAAGTTAAGTTCAAAATTGCACGAAACGTGAAAAACTTGTCTATGCATAGAATAGAGCATTCCTAAGGCATCAAATTGGACCGTTATACGCTATTTAGTGTTCTTAGAAGTCTTAAATTTCTATTTTAGCTTTTGGACAACGTTTCGTTAGGTAAAGAAGCCAATAGACCAAGTTAAGTTCAAAATTGCACGAAACGTGAAAAACTTGTCTATGCATAGAACTGAGCATTCCTAAGGCATAAAATTGGACCGTTATACTCTATTTAGTGTCCATAGAAGTCTTAACATGCTAGTTTACCTTTTGGACAACGTTTCGTTAGGCAAAGAAGCCAATAGACCAAGTTAAGTTCAAAATTGCACGAAACGTGAAAAACTTGTCTATGCATAGAATTGAGAATTCCTAAGGCATCAAATTGGACCGTTATACTCTATTTAGTGTTCTTAGAAGTCTTAACTTGCTAGTTTAGCTTTTGGACACCATTTCGTTAGGTAAAGAAGCCAATAGACCAAGTTAAGTTCAAAATTGCACGAAACGTGAAAAACTTGTCTATGCATAGAATTGAGCATTCCTAAGGCATCAAATGGGACTGTTATACTCTATTTAGTGTTCTTTGAGGTCTTAACTTGCTAGTTTAGCTTTTGGACTACGTTTCGGTAGGTAAAGAAGCCAAAAAACCAAGTTAAGTTCAAAATTTCACGAAAGGTGAAAAACTTGTCAGTGCATAGAATTGAGCGTTCCTAAGGCATCAAATTGGACCGTTATACTCTATTTAGTGTTCTAAGAAGTCTTAGCTTGCTAGTTTAGCTTTTGGACTACGTTTCGGTAGGTAAAGAAGCGAATAAACCAACTTAAGTTCAAAATTTCACGAAAGGTGAAAAACTTGTCTATGCATAGAATTGAGCATTCCGAAGGCATCAAATTGGTCCGTTATACTCTATTTAGTGTCCATAGAAGTCTTAACATGCTAGTTTAGCTTTTGGATAATGTTTCGTTAGGCAAAGAAGCCAATAGACCAAGTTAAGTTCAAAATTGCGTGAAACGTGAAAAACTTGTCTATGCATAGAACTGAGCATTCCTAAGGCATAAAATTAGACCGTTATACTCTATTTAGTGTCCATAGAAGTCTTAACATGCTAGTTTAGCTTTTGGACAACGTTTCGTTAGGCAAAGAAGCCAATAGACCAAGTTAAGTTCAAAATTGCACGAAACGTGAAAAACTTGTCTATGCATAGAATTGAGCATTCCTAAGGCATCAAATTGGACCGTTATACTCTATTTAGTGTTCTTAGAAGTCTTAACTTGCTAGTTTAGCTTTTGGACTTCGTTTCGGTCGGTAAAGAAGCCAATAGACCAAGTTAAGTTCAAAATTGCACGAAACGTGAAAAACTTGTCTATGCATAGAATAGAGCATTCCTAAGGCATCAAATTGGACCGTTATACGCTATTTAGTGTTCTTAGAAGTCTTAAATTTCTATTTTAGCTTTTGGACAACGTTTCGTTAGGTAAAGAAGCCAATAGACCAAGTTAAGTTCAAAATTGCACGAAACGTGAAAAACTTGTCTATGCATAGAACTGAGCATTCCTAAGGCATAAAATTGGACCGTTATACTCTATTTAGTGTCCATAGAAGTCTTAACATGCTAGTTTACCTTTTGGACAACGTTTCGTTAGGCAAAGAATCCAATAGACCAAGTTAAGTTCAAAATTGCACGAAACGTGAAAAACTTGTCTATGCATAGAATTGAGAATTCCTAAGGCATCAAATGGGACTGTTACACTCTATTTAGTGTTCTTTGAAGTCTTAACTTGCTAGTTTAGCTTTTGGACTACGTTTCAGTAGGTAAAGAAGCCAAAAAACCAAGTTAAGTTCAAAATTTCACGAAAGGTGAAAAACTTGTCAGTGCATAGAATTGAGCGTTCCTAAGGCATCAAATTGGACCGTTATACTCTATTTAGTGTTCTAAGAAGTCTTAGCTTGCTAGTTTAGCTTTTGGACTACGTTTCGGTAGGTAAAGAAGCGAATAAACCAACTTAAGTTCAAAATTTCACGAAAGGTGAAAAACTTGTCTATGCATAGAATTGAGCATTCCGAAGGCATCAAATTGGACCGTTATACTCTATTTAGTGTCCATAGAAGTCTTAACATGCTATTTTAGCTTTTGGATAATGTTTCGTTAGGCAAAGAAGCCAATAGACCAAGTTAAGTTCAAAATTGCATGAAACGTGAAAAACTTGTCTATGCATAGAACTGAGCATTCCTAAGGCATAAAATTAGACCGTTATACTCTATTTAGTGTGCATAGAAGTCTTAACATGCTAGTTTAGCTTTTGGACAACGTTTCGTTAGGCAAAGAAGCCAATAGACCAAGTAAAGTTCAAAATTGCACGAAACGTGAAAAACTTGTCTATGCATAGAATTGAGCATTCCTAAGGCATCAAATTGGACTGTTATACTCTATTTAGTGTTCTTCGAAGTCTTCACTTGCTAGTTTAGCTTTCGGACTACGTTTCGGTAGGTAAAGAAGCCAATAGACCAAGTTAAGTTCAAAATTTCACGAAAGGTGAAAAACTTGTCTATGCATAGAATTGAGCATTCCTAAGGCATCAAATTGGACGGTTATACTCTATTTAGTGTTCTTAGAAGTCTTAACTTCCTAGTTTAGCTTTTGGACAACGTTTCGTAAGGTAAAGAAGCCAATAGACCAAGTTAAGTTCAAAATTGCACGAAACGTGAAAAACTTGTCTATGCATAGAATTGAGCATTCCTAAGGCATCGAATTGGACCATTATACTCTATTTAGTGTTCTTTGAAGTCTTAACTTCCTAGTTTAGCTTTTGGACAACGTTTTGTTAGGCAAAGAAGCCAATAGACCAAGTTAAGTTCAAAATTGCACGAAACGTGAAAAACTTGTCTATGCATAGAATTGAGAATTCCTAAGGCATCAAATTGGACCCTTATACTCTATTTAGTGTTCTTAGAAGTCTTAACTTGCTAGTTTAGCTTTTGGACAATGTTTCGTTAGGCAAAGAAGCCAATAGACCAAGTTAAGTTCAAAATTGCACGAAACGTGAAAAACTTGTCTATGCATAGAATTGAGAATTCCTAAGGCATCAAATGGGACTGTTACACTCTATTTAGTGTTCTTTGAAGTCTTAACTTGCTAGTTTAGCTTTTGGACTACGTTTCAGTAGGTAAAGAAGCCAAAAAACCAAGTTAAGTTCAAAATTTCACGAAAGGTGAAAAACTTGTCAGTGCATAGAATTGAGCGTTCCTAAGGCATCAAATTGGACCGTTATACTCTATTTAGTGTTCTAAGAAGTCTTAGCTTGCTAGTTTAGCTTTTGGACTACGTTTCGGTAGGTAAAGAAGCGAATAAACCAACTTAAGTTCAAAATTTCACGAAAGGTGAAAAACTTGTCTATGCATAGAATTGAGCATTCCGAAGGCATCAAATTGGACCGTTATACTCTATTTAGTGTCCATAGAAGTCTTAACATGCTATTTTAGCTTTTGGATAATGTTTCGTTAGGCAAAGAAGCCAATAGACCAAGTTAAGTTCAAAATTGCATGAAACGTGAAAAACTTGTCTATGCATAGAACTGAGCATTCCTAAGGCATAAAATTAGACCGTTATACTCTATTTAGTGTGCATAGAAGTCTTAACATGCTAGTTTAGCTTTTGGACAACGTTTCGTTAGGCAAAGAAGCCAATAGACCAAGTAAAGTTCAAAATTGCACGAAACGTGAAAAACTTGTCTATGCATAGAATTGAGCATTCCTAAGGCATCAAATTGGACTGTTATACTCTATTTAGTGTTCTTCGAAGTCTTCACTTGCTAGTTTAGCTTTCGGACTACGTTTCGGTAGGTAAAGAAGCCAATAGACCAAGTTAAGTTCAAAATTTCACGAAAGGTGAAAAACTTGTCTATGCATAGAATTGAGCATTCCTAGGGCATCAAATTGGACGGTTATACTCTATTTAGTGTTCTTAGAAGTCTTAACTTCCTAGTTTAGCTTTTGGACAACGTTTCGTAAGGTAAAGAAGCCAATAGACCAAGTTAAGTTCAAAATTGCACGAAACGTGAAAAACTTGTCTATGCATAGAATTGAGCATTCCTAAGGCATCGAATTGGACCATTATACTCTATTTAGTGTTCTTTGAAGTCTTAACTTCCTAGTTTAGCTTTTGGACAACGTTTCGTTAGGCAAAGAAGCCAATAGACCAAGTTAAGTTCAAAATTGCACGAAACGTGAAAAACTTGTCTATGCATAGAATTGAGAATTCCTAAGGCATCAAATTGGACCCTTATACTCTATTTAGTGTTCTTAGAAGTCTTAACTTGCTAGTTTAGCTTTTGGACAATGTTTCGTTAGGTAAAGAAGCCAATAGACCAAGTTAAGTTCAAAATTGCACGAAACGAGAAAAACTTGTCTATGCATAGAATTGAGCGTTCCTAAGGCATCAAATTGGACCCTTATACTCTATTTAGTGTTCTTAGAAGTCTTAACTTGCTAGTTTAGCTTTTGGACAACATTTTGTTAGGTAAAGAAGCCAATAGACCAATTTATGTTCAAAATTGCACGAAACGTGAAAAACATGTCTTTGCATAAAATTGAGCCTTCCTAAGGCATCAAATTGGACTGTTATACTCTATTTAGTGTTCTTAGAAGTCTTAACTTTCTAGTTTAGCTTTTGGACTTCGTTTCGGTCGGTAAAGAAGCCAATAGACCAAGTTAAGTTCAAAATTGCACGAAACGTGAAAAACTTGTCTATGCATAGAATAGAGCATTCCTAAGGCATCAAATTGGACTGTTATACTCTATTTAGTGTTCTTCGAAGTCTTAACTTGCTAGTTTAGCTTTTGGACTACGTTTCGGTAGGTAAAGAAGCCAATAAACGAACTTTAGTTCAAAATTTCACGAAAGTTGAAAAACTTTTGTATGCATAGAATTGAGCATTCCTAAGGCATCAAATTGGACCGTTATACGCTATTTAGTGTTCTTAGAAGTCTTAACTTTCTATTTTAGCTTTTGGACAACGTTTCGTTAGGTAAAGAAGCCAATAGACCAAGTTAAGTTCAAAATTGCACGAAACGTGAAAAACTTGTCTATGCATAGAATTGAGCATTCCTAAGGCATCAAATGGGACTGTTATACTCTATTTAGTGTTCTTTGAAGTCTTAACTTGCTAGTTTAGCTTTTGGACTACGTTTCGGTAGGTAAAGAAGCCAAAAAACCAAGTTAAGTTCAAAATTTCACGAAAGGTGAAAAACTTGTCTATGCATAGAATTGAGCGTCCCTAAGGCATCAAATTGGACCGTTATACTCTATTTAGTGTTCTAAGAAGTCTTAGCTTGCTAGTTTA
This sequence comes from Tripterygium wilfordii, assembly GCF_013401445.1. NCBI lineage: Eukaryota > Viridiplantae > Streptophyta > Magnoliopsida > Celastrales > Celastraceae > Tripterygium > Tripterygium wilfordii. The sequence goes on from NC_052248.1 coordinate 7,946,565, forward strand.
GCTTTTGGACTACGTTTCGGTAGGTAAAGAAGCGAATAAACCAACTTAAGTTCAAAATTTCACGAAAGGTGAAAAACTTGTCTATGCATAGAATTGAGCATTCCGAAGGCATCAAATTGGACCGTTATACTCTATTTAGTGTCCATGGAAGTCTTAACATGCTAGTTTAGCTTTTGGATAACGTTTCGTTAGGCAAATAAGCCAATAGACCAAGTTAAGTTCAAAAAATGCATGAAACGTGAAAAACTTTTCTATGCATTGAACTGAGCATTCCTAAGGCCTAAAATTGGACCGTTATACTCTATTTAGTGTCCATATAAGTCTTAACATGCTAGTTTAGCTTTTGGACAACGTTTCGTTAGGCAAAGAAGCCAATAGACCAAGTTAAGTTCAAAATTGCACGAAACGTGAAAAACTTGTCTATGCATAGAATTGAGCGTTCCTAAGGCATCAAATTGGACTGTTATACTCTATTTAGTGTTCTTCGAAGTCTTAACTTGCTAGTTTAGCTTTTGGACTACGTTTCGGTAGGTAAAGAAACGAATAAACCAACTTAAGTTCAAAATTTCACGAAAGGTGAAAAACTTGTCTATGCATAGAATTGAGCATTCCGAAGGCATCAAATTGGACCGTTATTCTCTATTTAGTGTCCATAGAAGTCTTAACATGCTAGTTTAGCTTTTGGATAACGTTTCGTTAGGCAAATAAGCCAATAGACCAAGTTAAGTTCAAAAAATGCATGAAACGTGAAAAACTTTTCTATGCATAGAACTGAGCATTCCTAAGGCCTAAAATTGGACCGTTATACTCTATTTAGTGTCCATAGAAGTCTTAACATGCTAGTTTAGCTTTTGGACAACGTTTCGTTAGGCAAAGAAGCCAATAGACCAAGTTAAGTTCAAAATTGCACGAAACGTGAAAAACTTGTCTATGCATAGAATTGAGCATTCCTAAGGCATCAAATGGGACTGTTATACTCTATTTAGTGTTCTTTGAAGTCTTAACTTGCTAGTTTAGCTTTTGGACTACGTTTCGGTAGGTAAAGAAGCCAAAAAACCAAGTTAAGTTCAAAATTTCACGAAAGGTGAAAAACTTGTCTATGCATAGAATTGAGCGTCCCTAAGGCATCAAATTGGACCGTTATACTCTATTTAGTGTTCTAAGAAGTCTTAGCTTGCTAGTTTAGCTTTTGGACTACGTTTCGGTAGGTAAAGAAGCGAATAAACCAACTTAAGTTCAAAATTTCACGAAAGGTGAAAAACTTGTCTATGCATAGAATTGAGCATTCCGAAGGCATCAAATTGGACCGTTATACTCTATTTAGTGTCCATGGAAGTCTTAACATGCTAGTTTAGCTTTTGGATAACGTTTCGTTAGGCAAATAAGCCAATAGACCAAGTTAAGTTCAAAAAATGCATGAAACGTGAAAAACTTTTCTATGCATTGAACTGAGCATTCCTAAGGCCTAAAATTGGACCGTTATACTCTATTTAGTGTCCATAGAAGTCTTAACATGCTAGTTTAGCTTTTGGACAACGTTTCGTTAGGCAAAGAAGCCAATAGACCAAGTTAAGTTCAAAATTGCACGAAACGTGAAAAACTTGTCTATGCATAGAATTGAGCGTTCCTAAGGCATCAAATTGGACTGTTATACTCTATTTAGTGTTCTTCGAAGTCTTAACTTGCTAGTTTAGCTTTTGGACTACGTTTCGGTAGGTAAAGAAGCGAATAAACCAACTTAAGTTCAAAATTTCACGAAAGGTGAAAAACTTGTCTATGCATAGAATTGAGCATTCCGAAGGCATCAAATTGGACCGTTATACTCTATTTAGTGTCCATAGAAGTCTTAACATGCTAGTTTAGCTTTTGGATAACGTTTCGTTAGGCAAATAAGCCAATAGACCAAGTTAAGTTCAAAAAATGCATGAAACGTGAAAAACTTTTCTATGCATAGAACTGAGCATTCCTAAGGCCTAAAATTGGACCGTTATACTCTATTTAGTGTCCATAGAAGTCTTAACATGCTAGTTTAGCTTTTGGACAACGTTTCGTTAGGCAAAGAAGCCAATAGACCAAGTTAAGTTCAAAATTGCACGAAACGTGAAAAACTTGTCTATGCATAGAATTGAGCATTCCTAAGGCATCAAATTGGACTGTTATACTCTATTTAGTGTTCTTCGAAGTCTTAACTTGCTAGTTTAGCTTTTGGACTACGTTTCGGTAGGTAAAGAAGCCAAAAAACCAAGTTAAGTTCAAAATTTCACGAAAGGTGAAAAACTTGGCTATGCATAGAATTGAGCGTTCCTAAGGCATCAAATTAGACCGTTACACTCTATTTAGTATTCTAAGAAGTCTTAGCTTGCTAGTTTAGCTTTTGGACTACGTTTCGGTAGGTAAAGAAGCCAATAAACCAACTTAAGTTCAAAATTTCACGAAAGGTGAAAAACTTGTCTATGCATAGAATTGAGCATTCCGAAGGCATCAAATTGGACCGTTATACTCTGTTTAGTGTCCATAGAAGTCTTAACATGCTAGTTTAGCTTTTGGATAACGTTTCGTTAGGCAAAGAAGCCAATAGACCAAGTTAAGTTCAAAATTGCACGAAACGTGAAAAACTTGTCTATGCATAGAGTTGAGCATTCCTAAGGCATCAAATTGGACCATTATACTCTATTTAGTGTTCTTAGAAGTCTTAACTTCCTAGTTTAGCTTTTGGACAACGTTTCGTTTGGTAAAGAACCCAATAGACCAAGTTAAGTTCAAAATTGCACGAAATGTGAAAAACTTGTCTATGCATAGAACTGAGCATTCCTAAGGCATAAAATTGGACCGTTATACTCTATTTAGTGTCCATAGAAGTCTTAACATGCTAGTTTTGCTTTTGGACAACGTTTCGTTAGGCAAAGAAGCCAATAGACCAAGTTAAGTTCAAAATTGCACGAAACGTGAAAAACTTGTCTATGCATAGAATTGAGCATTCCTAAGGCATCAAATGGGACTGTTATACTCTATTTAGTGTTCTTCGAAGTCTTAACTTCCTAGTTTAGCTTTTGGACTACGTTTCGGTAGGTAAAGAAGCCAAAAAACCATGTTAAGTTCAAAATTTCTCGAAAGGTGAAAAACTTGTCTATGCATAGAATTGAGCGTTCCTAAGGCATCAAATTGGACCGTTATACTCTATTTAGTGTTCTAAGAAGTCTTAGCTTGCTAGTTTAGCTTTTGGACTACGTTTCAGTAGGTAAAGATGCCAATAAACCAACTTAAGTTCAAAATTTCACGAAAGGTGAAAAACTTGTCTATGCATAGAATTGAGCATTCCGAAGGCATCAAATTGGACCGTTATACTCTATTTAGTGTCCATAGAAGTCTTAACTTGCTAGTTTAGCTTTTGCATAACGTTTCGTTAGGCAAAGAAGCCAATAGACCAAGTTAAGTTCAAAATTGCAAGAAACGTGAAAAACTTGTCTATGCATAGAATTGAGCATTCCTAAGGCATCGAATTGGACCATTATACTCTATTTAGTGTTCTTAGAAGTCTTAACTTCCTAGTTTAGCTTTTGGACAACGTTTCGTTAGGTAAAGAAGCCAATAGACTAAGTTAAGTTCAAAATTTCACGAAAGGTGAAAAACTTGTCTATGCATAGAATTGAGCATTCGTAAGGCATCAAATTGAACGGTTATACTATATTTAGTGTTCTTACAAGTCTTAACTTGCTAGTTTAGCTTTTGGATAATGTTTCGTTAGGCAAAGAAGCCAATAGACCAAGTTAAGTTCAAAATTTCACGAAAGGTGAAAAACTTGTCTATGCATAGAATTGAGCATTCCGAAGGCATCAAATTGGACCGTTATACTCTGTTTAGTGTCCATAGAAGTCTTAACATGCTAGTTTAGCTTTTGGATAACGTTTCGTTAGGCAAAGAAGCCAATAGACCAAGTTAAGTTCAAAATTGCACGAAACGTGAAAAACTTGTCTATGCATAGAGTTGAGCATTCCTAAGGCATCAAATTGGACCATTATACTCTATTTAGTGTTCTTAGAAGTCTTAACTTCCTAGTTTAGCTTTTGGACAACGTTTCGTTTGGTAAAGAACCCAATAGACCAAGTTAAGTTCAAAATTGCACGAAATGTGAAAAACTTGTCTATGCATAGAACTGAGCATTCCTAAGGCATAAAATTGGACCGTTATACTCTATTTAGTGTCCATAGAAGTCTTAACATGCTAGTTTTGCTTTTGGACAACGTTTCGTTAGGCAAAGAAGCCAATAGACCAAGTTAAGTTCAAAATTGCACGAAACGTGAAAAACTTGTCTATGCATAGAATTGAGCATTCCTAAGGCATCAAATGGGACTGTTATACTCTATTTAGTGTTCTTCGAAGTCTTAACTTCCTAGTTTAGCTTTTGGACTACGTTTCGGTAGGTAAAGAAGCCAAAAAACCATGTTAAGTTCAAAATTTCACGAAAGGTGAAAAACTTGTCTATGCATAGAATTGAGCGTTCCTAAGGCATCAGATTGGACCGTTATACTCTATTTAGTGTTCTAAGAAGTCTTAGCTTGCTAGTTTAGCTTTTGGACTACGTTTCAGTAGGTAAAGATGCCAATAAACCAACTTAAGTTCAAAATTTCACGAAAGGTGAAAAACTTGTCTATGCATAGAATTGAGCATTCCGAAGGCATCAAATTGGACCGTTATACTCTATTTAGTGTCCATAGAAGTCTTAACTTGCTAGTTTAGCTTTTGGATAATGTTTCGTTAGGCAAAGAAGCCAATAGACCAAGTTAAGTTCAAAATTGCATGAAACGTGAAAAACTTGTCTATGCATAGAACTGAGCATTCCTAAGGCATCGAATTGGACCATTATACTCTATTTAGTGTTCTTAGAAGTCTTAACTTCCTAGTTTAGCTTTTGGACAACGTTTCGTTAGGTAAAGAAGCCAATAGACCAAGTTAAGTTCAAAATTTCACGAAAGGTGAAAAACTTGTCTATGCATAGAATTGAGCATTCGTAAGGCATCAAATTGAACGGTTATACTATATTTAGTGTTCTTACAAGTCTTAACTTGCTAGTTTAGCTTTTGGATAATGTTTCGTTAGGCAAAGAAGCCAATAGACCAAGTTAAGTTCAAAATTTCACGAAAGGTGAAAAACTTGTCTATGCATAGAATTGAGCATTCCGAAGGCATCAAATTGAACGGTTATACTCTATTTAGTGTTCTTAGAAGTCTTAACTTCCTAGTTTAGCTTTTGGACAACGTTTCGTTAGGTAAAGAAGCCAATAGACCAAGTTAAGTTCAAAATTTCACGAAAGGTGAAAAACTTGTCTATGCATAGAATTGAGCATTCCGAAGGCATCAAATTGGACCGTTATACTCTATTTAGTGTCCATAGAAGTCTTAACATGCTAGTTTAGCTTTTGGATAATGTTTCGTTAGGCAAAGAAGCCAATAGACCAAGTTAAGTTCAAAATTGCATGAAACGTGAAAAACTTGTCTATGCATAGAACTGAGCATTCCTAAGGCATAAAATTAGACCGTTATACTCTATTTAGTGTCCATAGAAGTCTTAACATGCTAGTTTAGCTTTTGGACAACGTTTCGTTAGGCAAAGAAGCCAATAGACCAAGTAAAGTTCAAAATTGCACGAAACGTGAAAAACTTGTCTATGCATAGAATTGAGCATTCCTAAGGCATCAAATTGGACTGTTATACTCTATTTAGTGTTCTTCGAAGTCTTCACTTGCTAGTTTAGCTTTCGGACTACGTTTCGGTAGGTAAAGAAGCCAAAAAACCAAGTTAAGTTCAAAATTTCACGAAAGGTGAAAAACTGGTCTATGCATAGAATTGCGCGTTCCTAAGGCATCAAATTGGACCGTTATACTCTATTTAGTATTCTAAGAAGTCTTAGCTTGCTAGTTTAGCTTTTGGACTACGTTTCGGTAGGTAAAGAAGCCAATAAACCAACTTAAGTTCAAAATTTCACGAAAGGTGAAAAACTTGTCTATGCATAGAATTGAGCATTCCTAAGGCATCACATTGGACCATTATACTCCATTTAGTGTTCTTAGAAGTCTTAACTTCCTAGTTTAGCTTTTGGACAACGTTTCGTTAGGTAAAGAAGCCAATAGACCAAGTTAAGTTCAAAATTTCACAAAAGGTGAAAAACTTGTTTATGCATAGAATTGAGCATTCCTAAGGCATCAAATTGGACGGTTATACTCTATTTAGTGTTATTAGAAGTCTTAACTTGCTAGTTTAGCTTTTGGACAACATTTTGTTAGGTAAAGAAGCCTATAGACCAAGTTAAGTTCAAAAATGCACGAAAGGTGAAAAGCTTGTCTATGCATAGAATTGAGCATTCCTAAGGCATCAAATTGGACTGTTATACTCTATTTAGTGTTCTTCGAAGTGTTAACTTGCTAGTTTAGCTTTTGGACAACGTTTCGTTAGGAAAAGAAGCCAATAGACCAAGTTAAGTTCAAAATTGCACAAAACGTGAAAAACTTGTCTATGCATAGAATTGAGCATTCCTAAGGCATCAAATTGGACTGTTCTACTCTATTTAGTGTTCTTCGAAGTATTAACTTGCTAGTTTAGCTTTTGGACTACGTTTCGGTAGGTAAAGAAGCCAATAAACCAAGTTAAGTTCAAAATTTCACGAAAGGTGAATAACTTGTCTATGCATAGAATTGAGAATTCCTAAGGCATCAAATTGGACCCTTATACTCTATTTAGTTTTCTTAGAAGTCTTAACTTGCTAGTTTAGCTTTTGGACAATGTTTCGTTAGGTAAAGAAGCCAATAGACCAAGTTAAGTTCAAAATTGCACGAAACGAGAAAAACTTGTCTATGCATAGAATTGAGCGTTCCTAAGGCATCAAATTGGACCGTTATACTCTATTTAGTGTTCGTAGAAGTCTTAACTTGCTAGTTTAGCTTTTGGACAACATTTTGTTAGGTAATGAAGCCAATAGACCAATTTATGTTCAAAATTGCACGAAACGTGAAAAACATGTCTTTGCATAAAATTGAGCCTTCCTAAGGCATCAAATTGGACTGTTATACTCTATTTAGTGTTCTTAGAAGTCTTAACTTGCTAGTTTAGCTTTTGGACTTCGTTTCGGTCGGTAAAGAAGCCAATAGACCAAGTTAAGTTCAAAATTGCACGAAACGTGAAAAACTTGTCTATGCATAGAATAGAGCATTCCTAAGGCATCAAATTGGACTGTTATACTCTATTTAGTGTTCTTCGAAGTCTTAACTTGCTAGTTTAGCTTTTGGACTACGTTTCGGTAGGTAAAGAAGCCAATAAACGAACTTAAGTTCAAAATTTCACGAAAGTTGAAAAACTTGTGTATGCATAGAATTGAGCATTCCTAAGGCATCAAATTGGACCGTTATACGCTATTTAGTGTTCTTAGAAGTCTTAACTTTCTATTTTAGCTTTTGGACAACGTTTCGTTAGGTAAAGAAGCCAATAGACCAAGTTAAGTTCAAAATTGCACGAAACGTGAAAAACTTGTCTATGCATAGAACTGAGCATTCCTAAGGCATAAATTTGGACGTTATACTCTATTTAGTGTCCATAGAAGTCTTAACATGCTAGTTTAGCTTTTGGACAACGTTTCGTTAGGCAAAGAAGCCAATAGACCAAGTTAAGTTCAAAATTGCACGAAACGTGAAAAACTTGTCTATGCATAGAATTGAGCATTCCTAAGGCATCAAATGGGACTGTTATACTCTATTTAGTGTTCTTTGAAGTCTTAACTTGCTAGTTTAGCTTTTGGACTACGTTTCGGTAGGTAAAGAAGCCAAAAAGACCAAGTTAAGTTCAAAATTTCACGAAAGGTGAAAAACTTGTCTATGCATAGAATTGAGCGTTCCTAAGGCATCAAATTGGACCGTTATACTCTATTTAGTGTTCTAAGAAGTCTTAGCTTGCTAGTTTAGCTTTTGGACTACGTTTCGGTAGGTAAAGAAGCGAATAAACCAACTTAAGTTCAAAAATTTCACAGAAAGGTGAAAAACTTGTCTATGCATAGAATTGAGCATTCCGAAGGCATCAAATTGGGACCGTTATTCTCTATTTAGTGTCCATAGAAGTCTTAACATGCTAGTTTAGCTTTTGGATAACGTTTCGTTAGGCAAATAAGCCAATAGACCAAGTTAAGTTCAAAAAATGCATGAAACGTGAAAAACTTTTTCTGTGCATAGAACTGAGCATTCCTAAGGCCTAAATTGGACCGTTATACTCTATTTAGTGTCCATAGAAGTCTTAACATGCTAGTTTAGCTTTTGGACAACGTTTCGTTAGACAAAGAAGCCAATAGACCAAGTTAAGTTCAAAATTGCACGAAACGTGAAAAACTTGTCTATGCATAGAATTGAGCATTCCTAAGGCATCAAATTGGACTGTTATACTCTATTAGTGTTCTTCGAAGTCTTAACTTGCTAGTTTAGCTTTTGGACTACGTTTCGGTAGGTAAAGAAGCCAAAAAACCAAGTTAAGTTCAAAATTTCACGAAAGGTGAAAAACTTGGCTATGCATAGAATTGAGCGTTCCTAAGGCATCAAATTAGACCGTTATACTCTATTTAGTATTCTAAGAAGTCTTAGCTTGCTAGTTTAGCTTTTGGACTACGTTTCGGTAGGTAAAGAAGCCAATAAACCAACTTAAGTTCAAAATTTCACGAAAGGTGAAAAACTTGTCTATGCATAGAATTGAGCATTCCGAAGGCATCAAATTGGACCGTTATACTCTGTTTAGTGTCCATAGAAGTCTTAACATGCTAGTTTAGCTTTTGGATAACGTTTCGTTAGGCAAAGAAGCCAATAGACCAAGTTAAGTTCAAAATTGCACGAAACGTGAATAACTTGTCTATGCATAGAGTTGAGCATTCCTAAGGCATCAAATTGGACCATTATACTCTATTTAGTGTTCTTAGAAGTCTTAACTTCCTAGTTTAGCTTTTGGACAACGTTTCGTTTGGTAAAGAACCCAATAGACCAAGTTAAGTTCAAATTGCACGAAATGTGAAAAACTTGTCTATGCATAGAACTGAGCATTCCTAAGGCATAAAATTGGACCGTTATACTCTATTTAGTGTCCATAGAAGTCTTAACATGCTAGTTTTGCTTTTGGACAACGTTTCGTTAGGCAAAGAAGCCAATAGACCAAGTTAAGTTCAAAATTGCACGAAACGTGAAAAACTTGTCTATGCATAGAATTGAGCATTCCTAAGGCATCAAATTGGACTGTTATACTCTATTTAGTGTTCTTCGAAGTCTTAACTTGCTAGTTTAGCTTTTGGACTACGTTTCGGTAGGTAAAGAAGCCAAAAAACCAAGTTAAGTTCAAAATTTCACGAAAGGTGAAAAACTTGGCTATGCATAGAATTGAGCGTTCCTAAGGCATCAAATTAGACCGTTATACTCTATTTAGTATTCTAAGAAGTCTTAGCTTGCTAGTTTAGCTTTTGGACTACGTTTCGGTAGGTAAAGAAGCCAATAAACCAACTTAAGTTCAAAATTTCACGAAAGGTGAAAAACTTGTCTATGCATAGAATTGAGCATTCCGAAGGCATCAAATTGGACCGTTATACTCTGTTTAGTGTCCATAGAAGTCTTAACATGCTAGTTTAGCTTTTGGATAACGTTTCGTTAGGCAAAGAAGCCAATAGACCAAGTTAAGTTCAAAATTGCATGAAACGTGAAAAACTTGTCTATGCATAGAGTTGAGCATTCCTAAGGCATCAAATTGGACCATTATACTCTATTTAGTGTTCTTAGAAGTCTTAACTTCCTAGTTTAGCTTTTGGACAACGTTTCGTTTGGTAAGAACCCAATAGACCAAGTTAAGTTCAAAATTGCACGAAATGTGAAAAACTTGTCTATGCATAGAACTGAGCATTCCTAAGGCATAAAATTGGACCGTTATACTCTATTTAGTGTCCATAGAAGTCTTAACATGCTAGTTTTTGCTTTTGGACAACGTTCGTTAGGCAAAGAAGCCAATAGACCAAGTTAAGTTCAAAATTGCACGAAACGTGAAAAACTTGTCTATGCATAGAATTGAGCATTCCTAAGGCATCAAAGGGGACTGTTATACTCTATTTAGTGTTCTTCGAAGTCTTAACTTCCTAGTTTAGCTTTTGGACTACGTTCGGTAGGTAAAGAAGCCAAAAAACCATGTTAAGTTCAAAAATTTCACGAAAGGTGAAAAACTTGTCTATGCATAGAATTGAGCGTTCGTAAGGCATCAAATTGGACCGTTATACTCTATTTAGTGTTCTAAGAAGTCTTAGCTTGCTAGTTTAGCTTTTGGACTACGTTTCAGTAGGTAAAGATGCCAATAAACCAACTTAAGTTCAAAATTTCACGAAAGGTGAAAAAACTTGTCTATGCATAGAATTGAGCATTCCGAAGGCATCAAATTGGACCGTTATACTCTATTTAGTGTCCATAGAAGTCTTAACATGCTAGTTTAGCTTTTGGATACGTTTCGTTAGGCAAAGAAGCCAATAGACCAAGTTAAGTTCAAATTGCAAGAAACGTGAAAAACTTGTCTATGCATAGAATTGAGCATTCCTAAGGCATCGAATTGGACCATTATACTCTATTTAGTGTTCTTAGAAGTCTTAACTTCCTAGTTTAGCTTTTGGACAACGTTTCGTTAGGTAAAAGAAGCCAATAGACCAAGTTAAGTTCAAAATTTCACGAAAGGTGAAAAACTTGTCTATGCATAGAATTGAGCATTCGTAAGGCATCAAATTGAACGGTTATACTATATTTAGTGTTCTTAGAAGTCTTAACTTGCTAGTTTAGCTTTTGGACAACATTTTGTTAGGTAAAGAAGCCTATAGACCAAGTTATGTTCAAAAATGCACGAAAGGTGAAAAGCTTGTCTATGCATAGAATTGAGCATTCCTAAGGCATCAAATTGGACTGTTATACTCTATTTAGTGTTCTTCTAAGCGTTAACTTGCTAGTTTAGCTTTTGGACAACGTTTCGTTAGGTAAAGAAGCCAATAGACCAAGTTAAGTTCAAAATTACACGAAACGTGAAAAACTTGTCTATGCATAGAATTGAGCATTCCTAAGGCATCAAATTGGACTGTTATACTCTATTTAGTGTTCTTCGAAGTCTTAACTTGCTAGTTTAGCTTTTGGACTTCGTTTCGGTCGGTAAAGAAGCCAATAAACGAACTTTAGTTCAAAATTTCACGAAAGTTGAAAAACTTTTGTATGCATAGAATTGAGCATTCCTAAGGCATCAAATTGGACCGTTATACTCTATTTAGTGTTCGTAGAAGTCTTAACTTGCTAGTTTAGCTTTTGGACAACGTTTCGTTAGGTAAAGAAGCCAATAGACCAATTTAAGTTCAAAATTGCACGAAACGTGAAAAACATGTCTTTGCATAAAATTGAGCATTCCTAAGGCATCAAATTGGGACTGTTATACTCTATTTAGTGTTCTTCGAAGTCTTAACTTGCTAGTTTAGCTTTTGGACTTCGTTTCGGTCGGTAAAGAAAGCCATAGACCAAGTTAGAGTTCAAAATTTCACGAAAGGTGAAAAACTTGTCTATGCATAGAATTGAGCATTCCTAAGGCATCAAATTGGAACGGTTATACTCTATTTAGTGTTCTTAGAAAGTCTTAACTTGCTAGTTTAGCTTTTGGACAACATTTTGTTAGGTAAAGAAGCCTATAGACCAAGTTAAGTTCAAAAATGCACGAAAGGTGAAAAGCTTGTCTATGCATAGAAATTGAGCATTCCTAAGGCATCAAATTGGACTGTTATACTCTATTTAGTGTTCTTCGAAAGTTTTAATTTTGCTAGTTTAGGCTTTTGGACAACGTTGGTTAGGTAAAGAAGCCAATAGACCAAGTTAAGTTCAAAATTGCACGAAACGAGAAAAACTTGTCTATGCATAGAATTGAGCGGGTCCTAAGGCATCAAATTGGACCGTTATACTCTAATTTAGTGTTCGTAGAAGTCTTAACCTTGCTAGTTTAGCTTTTGGACACGTTTCGTTAGGTAAAGAAGCCAATAGACCAATTTAAGTTCAAAATTGCACGAAACGTGAAAAAACATGTCTTTGCATAAAAGTGAGCATTCCTAAGGCATCAAATTGGACTGTTATACTCTATTTTAGTGTTCTTCGAAGTCTTAACATGCTAGTTTAGCTTTTGGACTTCGTTTTGGTCGGTAAAGAAGCCAATAGACCAAGTTAAGTTCAAAATTTCACGAAAGGTGAAAAACTTGTCTATGCATAGAATTGAGCATTCCTAAGGCATCAAATTGGACGGTTATATCTCTATTAGTGTTCTTAGAAGTCTTAACTTCCCTAGTTTAGCTTTTGGACAACGTTTCGTTAGTAAAGAAGCCAATAGACCAATTAAGTTCAAAATTTCACGAAAGGTGAAAAACTTGTCTATGCATAGAATTGAGCATTCCTAAGGCATCAAATTGGACGGTTATACTCTATTTAGTGTTCTTAGAAGTCTTAACTTCCTAGTTTAGCTTTTGGACAACGTTTCGTAAGGTAAAGAAGCCAATAGACCAAGTTAAGTTCAAAATTGCACGAAACGTGAAAAACTTGTCTAATGCATAGAATTGAGCATTCCTAAGGCATCGAAATTGGACCATTATACTCTATTTAGTGTTCTTAGAAGTCTTAACTTCCTAGTTTAGCTTTATGGACAACGTTTTCGTTAGGTAAAGAAGCCAATAGACCAAGTTAGTTCAAAATTCACGAAAGGTGAAAAACTTGTCTATGCATAGAATTGAGCATTTCCTAAGGCATCAATTGGAACGGTTATACTATATTTAGTGTTCTTAGAAGTCTATAACTTGCCTATTTAGCTTTTGGACAACGATGTTGTTAGGTAAAGAAGCCTATAGACCAAGTTAAGTTTCAAAATGCACGAAAGGTGAAAAGCTTGTCTATGCATAGAATTGAGCATTTCTAAGGCATCAAATTGGACTGTTATACTCTATTAGTGTTCTTCGAAGTGTTAACTTGCTAGTTTAGCTTTTGGACAACGTTTCGTTAGGTAAAGAAGCCAATAGACCAAGTTAAGTTCAAAATTACACGAAACGTGAAAAACTTGTCTATGCATAGAATTGAGCATTCCTAAGGCATCAAATTGGACAGTTATACTCTATTTAGTGTTCTTCGAAGTCTTAACTTGCTAGTTTAGCTTTTGGACTTACGTTTCGGTCGGTAAAGAAGCCAATAGACCAAGTTTAAGTTCAAAATTGCACGAAACGTGAAAAACTTGTCTATGCATAGAATGAGCATTCCTAAGGCATCAAATTGACAGTTATACTCTATTTAGTGTTCTTCGAAGTTTAATTTGCTAGTTTAGCTTTTGGACAACTGTTCGTTAGGTAAAGAAGCCAATAGACCAATTTAAGTTCAAAATTGCACGAAACGGTGAAAAACATGCCTATGCATAGAATTGAGCATTCTAAGGCATCAAATTGGACTGTTTATACTCTATTTAGTGTTCTTCGAAGTGCTTAACTTGCTAGTTCAGCTTTTGGACTTTCGTTTCGGTCGGTAAAGAAGCCAATAGACCAAGTTAAGTTCAAAATTCACGAAAGGTGAAAAAACTTGTCTATGCATAGAATTGAGCATTCCTAAGGCATCAAATTGGACGGTTATACTCTATTTAGTGTTCTTAGAAGTCTTAACTTGCTAGTTTAGCTTTTGGGACAACATTTTGTTAGGTAAAGAAGCCTATAGACCAAGTTAAGTTCAAAAATGCACGAAACGTGAAAAACTTGTCTATGCATAGAATTGAGCATTCCTAAGGCATCAAATTGGACCGTTATACTCTATTTAGTGTTCTTCGAAGTCTTAACTTGCTAGTTTAGCTTTTGGACAACGTTTCGTTAGGTAAAGAAGCCAATAGACCAAGTTAAGTTCAAAATTGCACGAAAAAAAACTTGTCTATGCATAGAATTGAGCATTCCTAAGGCATCAAATTGGACCGTTATACTCTATTTAGTGTTCTTAGAAGTCTTAACTTGCTAGTTTAGCTTTTGGACAACGTTTCGTTAGGTAAAGAAGCCAATAGACCAAGTTAAGTTCAAAATTCACGAAACGTGAAAAACTTGTCTATGCATAGAATTGAGCATTCCTAAGGCATCAAATTGGACGTTATACTCTATTTAGTGTTCTTCGAAGTCTTAACTTGCTAGTTTAGCTTTTGGACTTCGTTTAGGTAAAGAAGCCAATAGACCAAGTTAAGTTCAAAATTGCACGAAAGGTGAAAAACTTGTCTATGCATAGAATTGAGCATTCCTAAGGCATCAAATTGGACGTTATACTCTATTTAGTTCTTAGAAGTCTTAACTTGCTAGTTTAGCTTTTGGACAACGTTTCGTTAGGTAAAGAAGCCAATAGACCAAGTTAAGTTCAAAATTGCACGAAACGTGAAAAACTTGTCTATGCATAGAATTGAGCATTCCTAAGGCATCAAATTGGACGTTATACTCTATTTAGTGTTCTTAGAAGTCTTAACTTGCTAGTTTAGCTTTTGGACAACGTTTCGTTAGGTAAAGAAGCCAATAGACCAAGTTAAGTTCAAAATTGCACGAAACGTGAAAAACTTGTCTATGCATAGAATTGAGCATTCCTAAGGCATCAAATTGGACGTTATACTCTATTTAGTGTTCTTAGAAGTCTTAACTTGCTAGTTTAGCTTTTGGACAACGTTTCGTTAGGTAAAGAAGCCAATAGACCAAGTTAAGTTCAAAATTCACGAAAGGTGAAAAACTTGTCTATGCATAGAATTGAGCATTCCTAAGGCATCAAATTGGACTGTTATACTATTTAGTGTTCTTAGAAGTCTTAACTTGCTAGTTTAGCTTTTGGACAACGTTTCGTTAGGTAAAGAAGCCAATAGACCAAGTTAAGTTCAAAATTGCACGAAAGTGAAAAACTTGTCTATGCATAGAATTGAGCATTCCTAAGGCATCAAATTGGACTGTTATACTCTATTTAGTCTTCTTCGAAGTCTTAACTTGCTAGTTTAGCTTTTGGACAACGTTTCGTTAGGTAAAGAAGCCAATAGACCAAGTTAAGTTCAAAATTGCACGAAACGTGAAAAACTTGTCTATGCATAGAATTGAGCATTCCTAAGGCATCAAATTGGACGTTATACTCTATTTAGTGTTCTTCGAAGTCTTAACTTGCTAGTTTAGCTTTTGGACAACGTTTCGTTAGGTAAAGAAGCCAATAGACCAAGTTAAGTTCAAAATTGCACGAAACGTGAAAAACTTGTCTATGCATAGAATTGAGCATTCCTAAGGCATCAAATTGGACTGTTATACTCTATTTAGTCTTCTTCGAAGTCTTAACTTGCTAGTTTAGCTTTTGGACAACGTTTCGTTAGGTAAAGAAGCCAATAGACCAAGTTAAGTTCAAAATTGCACGAAACGTGAAAAACTTGTTATGCATAGAATTGAGCATTCCTAAGGCATCAAATTGGACTGTTATACTCTATTTAGTGTTCTTCGAAGTCTTAACTTGCTAGTTTAGCTTTTGGACTTCGTTTCGTAGGTAAAGAAGCCAATAGACCAAGTTAAGTTCAAAATTCACGAAAGGTGAAAAACTTGTCTATGCATAGAATTGAGCATTCCTAAGGCATCAAATTGGACGTTATACTCTATTTAGTGTCTTAGAAGTCTTAACTTGCTAGTTTAGCTTTTGGACAACGTTTGTTAGGTAAAGAAGCCAATAGACCAAGTTAAGTTCAAAATTGCACGAAAGGTGAAAACTTGTCTATGCATAGAATTGAGCATTCCTAAGGCATCAAATTGGACTGTTATACTCTATTTAGTGTTCTTCGAAGTCTTAACTTGCTAGTTTAGCTTTTGGACAACGTTTCGTTAGGTAAAGAAGCCAATAGACCAAGTTAAGTTCAAAATTGCACGAAACGGTGAAAAACTTGTCTATGCATAGAATTGAGCATTCCTAAGGCATCAAATTGGACGTTATACTCTATTTAGTGTTCTTAGAAGTCTTAACTTGCTAGTTTAGCTTTTGGAACGTTTCGTTAGGTAAAGAAGCCAATAGACCAAGTTAAGTTCAAAATTGCACGAAACGTGAAAAACTTGTCTATGCATAGAATTGAGCATTCCTAAGGCATCAAATTGGACTGTTATACTCTATTTAGTCTTCTTCGAAGTCTTAACTTGCTAGTTTAGCTTTTGGACAACGTTTCGGTAGAAAGAAGCCAATAGACCAAGTTAAGTTCAAAATTGCACGAAAGGTGAAAAACTTGTCTATGCATAGAATTGAGCATTCCTAAGGCATCAAATTGGACGTTATACTCTATTTAGTGTTCTTAGAAGTCTTAACTTGCTAGTTTAGCTTTTGGACAACGTTTCGTTAGGTAAAGAAGCCAATAGACCAAGTTAAGTTCAAAATTGCACGAAAGGTGAAAAACTTGTCTATGCATAGAATTGAGCATTCCTAAGGCATCAAATTGGACGTTATACTCTATTTAGTGTTCTTAGAAGTCTTAGCGTGATAGTTTAGCTTTTGGACAACGTTTCGTTAGGTAAAGAAGCCAATAGACCAAGTTAAGTTCAAAATTGCACGAAAGTGAAAAACTTGTCTATGCATAGAATTGAGCATTCCTAAGGCATCAAATTGGACTTATACTCTATTTAGTGTTCTTAGAAGTCTTAACTTGCTAGTTTAGCTTTTGGACAACGTTTCGTTAGGTAAAGAAGCCAATAGACCAAGTTAAGTTCAAAATTGCACGAAAGTGAAAAACTTGTCTATGCATAGAATTGAGCATTCCTAAGGCATCAAATTGGACCGTTATACTCTATTTAGTGTTCTTAGAAGTCTTAACTTGCTAGTTTAGCTTTTGGACAACGTTTCGTTAGGTAAAGAAGCCAATAGACCAAGTTAAGTTCAAAATTGCACGAAAGGTGAAAAACTTGTCTATGCATAGAATTGAGCATTCCTAAGGCATCAAATTGGACTGTTATACTCTATTTAGTCTTCTTCGAAGTCTTAACTTGCTAGTTTAGCTTTTGGACAACGTTTCGTTAGGTAAAGAAGCCAATAGACCAAGTTAAGTTCAAAATTGCACGAAACGAGAAAAACTTGTCTATGCATAGAATTGAGCATTCCTAAGGCATCAAATTGGACTGTTATACTCTATTTAGTGTTCTTCGAAGTCTTAACTTGCTAGTTTAGCTTTTGGACAACGTTTCGTGGTAAAGAAGCCAATAGACCAAGTTAAGTTCAAAATTGCACGAAACGTGAAAAACTTGTCTATGCATAGAATTGAGCATTCCTAAGGCATCAAATTGGACTGTTATACTCTATTTAGTGTTCTTCGAAGTCTTAACTTGCTAGTTTAGCTTTTGGACAACGTTTCGTTAGGTAAAGAAGCCAATAGACCAAGTTAAGTTCAAAATTGCACGAAACGAAAAACTTGTCTATGCATAGAATTGAGCATTCCTAAGGCATCAAATTGGACGTTATACTCTATTTAGTGTTCTAGAAGTCTTAACTTGCTAGTTTAGCTTTTGGACAACGTTTCGTTAGGTAAAGAAGCCAATAGACCAAGTTAAGTTCAAAATTGCACGAAAGTGAAAAACTTGTCTATGCATAGAATTGAGCATTCCTAAGGCATCAAATTGGACTGTTATACTCTATTTAGTGTTCTTCGAAGTCTTAACTTGCTAGTTTAGCTTTTGGACAACGTTTCGGTGGTAAAGAAGCCAATAGACCAAGTTAAGTTCAAAATTGCACGAAAGGTGAAAAACTTGTCTATGCATAGAATTGAGCATTCCTAAGGCATCAAATTGGACTGTTATACTCTATTTAGTGTTCTTAGAAGTCTTAACTTGCTAGTTTAGCTTTTGGACAACGTTTTGTTAGGTAAAGAAGCCAATAGACCAAGTTAAGTTCAAAATTGCACGAAACGGAAAAACTTGTCTATGCATAGAATTGAGCATTCCTAAGGCATCAAATTGGACTGTTATACTCTATTTAGTGTTCTTCGAAGTCTTAACTTGCTAGTTTAGCTTTTGGACAACGTTTCGTTAGGTAAAGAAGCCAATAGACCAAGTTAAGTTCAAAATTGCACGAAACGGAAAAACTTGTCTATGCATAGAATTGAGCATTCCTAAGGCATCAAATTGGACGTTATACTCTATTTAGTGTTCTAGAAGTCTTAACTTGCTAGTTTAGCTTTTGGACAACGTTTCGTTAGGTAAAGAAGCCAATAGACCAAGTTAAGTTCAAAATTGCACGAAACGTGAAAAACTTGTCTATGCATAGAATTGAGCATTCCTAAGGCATCAAATTGGACTGTTATACTCTATTTAGTGTTCTTCGAAGTCTTAACTTGCTAGTTTAGCTTTTGGACAACGTTTCGGTGGTAAAGAAGCCAATAGACCAAGTTAAGTTCAAAATTGCACGAAAGGTGAAAAACTTGTCTATGCATAGAATTGAGCATTCCTAAGGCATCAAATTGGACGTTATACTCTATTTAGTGTTCTTAGAAGTCTTAACTTGCTAGTTTAGCTTTTGGACAACGTTTCGTTAGGTAAAGAAGCCAATAGACCAAGTTAAGTTCAAAATGCACGAAAGTGAAAAACTTGTCTATGCATAGAATTGAGCATTCCTAAGGCATCAAATTGGACTGTTATACTCTATTTAGTGTTCTTCGAAGTCTTAACTTGCTAGTTTAGCTTTTGGACAACGTTTCGTTAGGTAAAGAAGCCAATAGACCAAGTTAAGTTCAAAATTGCACGAAACGTGAAAAACTTGTCTATGCATAGAATTGAGCATTCCTAAGGCATCAAATTGGACGTTATACTCTATTTAGTGTTCTTAGAAGTCTTAACTTGCTAGTTTAGCTTTTGGACAACGTTTCGTTAGGTAAAGAAGCCAATAGACCAAGTTAAGTTCAAAATTGCACGAAATGAAAAACTTGTCTATGCATAGAATTGAGCATTCCTAAGGCATCAAATTGGACTGTTATACTCTATTTAGTGTTCTTGAAGTCTTAACTTGCTAGTTTAGCTTTTGGACAACGTTTCGTTAAAGAAGCCAATAGACCAAGTTAAGTTCAAAATTGCACGAAAGGTGAAAAACTTGTCTATGCATAGAATTGAGCATTCCTAAAGCATCAAATTGGACCGTTATACTCTATTTAGTGTTCTTAGAAGTCTTAACTTGCTAGTTTAGCTTTTGGACAACGTTTCGTTAGGTAAAGAAGCCATAGACCAAGTTAAGTTCAAAATTGCACGAAAGGTGAAAAACTTGTCTATGCATAGAATTGAGCATTCCTAAGGCATCAAATTGGACTGTTATACTCTATTGAGTGTTCTTCGAAGTCTTAACTTGCTAGTTTAGCTTTTGGACAACGTTTCGTTAGGTAAAGAAGCCAATAGACCAAGTTAAGTTCAAAATTGCACGAAAGTGAAAAACTTGTCTATGCATAGAATTGAGCATTCCTAAGGCATCAAATTGGACTGTTATACTCTATTTAGTGTTTCTTCGAAGTCTTAACTTGCTAGTTTAGCTTTTGGACAACGTTTCGTTAGGTAAAGAAGCCAATAGACCAAGTTAAGTTCAAAATTGCACGAAAGTGAAAAACTTGTTGCATAGAATTGAGCATTCCTAAGGCATCAAATTGGACTTATACTCTATTTAGTGTTCTTAGAAGTCTTAACTTGCTAGTTTAGCTTTTGGACACGTTTCGTTAGGTAAAGAAGCCAATAGACCAAGTTAAGTTCAAAATTGCACGAAACGTGAAAAACTTGTCTATGCATAGAATTGAGCATTCCTAAGGCATCAAATTGGACCGTTATACTCTATTTAGTGTTCTTAGAAGTCTTAACTTGCTAGTTTAGCTTTTGGACAACGTTTCGTTAGGTAAAGAAGCCAATAGACCAAGTTAAGTTCAAAATTGCACGAAAGTGAAAAACTTGTCTATGCATAGAATTGAGCATTCCTAAGGCATCAAATTGGACCGTTATACTCTATTTAGTGTTCTTGAAGTCTTAACTTGCTAGTTTAGCTTTTGGACAACGTTTCGTTAGGTAAAGAAGCCAATAGACCAAGTTAAGTTCAAAATTGCACGAAACGTGAAAAACTTGTCTATGCATAGAATTGAGCATTCCTAAGGCATCAAATTGGACCGTTATACTCTATTTAGTGTTCTAGAAGTCTTAACTTGCTAGTTTAGCTTTTGGACAACGTTTCGTTAGGTAAAGAAGCCAATAGACCAAGTTAAGTTCAAAATTGCACGAAACGTGAAAAACTTGTCTATGCATAGAATTGAGCATTCCTAAGGCATCAAATTGGACCGTTTATACTCTATTTAGTGTTCTTCGAAGTCTTAACTTGCTAGTTTAGCTTTTGGACTACGTTTCGTAGGTAAAGAAGCCAATAACCAAGTTAAGTTCAAAATTTCACGAAAGTGAAAAACTTGTCTATGCATAGAATTGAGCATTCCTAAGGCATCAAATTGGACCGTTATACTCTATTTAGTGTTCTAGAAGTCTTAACTTGCTAGTTTAGCTTTTGGACTACGTTTCGTTAGGTAAAGAAGCCAATAGACCAAGTTAAGTTCAAAATTTCACGAAAGTGAAAAACTTGTCTATGCATAGAATTGAGCATTCCTAAGGCATCAAATTGGACCGTTATACTCTATTTAGTGTCTAGAAGTCTTAACTGCTAGTTTAGCTTTTGGACAACGTTTCGTTAGGTAAAGAAGCCAATAGACCAAGTTAAGTTCAAAATTGCACGAAACGTGAAAAACTTGTCTATGCATAGAATTGAGCATTCCTAAGGCATCAAATTGGACCGTTATACTCTATTTAGTGTTCTTAAGTCTTAACTTGCTAGTTTAGCTTTTGGACAACGTTTCGTTAGGTAAAGAAGCCAATAGACCAAGTTAAGTTCAAAATTGCACGAAACGTGAAAACTTGTCTATGCATAGAATTGAGCATTCCTAAGGCATCAAATTGGACCGTTATACTCTATTTAGTGTTCTTCGAAGTCTTAACTTGCTAGTTTAGCTTTTGGACTACGTTTCGTAGGTAAAGAAGCCAAAACCAAGTTAAGTTCAAAATTGCACGAAAGTGAAAAACTTGTCTATGCATAGAATTGAGCATTCCTAAGGCATCAAATTGGACCGTTATACTCTATTTAGTGTTCTAGAAGTCTTAACTTGCTAGTTTAGCTTTTGGACTACGTTTCGTAGGTAAAGAAGCCAATAACCAAGTTAAGTTCAAAATTTCACGAAAGGTGAAAAACTTGTCTATGCATAGAATTGAGCATTCCTAAGGCATCAAATTGGACCGTTATACTCTATTTAGTGTTCTAAGTCTTAACTTGCTAGTTTAGCTTTTGGACTAACGTTTCGTTAGGTAAAGAAGCCAATAGACCAAGTTAAGTTCAAAATTGCACGAAAGTGAAAAACTTGTCTATGCATAGAATTGAGCATTCCTAAGGCATCAAATTGGACTTATACTCTATTTAGTGTTCTAGAAGTCTTAACTTGCTAGTTTAGCTTTTGGACACGTTTCGTTAGGTAAAGAAGCCAATAGACCAAGTTAAGTTCAAAATTGCACGAAACGTGAAAAACTTGTCTATGCATAGAATTGAGCATTCCTAAGGCATCAAATTGGACGTTATACTCTATTTAGTGTTCTTAAGTCTTAACTTGCTAGTTTAGCTTTTGGACAACGTTTCGTTAGGTAAAGAAGCCAATAGACCAAGTTAAGTTCAAAATTGCACGAAACGTGAAAAACTTGTCTATGCATAGAATTGAGCATTCCTAAGGCATCAAATTGGACTTATACTCTATTTAGTGTTCTTCGAAGTCTTAACTTGCTAGTTTAGCTTTTGGACTACGTTTCGGTAGGAAAGAAGCCAATAACCAAGTTAAGTTCAAAATTTCACGAAAGTGAAAAACTTGTCTATGCATAGAATTGAGCTTCCTAAGGCATCAAATTGGACCGTTATACTCTATTTAGTGTTCTAAGAAGTCTTAACTTGCTAGTTTAGCTTTTGGACTACGTTTCGGTAGGTAAAGAAGCCAATAACCAAGTTAAGTTCAAAATTTCACGAAAGGTGAAAAACTTGTCTATGCATAGAATTGAGCATTCCTAAGGCATCAAATTGGACCGTTATACTCTATTTAGTGTTCTAGAAGTCTTAACTTGCTAGTTTAGCTTTTGGACTACGTTTCGTTAGGTAAAAAGCCAATAGACCAAGTTAAGTTCAAAATTTCACGAAAGGAAAAACTTGTCTATGCATAGAATTGAGCATTCCTAAGGCATCAAATTGGACCGTTATACTCTATTTAGTGTCTAGAAGTCTTAACTTGCTAGTTTAGCTTTTGGACAACGTTTCGTTAGGCAAAGAAGCCAATAGACCAAGTTAAGTTCAAAATTGCACGAAACGTGAAAAACTTGTCTATGCATAGAATTGAGCATTCCTAAGGCATCAAATTGGACCGTTATACTCTATTTAGTGTTCCATAGAAGTCTTAACTTGCTAGTTTAGCTTTTGGACAACGTTTCGTTAGGCAAAGAAGCCAATAGACCAAGTTAAGTTCAAAATTGCACGAAACGTGAAAAACTTGTCTATGCATAGAATTGAGCATTCCTAAGGCATCAAATTGGACTGTTATACTCTATTTAGTGTTCTTCGAAGTCTTAACTTGCTAGTTTAGCTTTTGGACTACGTTTCGTTAGGTAAAGAAGCCAAAACCAAGTTAAGTTCAAAATTTCACGAAAGGTGAAAAACTTGTCTATGCATAGAATTGAGCATTCCTAAGGCATCAAATTGGACCGTTATACTCTATTTAGTGTTCTAAGAGTCTTAACTTGCTAGTTTAGCTTTTGGACTACGTTTCGTAGGTAAAGAAGCCAATAACCAAGTTAAGTTCAAAATTTCACGAAAGGTGAAAAACTTGTCTATGCATAGAATTGAGCATTCCTAAGGCATCAAATTGGACCGTTATACTCTATTTAGTGTTCTAGAAGTCTTAACTTGCTAGTTTAGCTTTTGGACAACGTTTCGTTAGGTAAAGAAGCCAATAGACCAAGTTAAGTTCAAAATTGCACGAAAGTGAAAAACTTGTCTATGCATAGAATTGAGCATTCCTAAGGCATCAAATTGGACGTTATACTCTATTTAGTGTTCTTAGAAGTCTTAACTTCTAGTTTAGCTTTTGGACAACGTTTCGTTAGGTAAAGAAGCCAATAGACCAAGTTAAGTTCAAAATTGCACGAAACGTGAAAAACTTGTCTATGCATAGAATTGAATTCCTAAGGCATCAAATTGGACTGTTATAATCTATTTAGTGTTCTTCGAAGTCTTAACTTGCTAGTTTAGCTTTTGGACTTCGTTAGGTAAAGAAGCCAATAGACCAAGTTAAGTTCAAAATTGCACGAAACGTGAAAAACTTGTCTATGCATAGAATTGAGCATTCCTAAGGCATCAAATTGGACTGTTATACTCTATTTAGTGTTCTTCGAAGTCTTAACTTGCTAGTTTAGCTTTTGGAACGTTTCGTTAGGTAAAGAAGCCAATAGACCAAGTTAAGTTCAAAATTGCACGAAACGAGAAAAACTTGTCTATGCATAGAATTGAGCATTCCTAAGGCATCAAATTGGACGTTATACTCTATTTAGTTTTCGTAGAAGTCTTAACTTGCTAGTTTAGCTTTTGGACAACGTTTCGTTAGGTAAAGAAGCCAATAGACCAATTTAAGTTCAAAATTGCACGAAACGTGAAAAACATGTCTTGCATAAATTGAGCATTCCTAAGGCATCAAATTGGACTGTTATACTCTATTTAGTGTTCTTCGAAGTCTTAACTTGCTAGTTTAGCTTTTGGACTTCGTTTCGGTAGGTAAAGAAGCCAATAGACCAAGTTAAGTTCAAAATTCACGAAAGGTGAAAACTTGTCTATGCATAGAATTGAGCATTCCTAAGGCATCAAATTGGACTTTATACTCTATTTAGTGTTCTTCGAAGTCTTAACTTTCTAGTTTAGCTTTTGGACAACTTTGTTAGGTAAGAAGCCAATAGACCAAGTTAAGTTCAAAACGCACGAAAGGTGAAAACTTGTCTATGCATAGAATTGAGCATTCCTAAGGCATCAAATTGGACTGTTATACTCTATTTAGTGTTCTTCGAAGTCTTAACTTCCTAGTTTAGCTTTTGGACAACGTTTCGTTAGGTAAAGAAGCCAATAGACCAAGTTAAGTTCAAATTGCACGAAACGTGAAAAACTTGTCTATGCATAGAATTGAGCATTCCTAAGGCATCAAATTGGACTGTTTAATCTATTTAGTGTTCTTCGAAGTCTTAACTTTCTAGTTTAGCTTTTGGACAACGTTTCGGTTAGGTAAAGAAGCCAATAAACCAAGTTAAGTTCAAAATTCACGAAAGTGAAAAACTTGTCTATGCATAGAATTGAGCATTCCTAAGGCATCAAATTGGACCTTATACTCTATTTAGTGTTCTTAGAAGTCTTAACTTGCTAGTTTAGCTTTTGGACAACGTTTCGTTAGGTAAAGAAGCCAATAGACCAAGTTAAGTTCAAAATTGCACGAAACGAGAAAAACTGTCTATGCATAGAATTGAGCATTCCTAAGGCATCAAATTGGACCGTTATACGCTATTTAGTGTTCGTAGAAGTCTTAACTTGCTAGTTTAGCTTTTGGACAACGTTTCGTTAGGAAGAAGCCAATAGACCAAGTTAAGTTCAAAATTGCACGAAACGTGAAAAACATGTCTTTGCATAAATTGAGCATTCCTAAGGCATCAAATTGGACTGTTATACTCTATTTAGTGTTCTTCGAAGTCTTAACTTGCTAGTTTAGCTTTTGGACGTTTCGGTCGGTAAAGAAGCCAATAGACCAAGTTAAGTTCAAAATTGCACGAAACGTGAAAAACTTCTCTTTGCATAGAATTGAGCATTCCTAAGGCATCAAATTGGACCGTTATACTATTTAGTGTTCTTGAAGTCTTAACTTGCTAGTTTAGCTTTTGGACAACGTTTCGTTAGGTAAAGAAGCCAATAGACCAAGTTAAGTTCAAAATTGCACGAAACGTGAAAAACTTGTCTATGCATAGAATTGAGCATTCCTAAGGCACAAATTGGACCGTTATACTCATTTAGTGTTTTAGAAGTCTTAACTTGCTAGTTTAGCTTTTGGACAACGTTTCGTTAGGTAAAGAAGCCAATAGACCAAGTTAAGTTCAAAATTTCACGAAAGGTGAAAACATGTCTATGCATAGAATTGAGCATTCCTAAGGCATCAAATTGGACGGTTATACTCTATTTAGTGTTCTTAGAAGTTTAACTTGCTAGTTTAGCTTTTGGACAACACTTTGTTAGGTAAAGAAGCCTAGGACCAAGTTAACTTCAAAAATGCACGAAAGGTGAAAA